>NC_022017.1:15537541-15556206 GCF_000317375.1 Microtus ochrogaster
GAAGAGACCTGAGTTCCAAAAGTTGTCCTTTGAGCTCAAGAGCTTTTAGGAGGACACCACACACACACACACACACACACACACACACACACACACAGAGAGAGAGAGAGAGAGAGAGAGAGAGAGAATGTAAAAAAGGAAAAATACAAAATAAGTAAATAAACAAAACAAAACACTAGTGCTTGGTGTTTACTATGTCCAGCACCAAGCAGCTGAGTCGCTTCTGCAGAGTATACCAGTTTAGCCCTCCTGTTACTAAGGAAGGCTCAAGCAGCTCCTCTGGAGGAGCTGGGTCAGGAGGGCAGGCATCAGGCTCACGTCTCTCCTAGAACTGAGAAAGCAAGGCTTGCCTGAGCCGGGAGGAAGGGAACTTGGGGGAGGACTTGGATATGAAGGTAGGGGGTTTCACATCAGTTGAGGGGCTGGGGGGTGTCTCTGTCTATGTTGGGGGGTGTCTCTGCCTATGCTGCTCCTGACTGCTGCTGTCAAATGTCCTTTGCTTGTGGGGCAGGGGCAGTGCTTTCTCAGAGTGTAGGCATCAACTGACATCCAGTGGGCAGAGGCCAAACTGCTGCTGAGTGTCCCGTGGGCACAGAATGCTCTCACAGCAGAGTGGTCCAGCCTGAGGTGGTTGTGTGTAGGTTGAGAAGTCTTAGACCAAGACTGCCCTGGTTCGGGCCTAGATTCCTGTTTGACTCTCCTCTTCTGAAGCAAACTAGCTTCCTGCTTCATAGAACAGGGAACCAGGCTCCAGGGGGTGGGGCTTCCTACAGCGCTCTTGCTGGTGGTAGCTAGAGGCCCTGCTGCTGACTTCTCCCTGTCTTGTGGATTTCCGAGAAATGAAGGGAGAGGGAATTCAGAGTCAGGGTGCCCGGCCTGAGCCCAGTTCTGCTGGAAGCACATCGTTAGGTACTGCTTTGCTCCAGTTTATTCCCAGAAGATAAAACACACAATGCTACTTCCAAGGTCCTCGTAACAACCCACACGGTGCTTGCTATACTGTGCCTCTGGGAGAGCATTCAGGGAAAGACGTGGGTGCAAAAAGTCTATGGCTTGTCTCAATACTAAGGCCCTGGGTTCAATTCCATGCACTGCCAGTAGGGGGCAGAAAAATCAGGGAAGGATAACCCAGGTCTGGACAGATCCAGGGGAGTTTCCTAGATACCCATGTTCAACTCTGCCAGAGGATAAATACAAGCAGTAGCCCATGGAACCCGTATTCTGGGACAATGGTAAGGCTGGTTCCCTGGAGCAGAAAGGCTCGAAGCCCTGAGTCCACCCATAGCAAGAGTTCATTACATTTATTAGTTGGCATGTGCGTGTATTTGTGTGTGTGAGCGAGCACGCGCGCGTGCCCACGCACAATAGCATCCTCATGGAGGTCGAGGACCATATATATATGCACATGCCATAGCACCTGCGTGGAGGTCAGAGGACTCTGTGTGTGGCGCATGCGTACACGCGCATGCGTACCTGCCACAGTACTCCTGTGGAGGTCAAAGGATCCCTTTCAGGAGCTGTTTCTCTCCTCTCACCTTGTGAGTCCCAGGGATTAAACTTAGGTATCATGAGGTTTTGTGGCAAACCTTTATCCTCCGAGCCATCTCACTGGCTCCATTAAGACATTTTTTATAACATTAAACACTTTCATACCATGAGTTCAGAGAACGGTTTTGAGTGAAAGCTCACAGAGTTTGCCGCCCGGTTCTCCTAGATTCAGCCCCTTCTCAGAATATTCTGGCGAGGTTGGAACAGCTTCCTAAGCTGTGGGCCCGTCTTTCTCTCAAAGAACTTGTGTTGTTCACTTGTGTGAAGAGGCTCCTTGTGGGATCCCAGACAAGTCACAGCTAACTTTACCCGACATCCAGGGCAGGGCTGTGGAGACAGGTCAACCAGCACAGTGCTGACAGACTTGCGTTCAGCCCTCAGAACCCATGTAAAACAAGTCAGGTGTGGTGGTGTGTGCTCACCACCGCGCTGTGCACTCACCACACCAGCACTGCAGAGGATAGAGGCAAGTGAATCCCTGGCAGGCCAGGCTAGCCTATTTGGTGAGTTCTTGACCAACGAGAAACCCTGTCTCGAGAAACAAGGTGGACGGTGTTTGAGGAACAGCAGAGAATGTCCTCTGATATCAACACACATGCACATTCCCATACATGCAAATAACATGCAAATGAAGAGCCCAGAAGACAGAGGGCAACTCCGGGATTACAGATGACAGGGAACAGGGTCTCTGGGGCCCCAGCATCACTTGAAGGCAACAATGGTTCCTCCAGACTGGGAGGAACCAAAACAACCTCTGCTGAGTGTTCAGGAATCCCCTGCTCCTCATGAAACTGAGACATTCTCACAGCCACACCGGTTTTGTGCTTGGCGTTTTATTTTCCAACGGTGAGATAAGCTGGGGAGGGGCCCAGCTGAGCACCATGCAGGCTGTTCTACTGTCTGGCCTCCCTCCCTCCCTCCCCTGGGTAGCCTCTTACTACCTCTTGCTTTGCTACTTCCAACTGGGTGCCTATGAGTCACTGGAATTCCTGGTCTCTTGGATGTCACCCCAAACACCTCCTGAGTTGTCCGAGGAAGGACTCTTGGCAAAGCAGAGTTGGAGCCACCAGGCTGGCACCATGATGGTCAGATGTCACCTGAGCCGTACTGTGTCCTGCCTGGCTTCACTGGGTCTTCCCTCGGCCCTCGGAGATGATATGCTCAGGGCTGGCACGCATGTACCACTCTACCCAGGAGCCATCATAGACAGGCACATCAGGTTTGCCACACAGGAAAGCCCCCAGGGCTATATGGCAGGCAGTGACACCGGAGCCACATGTGGCTACCAAGGGCTTGGACAGGTCTACATTCTTCTCCTGGAACAGGCGTTGGATCTCCTCTGGGCTCTTCTCTAGCCCTTCCTTGGTCAGGAATTCAGTGAACGGGATGTTTACTGAGCCAGGGATATGGCCAGGTTCGATGCCTGCACAGAGGAACACATGGAAGGGCAGTATGAATGATGTCCAGTGTGGCTGGCATTTGTGGCATCAAGCAGAATGTCAAATGTATCTCCAATGTCTGATCTTATCCCAACCACCAGTGCTAGGTACCCACACTACACAGATGGCCAAGCTAAGTAAAATACAAAGTTGATACACACGGCTATTTGACTCCTGGAACTAGACTCCACCAGAACCTCCGCAGAAGACCACAGAAGACCCTGGGCTTCCTGACCGAGAACCTGTGGGCAGCACAGCAATACACATGACCTCTGTCCAGTTATGGCCTGGGGCACCTGGGGGCCTAGAGGCTGTGTACAGGGCAGACAGGCAATAGCCAGATAATTGCTAGCATGACAAAAATGCCCTAGGGCTATAGCATACAAATAGCAATAGCCGTCAAAACAGCTGACTTGGCTGAATGCTTGCTTTGTGCAGGACAGTGCCCGGACTCCCCCCACCTCCGTGTCCCAGCAGCATCTTCTCCTTTAGTGCCACCCAAAGTCTATGGGAAAGAAATAACTGTCGCCCTTACCCTAGGAGAATAGGGCACACAGAGTAGCGTGCTCTAGCTAGCAGTGGGTGGAGAGTGATACCCACACCCCAGGGCCTGTGCAGCCAGGGAACAGGCCTCAGTGTCTAGGAAAGGTGGAGCCTTCTCCCAGGATGAGCTGATGTCATCCACTTAGGGGGTCTGAGAGCACGGAAGGCAGGAAGAACCCAGAAACCCTGGAATAGGCACAAAACATCAGGGCCACCAAAGCTCAGACAACAAGGAGGAATGCCTCAGTGTGCCTGGGAGAAGACTTTGGGCTCTGGTCTGGCCATAGGGGAAATCAGATTTCATTCTTAGAAGAATTCGGTCTTGATGCTGGGGATGTGGCTTAGCTAGTAGAGGGGCTGCCTAGCATGCATGAAGACTTGGGTTTCACGCTCAGCACCTCAAAACACAATTCTAGTGATGCCTGCCCATAATCCCAGCACTTGGGGGAGGGAAGGCAGAAGGACCAGAAATTTAAGATCATTCTAAATTACACAGCAAGCCAACCTGAGCTACATGAGACTGTTAAAAAAAAAAAAAAGAAAGAAGAAAGAAAGAAAAGAAAAGAAAAGAAAAGAAAAGAAAAAAGAAAAGAAAAAGAAAAAGAAAAAAGCAGTCTGATGGATGAGGACTCCAGCAAAGTCAGAGAAGTGTGGACTAAATAGGAGTGTCATTTACCCCTGGCTCTGAAGTCCCAAGAGCTCCAATGTGCATTTTGTCTCTATCTTTCTTTCAGTCAGAAGTTACCAATGTCCCATTTTCACAGGAGGCCTGAGATCTCCCATTAAAATGGAACCTCACAACCGGGCCATCTGGATTCTGAAACGAGGCTGTGAGAAACTTCTGCCTTGGTTTCCCTATACAAGCAGGGACAGGTCTTTTTGCAAGCTGCTGGTCCACATGGGTCTCTATCCTCAGAGGAGAGTGGGAGATGGCACTCCCAAGCTTCAAGAAAAGATTTGGTAGGCTGGTCATACTCAATGAAGTGGGCCTCCTAAAAGTCATGCCATGCAGCCTGGCCCACAGCCTTGTGAGGAGCAAGCTACTGAGTCAGGATATTACAGATAAGTCAAGTCAGGGCTTCCTCAAACCTTCAGCTTTACCCAGCAAAACATGCACCCTGTCTTGCTGGACTGGGGAGCCAATTGCAGGTGTGCTTGGCCAGGTCTGGGGCTGCGGAGTAGAAATGGGGATGCTTTAAATACAGGCTAACCAGCCTTCCTGCCTGGCAGTCCAGGCCAGGTTAACTAGCCTGCTAGGTTCTCAGCACCCCTCCCATTCCCAGGGAGTATGTGATGGCGGGACACCCTAAACACCCCTGAAGGAGCCTGAGCCGAGAGGTCCATGCTGATGACGCCACTCTTCACCTCGTGAGGGCAGTGTGAACACCTGAGCTGGACCATTTAGGTAAGCTTGCTCTTTTACACCATGACATCACTGTTATGGTCCCTCCTACTTACTGCTCTCATCATATACATTCAAAGGCCACCATCCAGAGGAGCTGGGTGACCTGCCAGGTTCTACACAGAAAGTACAAGCAGAGACAGGGCTCTGAACCCAAGCCTGTACCAGCTCTTCCCTTTGGGTTGAGTTTGGTGGCACCCTCACTAGAAATTGCTGTCTGAGTAGGTTCAAAACGGGTGGGGTACATCCACAGTCTCCGAGGCTTGGAGCACAGCACAGCAGTATTGTTCTGCAGGACTCTAGGTGGCAGGAGGCTCTGAAGTCACCAAACACCTCTGGGACATGGACTCAGGGCTAGGTATTGATTGTCATGCTGCACCGTGAGCCTGGGCACTTGAAAAGTACAACGGAGAGGGCATAGGAGAGCTTCCAGGGCCATGGTTGGCTCCTGCACCCTAGCAGGCTGGGGAGAAATGGTGGGGGAATAGCTGATTGCTCACTGTGGTTAAGTTATTCAAGGAGCCTGAATCCAGAGGGGGCTCTTTCCTGAGACCGCTGGCAAAGCAGCCAGACATTGCAGAGCTATTTCCCTCACCTGCACAATGGCAGTGCATGCACTGCTCCATAGTTGCAGGAGAATGGGTGCCTGGACCCCCAGATTACCAAATCATATGAAATGGCATCCTGTCATGTAATTTACACACACCTGCCTAACATTGAAAACATCTCTAGGTTCTTTCTCACCCCAGAGTTTTGAAACAGGATCTCACTCTGTAGTCCAGGCTGATCTGAAAATCACTGTGTAGCCCAGGCTGGCCTCAAACTCATGATCCACCTGCCTCAGCCTCCACATGTTGGGATTATAGCTACGAGCCACTGCAGCCATCTCTAGATTACTTCAATATCCCAGCCATCTCTAGATTACTTCAATATCCGTTTTATCTTAGCGTTTGTAAACACTATGTAGCTACACTGTGTCATGCAGTAATAACGACAGGGAAAGGAACAGCACACTCTCCGTACAAACAAAAGAAAAATTGTTGTCTGAGGTTGTTTAAACCCAGGGATGTGGAGCCTTTAATCCCAACACTCTAGAGGCAGAAGGAGGTGGATCGTAGTGAGTTCAAGGCCACCCTGGTCTACAAAGTGAGTTCCAGGACAGCTAGCACTGTTACACAGAGAAACCCTGTCTCAAAAACACAAAACCAAAACCAAAAAAACAAAAAGAAAAAAAAAGGCGGGGCAGGGACATGGTGTCTACAGGTACTGAAAGCTACAGGTACATACCTCCTCAGAGTTTTAAGAGGCTCACACCAGCATGGCTATAGCCCTGTCTGCTTTGTGGGATCCCTTCCCACACCACACAGGGCTTTTCCTGGAGAAGTCCAGGCCATAGGCTTAGCCCTCTCCTGAGGCACTAACCACTCAATTTGGGCGACACAACTTCTTTCCCTCTCAGAATCTCTTAGCAGTTGGAGACATTCTGCTTCCCCATCAACTCATGAGGTTTAGTCCAGACCTCATCAGGACCAAGCTTGGGTCCTTCCTAAACTAGGAGGGGGCTTCTTCCTACTAGTTTGCGGTGGCCCAAGCATGCCACAACAGTTATTTGGGCTGTCACTCTCATATGGGGCGCCCTGGATTCTCAAGGTGGTCAGCCTTTGCCCAGAGTTCTAAAACTGTAAGGTAATGTGGTGGCCTCCACTCTAAGAAGGACGCAAGAGGCTCAGGGTGAGGCACCCAGCAACTAACCCTTCTCCCCAACTTTGTATGCTTTGAAAGGCCAGCACAAGGCTAGGCAGTGTAGGGTCGCACATCAGCCTGTCCCCACGCCCTGCTCCGCCGTTTCCCCCAGAGTGTTACCATCTCGGGGTTCTGGCTCGGTGCCCCGGAACCGGCCAGCTGCGCGGGCGTCCACCACCTGAAAGCGCCGGGCCTCCAGGTTTTCCAGGATGTCCTCGTGAGTCTTGATGAAGGAGGGATCTAGTTGTGCGTGGAACTCCGCGGGCTCTGGGTGACTCTTGCCAGAGCTGATTGGCAGGTTCTGGCTCAGCCAGTGGCGGAAGCCGCCGTCCAGCAGCGACACGGAGTGGTGGCCGAAGACGCGGAACATCCACCAGACCCGCGGAGCAGAGTAGAGGCCCTGGTCGCTTCCATCGTAGATCACGACGTGCGTGGTGGAGCCCACGCCCAGGCTTCCCGCGTAGTCTGCGAAGTGCGCGGCGCTAGGCAGCATGTGATCGTACGGCGACGTTTGGTCGCTGCAATGATCGATGTCAAAGAAGGAGGCGCCGGGGATGTGGCGCTCCTCGAACTCGAGTCGCGCGTTGCGACCCAGCTTGGGCAGGTACCAGGATGCGTCCAGTAACTTCAGCGACTGGGAGGCGCGCGGAGACTTCAGAGCCTCCGCCACCCACTGAGCAGACACGAACGCTCGGAAAAGCTGTGGGGCGGCCATGGTCTCCAAGATGCTCGAATTGTGGGCCTGCAAGACAGGAGAGATAACAGAATCAAGAGACTGGCCTGCTGTCAGGGGCATGTGTGCTAATCGGCGGAGGTGGAGCCTCAGCACCGGCAGAGCAGAGTCCAGGAATGCAGAAAGTTGAAGTCAGGATTAGGCTTTATCACTCAGTGACTACCCTATCAAACCTTTAATAACACACAGCTTCAAATGACGTTATGACCATGGGGTGCCAGGGAAAGGTGGTGTGCGCCCCTCACTCTCTATTCCTAGCCCAGCATGCAGGGTGGGTAGGGTAGGGCCAGGGGCGGGTCCAATAGGCCTTTAAGTAAAGCAAACAAGACCGAAGTTTCAGCCCTTCTCTAAGATGTAGCCCAGCTTCACAGCCAATCAAATTCACTCATTCCTTGAGCAGTGCTAGGAGTCCAATAGGAACAACAACCAGAACTCACCCTTAGCCCAGTGCCATTTAATCCGCAGATATTACAACACTTGGCACAGCAGCCTCTCCCCAAACTGTTGGAGGATCAGTGTTAAGAATTCCGTTCTGTCACCTCTTCCTGAAAGCCACTGAGGCTCCTAGCTGTGCTTTGTGTCACCTGGTGTGGGAGCTGTACCTTCTATAATACCAGTACTCAGGAGACTGAGGTAGGAGGACTAGAGTTCAGGGCCAACCTAGTCTACATAGTAAGTTCCAGACCAACCTGGGCTACTCAGCAAGACTATCTCAAAAAGCAGAACAAAAAAGTAAAAGACAAATAACAGAAATCAGTGCACTCATGGGGGCAGGGGAGGGAGGTTTGGATCACCAGCCTAGACCCTATGCTGGGGGCATCGAGCACCCTTTGCTTTGGTAGCCCCAGAGCAGCTCAGACAATGATGCAAGTGAGGGATTCTGGAGTGGAGTGTGAGCTGTGAGCACCAGGGAGTCTCCACCTCAGCCTCGCTGGAGGGAGAGGACGGAAGGACTTCCTGGAGGAAGCAGAGGCACATTTCGACTTAGGGATCGGCAGAAGAAGGTAGACATGGACTCCCGCTAAGGACCGGTACCAGTGTTTGAGATGCAACTAGATACGTTAGTAGGGGTGCAGGAGAGCAAGGAGGCCAAGGCTGGTAGAACAATCCCCCTGTGAAGTACAGCCGCTCCTTTACCCCCATCATTCTTGGGAATTTTCCTCCCCAACTCTGGTTTGGAAGTCAGAGAGCCCTCCAAAGTAGGCACAGATGCCTACAAGCTGTTCATGTGGGTGTTCCTGGGTCATGGGTTTTCTACTGGAGCTTCAGACCTGTGTGCGTATGTGTGTGTTGTGTAGGGAAGAGGACATTCTCAGAGGTTGGATGGGTTCGCAGACAACAGTCATTTTATTTTATTTCATTTTTGAGACAGGGTCTTTCTATGGCCTGGGACTCACCTTGGCTGGCTCGTCACTGAGTCCCAGGACTCTACCTGTCTCACCTTCCCCAGTGCTGGGCGGGATTACAGGCATGCAACATGCCTTGTGCTGTTTATACAGGCTCTGGGGCCTTGTACTTGCAAGGCAAGCACTTGATCCATTGGAGCTATCTTCCCAGCACTGCGCCTATTCCTCCAGGGTCTCACTCTGTATCCTAAACTATCCTGGAACTCGAAATCATCCTCCTCCTGCCTTGTTTCCAGAGAAGGGAAATTGCAAGCATACACCACCATGCCAGACTCCAAAACCCATCTCTTGATGAGATTTTAAAATGAGTATAGAAGCTGGATGATGGTGGCACATGCCTTTAATCCCAGCACTCAGGAGGCAGAGGCAGGCGGATCTTTGTGAGTTCAATGCCAGCCTGGTCTACAGACAAAGTGAGTTCCAGGACAGTTAAGGCTGTACAGAGAAACCCTGTCTCAAAAACAAAACAAAACAGAAAAATATAGAAGGATCACCATATACCTTATATACAGTTTCTTTGATCACTTAGGGCAGTGGAGTGGCAACCCTTTATTTCTTCCTTTACTCTCACAAATGGCTCTTGGATCTACAGCTGCAGATTGATTCTTAAACCTTCCAGGGACTGGGACTTTAGAGGTCTGAGGTCATATGACCCTGCCTCCCTGTTTGATTGACAATTCTCACAAAGGACCCCAGGTGGCAAAAAGAGGGTCAGAGAGGCTAGGCTAATGGGTGTCCCTGAGGGGCAGAAATCAGAGAGACTAGGTTCCTTTGGCTGGGTGGCCAGAATTCCCACAAAGGGCTGCACCAGGCCATCCTAGGGTTAGTGTAAACCTATATAACACACCATGAAGGGGACTCAGACAATCTAAAGTGAAGGGTCCATTTTCCCCATTTCTTATGTTCAAGGAGACTTTCTGGGCCAGCTTTTAGTGGTCTGTTTCATCCATCCATACTCATCTTACAATTCTAATTCTGGGGTTAAAGACATGCACCACCTGGTTTCTATGACAAACTAGTATGGCTACTGGAATTTAAAGGTGTGTGTTATTGCGGCCTGGTCTGTAAGGCTGGCCAGTGTGGCTGTTTTTCTCTGAACAGGCAAGCTTTATTTGTTAAAATAAAAATGAAATGCCACTACACTAGAGCAGCTCCCCACCTGGACCCTCCTGGCACATTCTCTTCTCCACTGTCAAGCTCAAGCAAAGCTCAGGGGATGCTGGTAAAATGCTAAGCAGTTTTTCGATATTTGCAATACACACTGTGACAGTATTTCAGGGCAGGATCAGTGTTCAAAAAAGAGGGGGAGGGGAGCCCAAGAAAGCATTCAAGGGGAACAGAAAAGCCTACTGAAGTGTTGTCCAGCCATTTTGCAAGAGCCATGCTCTATTTCCAGATATTTTGCCAATTGGCATTTACATAAATTTATAACGAAGTGGTAAACATTGAAGCCCAAGGCAATTAATAAAAAGCATAAAGCTTCAAGGACAAGCAGGTAAACCAAAGTAGCTCCCACCACTGTGGGCTTCAAGTCTGAACTTAGTCACTACTCCACCAGGCGACCTAGCACCTCCTGAATCTGCCTGTTTCTCCTGTTGGGAGAAGTTTCAGCCCTGTCCAGCAGGATCGTTAAGGGCGTGCCACCACCAGCGGGCCCGGGAAAAGTTTAATTTCATTCGACTGTGTTTTGCTACTTTCTCCTCTTAGGGGACACTGGATCTTCTCACCACAGCCCCTCTGAATGGTTTTGTTGGCTCTCCAAAACGTTCCTACTTTCTCAGGACGCCCCAGGTCATCCCATCCCAAACCCCCGCCAGCCACTGCTACCCACTGACTTTTACTCCATCCCAGTTTACAGGCGGTCACAAGCAGCCGTGGATAGCCCCCCTTAAGGCAAATTAGGGGCGCCCTGGAAACTCTTCTCTCAGAGACTGTGTTCCCTCCTCCATTCCCGCATGATACCACGCTATGCACCCCCGAAAAGCACCCTCCCTCATAGAAAAGCAAATAGGACGGGTTGGGCAGCAGATACCAGGGTTCCGAGCTCCCGGGTTCCCAACTCCGCCATGTCACCCCCTCCCCACGCCCTCAGAGGTCCCCCTCCTTCCGCTACCAACCTGCGACCAGCCAAAGGGAGGAGACTTGGGCACGGCCCACTGCCTTAGCCACTCTGAGCCGCTGCTGGCTGCACCTTCCATTCCCCCAGGCTGCGGGGGACGCACGCGCCATGCAGCCTGGTTGTGCACTGCCCCAGTGTCATCCCGAACCTCCAATAGTCACTTTGGCTGTGAAAACTATACACCAGGAGGGTCAAGCAGAGTACCAGTGCGAAGGCACAAAGGCTATTCGAAGTCCCAACTGTCTGCACGATAAGTCCCCCCTCATGGGAGCGGCGTAATGGTTCAGGCCACTTGGGACACTCCCGGCTCCGGGTTTGAACCCGCCAGCTTCTTCGGAGCGCAAGAGCAAATTTCTGCGCAGCTTCCAGGTCGAGTGAATGCAGCGAGCCGCCCAGGATGGGGCCGCCAGCTGGGCCACTTATGGCCCAGGGGAGGGTACTGGTGGAGAAAGCAGGGCAGGGTGCTTGGGACCTCTTCACCGGACTTGGGCATTTTAGAAGCCAGAGAACTCAGGCTGCTGTGAACAGAAACAGAATGGCTGACGATTGGTCAATTCGCCCTGGAGAAGGTCTAGAAGCCCAAGGGCCACCTTCCCTACCTATTACCTGTTCTCCCAATTCTTGCAGACAGGGTCCTGAGCCAACTCCCCCTAGCAGCTGTTGCCGAAAGAGTGCGCAGAAGCTCTTGGCCACGCCCACCAGCTTTCCTTGGGACGGGACTGGGAGGACGCTGGGGCAGTGGGAGGGGCGGAGCAGGCTTTTCTTAGGGAATGTGCAACCCTATCCCACAATCGCCCCAATCTAGCTCTGGGTGTAGTTACCATTGCACGCTGGGAAAGTGTTGTGGGAACAACAGCTCCGCCTCCAGGGCTCCGCCCACCGCACTCAGTTCTCTCCAAGCCTCTTTCCCAGTTCCCACTCGCGCCTGGTGACACTCAGAGCTGACACTATGGTTCATCAAGTGCTCTACCGGGCGCTGGTCTCCACCAAGTGGCTGGCTGAGTCCATTCGGTCTGGCAGCCTGGGGCCCGGCCTTCGGGTGCTGGACGTGTCATGGTACTCTCCCGGGACCCGCCAGGCCCGCAAAGAGTATCAAGAACGCCACGTGCCTGGTGCGTCCTTCTTTGATATAGAGGAATGCCGAGACACGGCTTCGCCTTATGAGATGATGCTGCCCAGTGAGGCCCACTTTGGGGACTACGTGGGAAGGCTGGGAATCAGCAACGACACACACGTGGTGGTGTACGATGGAGACGACCTGGGCAGCTTCTATGCACCCAGAGTATGGTGGATGTTCCGTGTGTTTGGCCACCGCACAGTATCAGTGCTCAATGGTGGTTTCCGGAACTGGGTGAAGGAGGGCCACCCGGTGACATCTGAGCCCTCACGGCCAGAGCCAGCTGTTTTCAAAGCCACACTGGACCGCTCCCTGCTCAAGACCTATGAGCAGGTCCTGGAGAACCTCCAGTCTAAAAGGTTCCAGCTGGTGGACTCTCGGGCCCAAGGACGGTACCTGGGTACAGAACCGGAGCCCGATATAGTAGGTAGGTGTCCCTGTGGCCTTTGGGGAGGATTGTCAACAGGAGGATGGGGAATCAGAATAGCTGGGACCCTCAACCCCTCCATGTAGACGTCTTTCTATCTGTAAAATGGAAGGGGACAGCCAACCTTGAAGGCTTTTACAGCTCTGATATGTGAGGGCCCAGTGTGCCCATAGCCCCGTGCTAACAAGCTACCTGCATCAGTAGAGGTGACTGGTGGCCTGTCCACTCATGCCCACTTCTAGGAACCAACTCTCCCACATGCACCACATGTACCAAAGGACATCCTACCCACAGCAAACATTTGCAGGACAGTACAGAAGTCTACAAATACATGCACACCCTCTAGATCTCAGAAACCCTTTCAAACACCAACAGGAACCTTCCCTGAGCTCTTCTGGTACCCTGACTAATGTTTTGAAAGCAGTTTTGTTAATACCTCAACAAGCAGCTGCAGCCCATCTGTGGAGCTGTTACAGCAGCTCCTGGCGTGTGCCAGGGATATTGTTATGGGGAAATATCCCTAACTTGGGCGGGAAGACAAGCTGCCAGGATATTGCTACTTGGTCAGTTAAATGGCAGAATCCAGATTTGAACCCAGTACTAATTTGTTTTAAACCAGGGCTCTAAACCCAGACATAAACCCATTCAGTCCCACCACCACTTTGTAGGGTTCAGGGGAGCCTTTTGTGCCAGGTATTCCCAGAGAGACGGCCTTTGGATCCCCCTTTTGTGTGAGTGTGGGGGGAGGGAGGGCTGAAGGAGTCTACACAGCTCAGAAAACCGAAAAAGCCTCAAAAAAGGAAATGCTGGTTTCTAGAGGCTTCTAAGCATAGGCAACTGCCAGGTCTTGCTTTTCCTGAACAAAGGACAGGTAGCCAGCAACCTCTTTTCTTAGTTTTCTTAGTCCTGCAGGGCATGACTTAACTTGGGGTAACATTTTGCCTAACTTGTTGCAAAATGTCTCTTCCTTTCTGCCAGCTGAAGTCTGCAACACTGTTTTTACAGTCTTAATACTAAACCCTCACCCACTGGACAGAGGGAGGCTGAGGCACACAAGCAGGAGCAGGTCAAGGCCACACATCCAGTTCTGGCTGGAGCTCCTCAGTCCTGCTCTCTCTAGGCCTTTGATAACCCCGCCTGCTTTGCTCTGGGAAAAAGGTCGGGAGAGAAAGATTCATGCTCATTCAATCTTTTCCGGAGACCCCTGGACATAGAATGCCTGCAGCCCCTCCTGGTCTTGACTCACAGAGTTTTTTTTTCTTTCTTTCTTTTTTGGAACTTGTGCTGGGGGAAGAGAAGGGGAAGCTGGCTGTGGAGCTTTCCCAGCAGGCTGAGAAACAAGCTGATAAATGAAGTGCCACAGGACCCAAGTGTAACGTTCCCACCGCTTTGTAGATGAGGAAAACCGAGGCTTGGAGAGGGGAGATTGCCCGGTTGAACTCTACAGAGCCTCTGTTCTCCATCACTTCCTATCTCTTCTGATTGCCCTGGAGCGCCAGGGAGCCTGGGTTCTCATTCCAACTAGGGCGCTCTGATGTGGAGGGTATGCAGCCCGGCTTGACCTTACATTTCGCAATCATAAACAAGCAGAGGTCCCCAGCCCCGCCACATGCACATGCCTTTTGTTCCACGTGGCAAGCTGGTGAAGGGGCTCTTTGGAGGGGAAGGCACAGAGCAAAGTCCAGGGGCATCTAGACAAGAAGAGAATGGGCCACTTGCCCCATTCTGTTAGAGGGTTTGCTGGACACAAGTATACACTGCCAAGGTCATGGTCTGCTGCTTGAGATAAGTTCAGTGAGTTTCCCGTGGGTTCAGAAGTCCAGGTATAAAACATGGGGGTTGGGAAAGCCTTGACTCTGAGTGTTCCCGCAGGGAGTGAAACAAAACTAGTAGTAGGTGCGGGTATGGGCGTGGATGAGGAGGGGGAGGTGTTGGTCCACACTAAGCATTTTGATTTGTAGACTCCTGGATGCAGTCACTTCTGGCATCCTCAGTAGGCTTGCTGAGGGCCTGGCCCCACTCCACTCAGGGTTACAGGCACCAAAGTGAGGCTTGTCTGCGGTTGTTGTGGAGGGTGGGGTGAGCCTGAGCAAACATAAGGAGGGGGCAGGGAGAGCGAAGAAAGGTCCAAACAGGTTTTCCTGGCCTCTAACAACCATGCCTATCTGCGGCCTATGGGATCGTAATGTGCCTACTGACTTCAGTCTCCTCAGCCAAAGCTAGAACACAAATTCTTAGACTTTTAGCCAATTGAGGAACACAAGAAGTTATCTCAGTAATTCCCCTGCCTCAGCCTTCCTTTCTAGGGGAGCTCAGAGTAACTAAAAAACATAGGCATTGGAGCCCTACTTGAATTCATGTGCCTCTGCTGTGTGTCCCTGGGGAAGTTATTGCCTCTCTCTGAAGCTTTGACTCTCATTAGAGCCAGGAGGAAAGTCTCTTCAGCTTTGTGAGGAATGAGGGAGATACAGTTCTGTGGAGAACCCGCTTTGGGGGTGCTGGTTGCCAGAAGCTGCCTGAACACTGGCAGACTCGCTGTGGGGAGGGGAGGCTGCAAGCATGCAACTGAACAGGGGTGGGAGATGACAGGCAGCCTGCTTCTTGCTGCAGGCCCCTTCCTCTTGTTGGCAGTGTTCCAGAGTTCTCTGGCCCCGCCTGTGGGTTCCCTGGACTGTGGCTTCTGTGCCTTTAAAGTCCCCAGGCAGAAGCTGGAGAGAGGGCTCAGTGAGTAAAGTCCTTGCCTTGGGAGTGTAAGGACCTGGGTTAGATCCCCTGAGCCCACCTTGGTGACTCTGCTTGCCCTAGCACTGGGGAGGCAGAGACAGACAGATCTCTGGAGCTCACTTCATCTGGCCTCGCTAAAGTAAATTCCAGGGGGATGGGCCAATGAGGAACATTAGCCTGGGTGGTCCTCTCACCTCCATGCACATGTTCACAGGGATGCACTCCTTAAGCTGCCCCCCTACCAAAGCAAAACAGAACAAAACAAAACAACAAAACCCCAAATGGGTCCTGAGCCTTTCTCGCAGAGGTAGCCACTGCTACCTCCTCAGGCTGGGAGCCAAGGCTTCCCAGTATCCCTGGCTTCATTCTTACCCAGACAAGGCTCGTTTTATAGACTCAAGAAAACAATAAAGCTGGCATGTCATTGACAAGAAGAAAAGAGCACTCAGAGGCCCGAGTGCAAATACTCTTGCTCCCCAGTGACTGTGGGAAACTACTGTAACCTGACCATTGATGTCCATAGGCCAACTGCTCCTCACTGACAGGGTTACACACAGCTGGTTTCAGGTCACAGCAGGAAGACATCGCTAGAGGTCATTGCCCTTTGCGAGCAGGGACATGTGTTCAGTCAGAGGACTGTTTGGGCTAGTGATTCTAGAATCTTCTTTGGGATGAGAGGATTCCCACATTGTTTCATTGACCAACATGTACACACAGTGCTCAGAGTTCACTGGAGCCTTTTACGTCCAGGAGGGAGACTGAGGCCCAGTGGGCAAGCCTTCCTGTCTGTCTAATGCTGCTCAGTGCTGGAATGTGACTTCGTCATAGCAATCAAAGCCTTGTCCTCCGCTTCCCACCATGCTGTCTCTGTCTTGCCCTGTGGTCCAAGTTTAAAGGTGGTGGGGATTTGGGGAACCTGAAGAGATGGGGGCAGTTCTAGCATAAGCCTTACTCTCAATGTTGTCTGTGGAGGGGTGCAGGGTGCACAGGGAAGAGAGATATGGCCGGGCATGCAGGGACTGATAAGGCATGGGTCCTTTGGGTGCTAACAGCCAGTGGCCCATCTTTGTTGTTTGCAAGATGGCCTTTCCCTTTTATTGGGTTGGTGTTTTGCAAACAAGGTCTCACTCTATAGCCCAGACTGATCTGTAACTCACTATATAGACCAGGCTAGCTTCTGACTACTGATCCTCCTGCCTCAGCCTCCAGCATGCAGTGATTGCAGATGTGTGTTACCGTGCATACCCACCACTCATGCTGGTTGTGTTCTAGAACAGACCCTGGCCTGCCCCTCTTCTGCCCTGTTCTCTCTTAAGCTTCTGAGGTGTGTGGAGGGGATGGCACAACCCCTGTACCTAGGAGAAGCACAGCACTGGGAGCCACAGCATGGGGGCAGGCATCATTAGGGTTCAATATTGGCCCTTTTTTTTTTGTTTTTTGAAACAGGGTTTCTCTGTGTAACAGTCCTGGCTGTCGTGGAACTTGCTCTGTAGACCAGGTTGGCCTCAAATGTACAGAGATCCCCCTGCCTCTATCTCTGTCTCCCGAGTGCTGAGATTAAATGTGTGCACCACCACACCCGGCTCAATATTTGTCTTTGTTCATTTATCCTCACCCAGGGGCATTCACTCCCTAGAGAGAAACTGAGGTACTTACTTAAAGTCCCCAGAGTAATAAGTGGTAGAGCTAGGTTCTGAACGCGTGTCTGGTACCAGGGTCCTTCTCTTTTTCACAACTACGTGCCTCACAGCAGCACCAAGACTGGGCCGTGGCCCTTGGCCTGCCTGTTTTTCTTTGTGTCTTTAGCCGAGTCATTTTATGTCAGCGCACCTCAGCGTTTTTAACCTGTGAAATAGCTTTACAGGCGGATTTATTTACTGACTCACAAAGCCACTCGGCTTCCGTACTCCTGCAAACGGTTGCCCAGGAGGGCCAGACAGTTTTTACCACCACATCCTTGGCAGTTAGCACAGTGTGTAGCTTCTATGTGAATTCATTCCTCCTGCTCTACCTAGTAATCACAGGAGACAGGTGTGTACTACCGAGCCCATTTCACAGGTGAGAAAACCTGAGGTGTAGAGAGCAGAGGCAATTTGCATAAGTTAGGGGAAAAGTTAGAAAAAGGGCCTGCAATGCAGGCGGATGTAGGGCCTGCAGTGCATGCGGATGTAGGGCCTGCAATGCATGCAGATGTAGGGCCTGCAATGCATGCGGATATAGCACCCGCGGTGCATGCGGATGCCCTCTCATGCAGAGATGGCTTGGGACAGCCATCAAGATAGGTCGCAGGGCAGTGTCTGCAGTCCTGGCTCTTACAGCTTGAGTGTTGGAAACAAGCAGAACAGGCGAGAAACTGAGCTGCTAAGAGAGCAAAGACATCACTTTTATTGGTGTGGCCCTAGGTCCTCCACTTCCCATTCCCACGCCTCCCCTAACTCATGTCTTCTATTTCTACTCAAGGACTGGATTCAGGTCACATCCGCGGCTCAGTCAACATGCCCTTCATGAACTTCCTGACTAAAGACGGCTTTGAGAAGAGCCCAGAGGAGCTGCGGGCCATTTTCCAGGACAAAAAAGTGGACCTCTCTCAGCCCCTCATCGCTACATGTCGCAAGGGGGTCACGGCCTGCCATGTTGCCCTGGCTGCCTATCTTTGTGGCAAGCCTGACGTGGCTGTTTATGATGGCTCCTGGTCGGAGTGGTTCCGCAGGGCACCCCCCGAGACCCGTGTGTCTCAGGGGAAGAGTGGGAAGGCCTGAGTGTGCGCAGCCTCCTTTTCTGCACACCAAATTCAGCCAGTGAGGCCAGTGTGACCTGCCCCGGGTTCACACCTCTTAGGCAATGGAGTTTGATGGGTTTTAGAATTGCTGTGAGTGCCTTCCTCCCCTCACACTGGAATAAAGTGCCTTTTCTCAGAAGTATGTCTGCACCCTGGCCCTGGGTTCCACCCACTCCGTCGACCTTCAGCCAAGATGGCCATGCAGAGGACACTGTTGCCGTCCTTGGTCTCAGCCAAGGCAACTGGTTGCCCTCTCTTGTGTTTTGTGGCAGACTTTTCCTAAGAAGACATGATACACACACACACACATCTAATCATTCCAAAAAGGGAACCTACAACATGCCAAAGTAACAACTGCGCTGATGTCCAACTTGGACAAGTTTTTATTTGGGTTACTCACAGGAGTGGGGGTGAGGGGTTACTTAGAAAGGGATAACTCAGAAGCAGCTGCATCACCAAAGCTCACCCCAACATGGATGACAACTCACAGGAGCAGCGGCCCTGGGGCTCTCTCTGCACAGCTTGCAGACAGCGCCACAGGCTGAGAAAGTCTGCAGCTCTGCTGCTGTGGGTGCCCTCCCCCAGCACTCTGGTCTTTGTTACATTGCTGGAGAGGAGACTCAGGAATCTTTTCAAGTTCTTGTTATTCCAAACATGTGTTTTCTATTTATCTCTGGAGACCCTC
>NC_022017.1:15556306-15569058 GCF_000317375.1 Microtus ochrogaster
CCCCCCCACGCCACTCCTGGAGGGAATGTTTCAATTCTGAGGAGATTGTCACATAACACTTGGGGATGTTCTGTCATAGAGGATGCTGGCACCTACCTAAGGGGACGTACAAAGGAGAATGAGGAAGACAGAGAGATGAAGCCAAGACTGGCCCAGTACCGAGCCATCTCTGTAGGCCCCACTCCCTGAGAGTGAGGACAGAGAGAAATTAGCCTTCCAGAGACCGCAAAGACACGCCACAGGCTTGCCCACCTGCTCCAGATTGAGCAAAAGCAAAGTAGCCCTGGTCTTGACTCCCTTGTTGGCCCCTAGTAGACCCTCTGGGGATGGTGGAAGGGTGGGGGACAGCTCCATTGAGGGGCTCTACAAGCCTGGCCAGTAGTAGCAGGAAGCCACTATAGGTACCTTCTTGAAGACACAGAAGGACCATTGCTGACAAATCTTGAGTTTTCCAAAAGCTAACTTTGAGGTTGCCAGGTAAAATCCAGGTGCCATCGACTGGAGAGCTGGCTCTTTCTTGTCCAGCCCTTCAGAGTGAAAGAGGGGTCCTGGAGAGCCAGGACCGTGTTTGTTGGGGAGGAAGCGCCCAAGAGCAGTAGGGGAGGAGCTCTGAGGCTGCAGGCTGGGCCTCATCTCTGTCACCTTCCCCTTCCCATGCCAGTTCCCCCCTCTCAGAACTTGGATGGACCCAAGCATCCTCGGGGGTGAAGGACAAGTGACCCTCTCCTGCTCCTCCCACCCCAACTGCCCTGTCAGAGCAATGTCAAAGTGGCTGTCATCAGTTTTGGAAGTGAGCAGGAGTCTTGCCACAGGCCCCGAAGGCGTCTGGGAAGGGAGGTAGCTTTGAAGGGACAGCTAATATGAAGGGCTTGGGGCTGTTGTGCTCAGCTCTGCTGTGGGTGGGGAGCATGGGCAGAGCAGAAGGGAGAGATTAGCAGGTCAAGAGGACTACTTCCTTTTCTACTTCTGGAAGGTTCTGATCAGAGAGGTGACATCATCTGGTTTACCAGGACCTGTGGCTATGGAGGTGAGGGAAACCTCTAAGAAGATCTGACTCGCAGAGTTCGATGAGGCTTTCTGTGGTGTCTGCCTTCCTGTCCGGTGGGACCTTCTTCCGTGTGTGTGTGTGTGTGTGTGTGTGTGTGTGTGTGTGTGTGTGTGACTTGTTTATAGCCAACCAAGCAGGGCAAAGTGAATAGGGAGTTGCCCCCAGGAGCACACAGTACAAGACTGATGTCATTTATTTTCCTCACTGGCTGTGATAAAATGGTGCGTGGGGACGCACACAGTGAGGGGCTGACAAAGCCGACAGGACCCTCTCTATCCAGCAGAGCACACAGCAGTGTCCCACCATCAGCCATGTCTACCTGCATCACTGTGCCCAAGAGAACCTCAGGATGAGCCCCACCAGCTCTGGTCAGCTTTCCTCTTGCAGCCTTTCTGAGATGCCGGGTGGCTGTTCCTAGACCCCCTATTCCTGCAACCTGGGCCAGTGATGCGTACTAAACTGAGAGGTTTGTGGGTGGGCCGGCTCTGTCTGGATCTGCAGGATCCCTAGAGAATGTGGCACAAGCAGCCCACCTGAGGTGGCATGTACCTGTTATCCGGTACACTGGAGCCCGAGGGCAAAACTGTCATAAATTTGAGACCAGCCTGGGCCTCATAACTGAAAGAAAAACAGCATCTAATAAGTAGCGGGCCCCTAGGATCCTGGATTTAGCTCGGTGTCCCTGTCTCCCAGGGAGATCACTTAGAAGTCCCACCTCCTCTGTACCTGCTGGTGGGCAGAGTTCTTGTCCACAGCCATGGTTCTGCCTCCACATCGCTATGTAGAAACCTCTTTCTTGAGCTCATCTGCAGCCAGCCCTGAAGTTAAAGGCAGAGAGGACCTCATTGTCGCACCTGTATTTTTATTTTGTTCCCTGATTCCCCACATCCAGCTCAGGTGGGGAGAATCCCTCACTTTGAACCACACACATTTGGGATCCTGAACACCTTCACCGCTCTCACCGTCCGTCTCTTCTAAACCAGTGAGCTCCTGTGCATCCTGCAAGATCCAGCTCAAATAGCCCCTGTTTCCAGACAGACTTGGTCACATGGTCTACCATTTCCTTGCTCTTTGTACTTAGTCTGAGCCCTTTGAACCCGGCCTTGGTGGCTGCTCAGTGGACATTTCTGAGAGGATCTATCAGGAAGTAACACACTTGGTCTTGGCCCCTCAAGGGTGAGCTTATCAGCCTCTGAGGTAACAAAGGCCAGTGTACAGCGTCACCATGGCAACTCCAATGAACAGCTTGGAAGTCTGCTCCTTAGTAACTCCCTGGTCCTCTGGGGTATCAGTGTTACTCTCTCTGACCCTCTGGAGTGGTTCACCTGGGGAGGTGAGGCAGAGGGACCTGTGGGGTGCCCGGGGCTCCACCACCAACTGGAGTTTCATTTTCCTTTTCCCCACTCAGACTTGCTTGTGAGTGCCAGGTGCCCAGGCTGCAGCTGCACGACACGCATCTTCTCCCCCTCCTTGGTCAGTGCCTCTCAGGACCTTCCTCTCCAGGTCAGTTACTGGTTGTGACCCCACCTTCTATGTCAGCCAGCAAAGGCTGCTCTGACTGTTTGTACTTCTGGGGCCAGGGGTAGCTATGGGGGGTATGTCGGGTTGTGATTGGGGCTGGGGGACCAGCTATGATCTGAAAGCTAATCCAGAAGCACAGACTTGAACTTCACTTGACTTCAAGATGGATCACAAGGCCTATTGCATGTTAGACACTCCCGTTCCTATTTAGTCCCGCCCCTGATCCTACTTCCTCCCTGACCCCCATCTTCTCCTTCATGACAGAGTAAGTTCACAGAGACTCTGAGCATCACTGCAGGTCCTTCTAAAGACACACCAATCTTCTGGCTCTGGGAGTGTGTCTTAGTCACTGTTCTGTTGCTGTGAAGAGACACCATGACCATGACAACTCTTTTAAAGAAACCATGGGCTGGCTTAGTTCAGAGGCTTAGTCCATTGTCATCATGACGGGAAGCATGGCGGCATACAGGCAGAAATGTATTGGAGAGGAGCTGAGAGTTCTACATCCGGATCCACAGGCAGCAGGGAGAGAGAGAGAGAGAAACTGGGGCTGGTCTGAGCTTCTGAAATCCCCAAACCCACTCCAGTGACACACTTCCTCCAACAAGGCCACACCTCCCATTCTCTGTCAATTAGAGCCACTTCTTGATGACCATGAATTCAAATATATGAGTCTTAGTGGCCATTCCTACTCAAACCACCACATTCCACTCCCCAGCCCCCAAAGGCTTATAGTCATAGCATGATGCAAAAATGCATTCAGTCCAGCTTCAAAAGTCCCCATAGTCTATGACAGTCTCAACACAATTTAAAAGTTCCATGTCTCTTTGGAGACTCATGGAACTCTCTTAACTGTAACTCCTGTAAAAATCAAAATAAAAAAGCAAATCACATACTTCAAGCATCTGAACAGGATGTACATTACCCTTCCAGAAGGAAGGAAAGGGAGCATAGTGAGGAAACACCGGACCAAAGCAAGAACAAAAACCATCTGGGCAAACTCCAAACTCTGGATCTCCATGTCTGATGTCAAACGCTCTTCAGATCTCCAACTGCCTTCAGCTTTGTGGATTGCAACACACTTCTCTTGGGCTGGTTCCACTCCTTGTTAGCAGCCTTCCTTGGCAGGTATCCCACAGCTCTGGCATCTCCAACATCTTGGAGTCTCCAAGGCAATCCAGGCTTCACTTATACCACTTCAAGCAATGGCATCTCTGGGCCTCCATGCAGGGACACTCCTGATATACGTCTGTCCTCAGAGGCTTTCCTTAGCCATAGAGGGAGATTCTATAACCCCTTTCTTGTCTCCTTGACTCTAAAGCCAGCACCATGTCACCAAAGCTGGAAAGCTGCTTGCTGGGGCTGGGTCAGGGCCGGCTTGTTCCATCACATCTACATCACCTTTCTGGTTTTTGATGGTTTCCTTCACTGTCTAACCTTGGCTGTCCTAGAACTCACTCTGTAGACCAGGCTGGCCTCAAACTCAGAGATCTGCCTGCCTCTACTTCCCAAGTGCTGGAATGAAAGGTGTGTGCCCACCATGCCCATCCCTAAATTTATTTTCGCAAGTTGGAAGCTTAGATGGGTAGATTCTGGCCCTGAGGTCACCACTCTTTCTGTTACATTCAACACCAGGCTTTTCTTTAATCTATTTATATCTTCAAGCACAGGACTTAGTTTTATTCCACTTCCTGGTGCCCCTTTTCTCCTCAGTCTGTACATTTTCTATTTTACCTTGCTTAGCTTGCTCCTTTTTCACTGTAGATCTATATAAGATTGGCCACTAATAACCATGACCCATGGTCAAAACTAGGCCGTTTTGAAATCTCTGCCAGCATCATTAATCCAAAACTCTTCAATTTAGCCTCAGGCAGACTTTTCAGACAAGGGCAATAAGCAGCCACTGTCTTTGCCAAAATATCACAAGAACAATCTCGAGGTCATTTACTAACACTCTTAAGCTGCCATAATCTGCATTGCTTGATAGTACGGCCCCTTAAGCCCTACTTAAAGCATTCAACAGCTTTTCCAGTCCAAACTTCCAAAGTCCACATTCCATCAGCAAGCAGCAAGGTCAGGTCTGACACAACAACACCCCACTCCCTGGTGCCTACTTCTGTCTTAGTCACGGCTCTATTGCTTTGAAGAGACACCATGACCATGGCAACCCAAGGAAAGCCTTGGGTTACAAAGGAAAGCATTTAATTGGGGACTGGCTTACAGTTCAGAGGTTTAGTGCATTGTCATCGTGACAGGAAGTATGGCAGCAGACAGGCAGGCATGGTGCTGGAGAGTAGCTGAGAGTTCTATATCTGGAGCTGCAGGCAGGAGAGAGAGAGAGAGAGAGAGAGAGAGAGAGAGAGAGAGAGAGAGAGAGAGAGCGCCTGCCTTGGGTTTCTGAAACCCCAAAGCCCACCCTCCTAATGTCTATCAAGTAGAGCCACTCCCTAATGACCAAACATTCCACTATATGAACCTATGGGGGCCATTCCTATTCAAACCACAGCAGAGTGCTAATATGAATTGTAGCAGTCAGCTCTTGCTGTGTAACAAATCACTCCAGCATTTAGCAGCTTACAGTGCTGGTGTTAATAGCCTCACAGTGGATTGGGTACATGGACACAGTTGTGGTGGGTCCTGTCTCAGTTTCTCTCCCAGGCTGCAGTCACGGTGTGGGATGAGACTTTGGCCTCTCACAGAGAAGAATGAGCTCTCCATAAGGTGTTGGACAGAGGCTAGCTCACCTCTCCACATGATGCCTATAGAAATGCACATAGAATTTGGCCATTGGCCTTCAACAGAGCCCAGAAAGCAAGACAGCCTGAGAGAGCATCTGAACAAAGGCAGACGCCCATCCTGTCTGTCACACCCTAGTCTGCTGACTTGACCAAATGAGGTCCTGTCTGCCTCACAGGGCATGAACAACACTGGGAAGCAGAGTTTCCCTGGGGGCCTTCCAGCTGGTCCCCACAGACATGTGTCCCTCTCACAGGGATCACACATGCATCCCCTTGAGATCTCTGCCAGCTCATCTGATGAGGGGAGGTGACAGAGAACTAGAGGATGGGCGAATTCAGTTCAGGCACGGGTGGGGCTTTGCTGGGGTTCCTCACAAAGTCCACCACCAGGGGTCTTCCTGAAGTCAGCAGCTGCCAGGAAGTCCCAGGCACAGGGAATCCTGCAGGCATTCCTGTTCAGGAATGAGGATGGAGGAGAGTTTGACAATGTTTGAGTCCCTAGTGGTGCTGAGTCCCACAGACAGACATTGAATGACCGTTGAACGGGCTCCAAGGCAGGAAACAGCTTTTCACTAGACGTCCTGTACTGTAAACTCACGTCCAGGCTGAGCGATGTCTTAAAATTGCGGTCCATGGTGTCTGCTCGTTCCATACACTCTGCATCCCTTGCACGTCCAGCTGGCAGCGCTTTGCTGACAGTTTGGTAACTCACGGTACAGTCTGTGAGTCACTCTGGACAGAGGTCATGTCTTGTTTATCTGAGGAAGCTTCCTATTCAGCCTCTATGAGGTGTTGCCTTCATTCCTATACAGTGGTTCTCAACCTTCCGAATGCTGCGACCCTTTAATACAGTTGTAAGGACCCCAGCCATAAAATTGTTTTGTTGCCACTTCATAACTGTAATTTTGCTACTGTTATGAATCATAATGTAAATATCTGATATGCAGGATGGTCTTAAGCAACCTCTGTGAAAGGGTCATTTGGCCCCCAAAGGGGTCATGACCCACGGGTTGAGAACCATTGTTAAAAGAGTCCTCTGTGTGGCTGAAAAATGGTCTGGTCTCCTTATCTTCCCACAATGTTAGCAGGTTGTACACCACACTGCTGGCCTTCTCCTGAGTACTCGGAGCCTTTTCTTATGTGTAGGCACATGTGTGCATGTTCATGTGAGCATGTGCACACGTGTATGTGTATATATGTGCACACATTTATGTATCTATGTTTAGAGACCAGAGGTCAGCCTCAAGGAGTCTGTCCTCAGGAGCCACCTACTTTTTTTCTTCTTCTTTTTTTTATCTGGCTGGTATCTCACCAAGAAGTGTAGGCTGCCTGGCCAGAAATCCTCAAGGCTCTTCCTGTCTCCACCTCCCCATCTCTGGGATTGCAGCCATGTGCCACCACGCCTGATGTTTTACACGGGTGCTGGCCATGAACTCAGACCCTCACGCTTGCAGCAAGCATGTTATCAACTGCACTGGCTCCCTATTCCCTAGAACCATTTTCTTTTTTTTTTTAAATTGTTTTTATTGAGCAATATATTTTTCTCCACTCCCTCCCTTCCTTTCCCCTCCTCTTCTACCCTCTCCCATGGTCCCCATGCTCCCAATTTACTCAGGAGATCTTGTCTTTTTCTATTTCCTATGTAGATTAGATCCATACATGTCTCTCTTAGGGTCCTCTTTGTTGTCTAGCTTCTCTGGGGTTGTGATTTGTAGGCTGTTTTTCTTTGCTTTATGTCTAAAAGCCACTTATGAGTGAGTACATAGGATATTTGTCTTTCTGGGTCTGGGTTACCTCACTCAATATGATGTTTTCTAGATCCATCCATTTGCCCACAAATTTCAAGATGTCATTTTTTTCTGCTGTGTAGTACTCCATTGTGTAAATGTACCACATTTTCCTTAACCATTCTTTGGTAGAGGGGCATTTAGGTTGTTTCCAGGTTCTGTCTATGACAAACAAAGCTGCTATGAACATAGTTGAGCACATGTCCTTGTGGTGATTGAGCATCCTTTGGATATATACTCAAAAGTGGTATTGCTGACTCTTGAGGAAGGTTGTTTCCTTATTTTCTGAGAAATCGCCACACTGACATCCAAAGGGGTGGGGTTGTACCAGTTTGCACTCCCACCAGCAATGCAGAAGTGTTCCCTTTTCCCCACAACCTCTCCAGCATAAGTTGTCATCAGTTTTTTTTTTTGATCTTGGTATTCTCACAGGTGTAAGATAGAATCTCAGAGTTTTGATTTGCATTTCTCTGATAGCTAAGGATGTTGAGCATTTCCTTAAGTGTCTTTCAGCCATTTTAGATTCCTCTGTTGAAAGTTCTCTGTTTAGGTCTATATCCCACTTTTTTTTTATTGGATTATGTGTTCTTTTGGTGTCCAATTTCTTGAGTTCTTTGTATATTTTGAAGATCAGCCCCCGTCCGATGTGGGGTTAGTGAAGATCTTTTCCCATTCTGGAGGCTGCCGTTTTGTTTTGTTGACCATGTCCTTTGCTTCACAGAAGCCTCTCAGTTTTAGGAGGTCCCATTTATTAATTGTTTCTCCCAACGTCTGTGTTACTCGGGTTAATTTAGAAAGTGGCCTTCTGTGCCAATGCACAGAACCATTTTTTAGTTGTACATCTTTTGGCACATGGAAAGGGTACTTTCATTGTATCTTATTTATTGTGTACCCCCTCACACACACTTACATGTGTCTTGTGTGTGCACTAAGGGGCACATGTAGAGGTCAGAGGACAACCTGTGGGAGTCAGTTCACTTCTCCCACCATGTGGGTTCCAGGGGTTGTACTTAGGCCATCACGTTTGTTGGCAAGCACCTTTACCTGTTGAGCCCAAGTATGAGAACTTTCAAAGCCTGGGAGCCGGGCTCCCTTGCGTTTAATGGCCATTCCCTACAAGGAGCAGGAAGGAACATGCTGTTCCAAGTCCAGGTGTGGCTGGTGTGTCCGTCAAACGCTTTGCCGCCTTCCTTCCATGTCACCCCAAGCAACAGTGCCCAGGTTTCTGGTACTGTATATCAAGGGACTTCTTCCTCTAAATCCTGCTGATGGTACCTCTCTGCCCAGTGTGCCCTTGACAGCAGCATCCACTTCTTGACTCCTGCTCATCTGGGACTTAAGGCAATGGAGGATTTTCCTACCACATATCTCAACCTCCTCCAGCCAGCAGAGGGGTACTTACTGCTTGGTTCAGAACATCCCCCCCCCAATAATCTCATTTGTTTGCTCTGGCCACACCCCAATTTGGTATCAAAACGTGTGTTGGTGAGATATTGCCACCATCACATAAAGATAGCACAGTGGCTTCAAATTTTTAAAAGTCCCAGGGGTTTTTATCTGTTTGTTTGTTACTTAAGTTTTCAGAGGTACCAGGTTATGGTTCACAAAGACTCAAATTAGGAAGGTCCCATGTGGAAAAATTTGTGACCAATATATGTGTTGAGGAGAAAGAATGTGGGCTTATTGAGTGACCTGTAAGAAGTCAGACATGGAATGTATCGAGAACCTTTTTTCAGGGAAGAGGATGGTGTTGGCATGAGATGCAGTTCCTGCTGGCATTTAGAAAGCTCTGCCCGGGAGCCCACGTCATGCCCCAGAAGCAGGGGCTTCTCCTCAGGGATGGCATCCTCTTGTCTGAGGAAAGGGTATTCCAGTCAGCCAGTTTCCTGACTCCTTCTTGGAATTAGGTCAGGAAACTAAGTTAGAGCATAGGTCTGAAAAGGGAGAGGATACAGCAAGGGCGGCCAGGGCCACTGATGGCCATGGCCAACCGCACAATGGGTCAGGTGGAGGCAGCTCCACTTTCGAGTTGAGGTCTTCCAGGGACAGGGCTCACTTGGTTCTTTGAGGACACTGAGAGCTGTGGCCTGTGCTTCTCAGGAACTGCCGGCCAGAGACTGCTGCAGTCCCCTCCACATGGCTTCTGCATGGGTCCGGTTCATGCATGGGGAGTCAGAGCAAGTCAGCTGAAGGAAGTCAGGGAGAGGAAGGCAGATGTCATGGATCTAAGCCAGGAGTTGCCACGTCATTTTGATCAAGAGACAAGCCACTAGGTCCAGTCTGTACTCGAGGACTGGCCAGCCTGTGAACCTAGGGGGAGTCACATCAGAAAAGGGACAATTATCATATGTTAATTTTTATTTTGTGGTGCAGAGCATTGGCTTAGGGCCTCATGCATTCTAAGCCTTGACCCCATGAAATTTAGTCATAATTAGTAAGGAGTTTTGACTAACAATTTTTAAGGGAATAAAATTGATCTGCTTCCTACCTGATTTGAGGTTACCAGCAAATCAGCTTGCTGGGTGACAGTTACACAACAACAACAACACACACACACACACATGGGGGAGACACATATATGCACTCACTCACACATACGGGGGGAGACACACACTCACACAGAGTCTCTTTGATTCAGCCCTTGGAGATACCTTTGATGGTTAATTTTGGAATCACCTGGGCAGAGAATCTCACTGAGAGGTTCTTTAGCTCAGGTTGGCCTGTGGGCACGTCTGTAGGAGATTGTCTTGATCATATTCACTGATGTGGGAGGGCATAACCCACTGTGGGCGCCACCATTCCCCAGGCTTGGGTCCTGGGCTATATAACAGTGGAGAAAGTGAGCCAGCCAAGTAGTAAGCTCACAAGCACTCCATTCTCTCTGCTCTGGACTGTGGGTGGGATGTGAGTAGCTGTTTTAAGTTCCTACCACCAGGATTCTTTCCTGCTAGGATGGACTGTACCTGGTGTTGTGGGCTAAAAGAAACCCTCTTTCCCCAACTGCTGTTGTCAGGGTGTCTTATCACAGTGATGGGAATGAAGCCAGCATACTCTTCCAGTTCTCACTTCCTGCTTCTATTCTGTCCTTTCCTGAGTTTAAAGAAGCTATCAGGCCAGGCTTCATTACTGACATTACTACATTTGTAGAAACGTGGGGGACAACTCAACATGTGCTAAAAATAAGGGAATATAAACAAGAAAAAGATTGCAGGGCTGATGGTCTTGGGTCCAGGATTTCCTAGTGGACTTCCTTCTTCTTCAGTGAACAGCCACTGTGTAAAATGAACTTCGGGTGAGGCTCAACCAGGCATTCATGAGTCCCTGGGTTTCATGTTCCCTTCACCCCAAGATTCCTGTTTTAAGCTATGTTATGCAGAGGCCATGCAGAAGGAACAGAGGAATTAACTCAGGAGCACAGATCCTTCACCCAATCGTCCGTGAAGAACCATGTGACAGTTTTAAATACATGGCAGAGGGGGGACTTAGGCAGTGGTCCCACAGCCAGGGCCTCCTGGAGTTGGTGGAAGAGAGGAGGAAGATGTGGGAGGAGATGAGGAGAGAGTAAGAGAATCCCAGTGACACCGTTATGTGAGAAAGACCACGGAAGGCCAGGTGGTGGCCCTGGCTAGCTGGAGCATCTGGTGACTGGCGGGTGGTTCTGGGGCCTGGGCTGAGCTGGATGCTGAAAGAGCAAGGACAGCTGCTGCATGGGGAGCCTGGTCAGGGCTGGCTGGACCCCTGGGGCCTCTCCGATCAGTTCTCAGCTGTCATCCTTTATGGAAAATGTCACCTGAAACCACTCAGCGTGTGCTGCTTTGTCTACAGGGCCAAGCTCAGAAATTGTGGGTCCCAGAGCCAGAGTCCATGGAGCTGGGCCAGAAGCCAGGTAGGATAGGAACACTACCGGCAAAGACGGGTTTCTTGGGGTGGGGTGGGGGTGGAGGACTCCCATCCTCGTCTTCTTTAGTCTTGCTGAGGTCTCCAGATGGAATGGCCTAACTGACTCAGGACACTCTAAGACCAGAAGAAAACTAGAGGGAAGAGCTTCGGAGCCTCCAGCAGCCAGGCCTGGCAACTGACATCATGTGGTCAGGGTCTCTGGTCTCTTGGGGTTAAGATGGGGTTGCTGAAGGGCTTGGCAGCCACTCTTATGCATCTGAAGTATAGAACTGTTGGGAACATTGGTCAGGGTTGGGGGGACGTCAGGCCTGACTGAGTCCAGCATAGGATAATGTATGGGCTGGGGTTGGTGGCCGAGAGGATGTGCATCTATGCTCTGGGTACTGGGGACAAAGATGCCAGCCTGGAGGGAAAGGAGTCCTATGAAGGTGTTGCAGAGCCAGGTCAGCACTGGGAAGGCTCCCCCAGGGTAGCTGGAGATGGCGATTACACGGGGGAGGGGGGAAGCACTGGGAGCTTCATTTGCCTCAAGCTTCCCAGTGACCCCAGTCATTCCAGTAGATTTTTAAATCCTTGGGTTCTGGGCCTTTCCTGGAGCAGTCTGACTCCAGAGTCTGTATTTTTCAGTGAGTGTGATAGGTATTTTGATAAAAAAGGCCAGAGCTACAAAATTCTGCTCATGGTCCTTCCTTGGTCATGGTAGTAAACAAAGCTGGGCTTGCTTACTCTGTCCCCTGATAATGATCAGAGGTGCAACGAGAGTTTAGAAAGGTCAGATGCAGACAGCTATCAACCATCCATCCATCCATCCATCCATCCATCCATCCATCCATCTATCCATCCATTCCATCTGTCTTAGTTAGGATTTCTTATTGCTGCAAAGAGACACCATGATCATGGCAACATTTTTAAAAATTTTTTATTTTATGTGCATTGGTGTGTGAGGATTTCAGATCCCCTGGAATTGGAGTTATAGACAGTTGAGAGGTGCATGTGGAATTGAACCTGGATCCTCTGGGAGAACAGCCAGTGTGCTCTTAACTGCTGCACTGTCTCTCCAGTCCCTAGAGATTGATTGATTGATTGATTGATTGATTGATTGAATACTCTGCATATACACATTTATGCTGGAAGAGGATATCAAATCCCTCTATAGACGGCTGTGAGCCACAATGTGGTTGCTGGGAATTGAACTCAAGATGTCTGAAAGAGTACCCAGTGCTCTTAACTGCTGAGCCATTTCTCCAGCCCCACGGCAACTCTTATAAAGGAAAACATTTAGTTGGTATAGTGTACGGTTTCAGAGGTTTACTCAGTTATCCTCATGGCAAGGCACGGCAGCAAGCAGGCAGACATGGTGCTGGAGAAGGACCTGAGAGTTCTACATACATATCGATCCTTAGGCAACAGAGAGTGAACTATGTCACTGGGTGTAGCTTGAGCATAGGATACCTCAAAGTCCACCTCCACAGAAACACACTTCCTCCAATAAGGCCATACTGACTTCAACAAAACCACTTCTAATAATAGTGTCACTCCCTATGAGTTTATAGGGGCTGATTACATTCAAACTACCACACTATCCCTTCCATCCATCCATCCATCCTATCCCATCCATCCATCCATCCATCCATCCATCCATCCATCCATCCATCCACCCATCCATCCATCCATCCATCCCATCCATCCAAATACTCTGCTCTTAGAGCTCAGAAACTCGCTGGCTCTTTTTCCACTTGCCTTGGTTCACTGCCAGAC
>NC_022017.1:15569158-15576227 GCF_000317375.1 Microtus ochrogaster
ATCCATCCATCCATCCATCCATCCACCCACCCATCCATCCCTCCATCCATCCATCCATCCATCCTATCCCATCCATCCATCCATCCATCCATCCATCCATCCATCCATCCATCCATCCAATCCATCCAAATACTCTGCTCTTAGAGCTCAGAAACTCGCTGGCTCTTTTTCCACTTGCCTTGGTTCACTGCCAGACACGTAGTAGGAAGGCACACAGTGGACAAAAGGACTTCTGCTGAGTCCAAAAACACAGGACACAGCCAGGCCTGAAGTGTTACTAACCCTGAAAGGTGGCAGAAGACTAGCTTGGTTATTGTTACTTCATAATGGCTCAGCAGATGAGGCAACCAGGAGGGCAGGCTGGAGACATAGCATCCCTGAACCTTGGGTCAGGAAGGGGTGTGGGTAGAGTTCACCCCTGCACTGGCTTTGTCTTCCTAGGGGCAGGTGAAGCTTCAGCGGACCAGGCAGGTGCTGTGTCTCTGTGTATCATGCTGTGTGTTCCACCTAAGATTCCTACTCTGGCAGCCTTAGTTGTCCCCGGAGGTCCCACTGCCTGGCTGCCTGCTGCTTTGGGCAGAACCCAGAAGGGGGTTGGGAGGGCCATCTGGCTCCAGGAGACAGTTTCTCCCTTTGCCTTTTGTGGGTAATAAAGGGGTGGGGACAAAGTGGAGCAAGAAAGGCAGGAGGAAGCTGGAAGAAAGGGGGAGAGAGTGCCCAGTTTTCTCTGTGCCCTCTCCCTGGGGGAGAAGAGGGGTTCACAACAGGGCAAGAGAGTCACAGCAGTGAAGTCTGATGTTTGCACCAGCCTGCCCTAAAAGCCTGACTGGTGACCGCCAAACAGTAGGGTAGCAGGCAGGGAGTGTGAAGAAGGAAGGACCATGCTCTCCCTCTCTGTGGAGTGGACTGGGTCCCTGCAGAGCAGAGAGGCTTTTTAAACAGTCGGTCAGTGCATCGTGAAGTCAGATTTCATTTATACACAAAAGCAAAACAAGCTGTCTGTTGTAGACTTGGCAGACTCTTCAGAAATACTTAGGGGGAAGCTACCCAAACATTTCCGGCTGGCTCCTGGGGCTGAGGATGGGGGCAGGCTGGGAGGGGCATGAGGACTTGCACACAGCAGGTATACCGGCAGACACACCACCATAGCACTTAGAACACTCCTGGTTAGCCCCATTCAGAGCCATCAGCTGTCACATGGTTTGCAGTGGGAATGAGAGGAGACAGTTCTTGGCCTGGACGAGGTGCTGGTGTTTCTTGTGGTCTGACATGACAGCCAGTCACTTGTTTTCTCCCTTACTGAAAGGCTCTAACGTTCTGGGCACCTTGGGGTATTGTGCAAGGCTCGAGACTGACCCACTACATGGACTTCACCTGTGAGATCCTCTCCCCTTATCTAGGAGGAGAAAGGTGTCGTGGAACTCACAGTGAGGTAGAAAGGAAAAACCCAGGGCTGTGAGGGTGGACTGTGGACAGTGTTGGGTGTTGAGCAGAGAACTGGCTCGACCAGCTTGGAAGTGTTTGAGGGAGTATGTGTATGCATGTGTGGATGAGTGTGTACGTGTGTGTGCGCGCACACACTTGAAGAAAGGGTCTGATTTACTTTCAAGAAAGGGGAGTGGTGGGTGGTGGAGAGATGGCTCAGCAGTTAAGAGCCATAGTTGCTCATTTAGAAGACCCAGGTTCGATTCCCAGTACCCGCATGGTGGCTCACAACTGTGTGTGACCCCAGTACCTGAGAACCCAACACTTTTTCAGGCCTCCCACTGTATGCATGTGGTGCATAAACATACATGTACATGCAGGCAGAACACCTGCATGCATAAAAATAAAAGTTAAAAATTTCAAAAAAGGGGAGGGGACTGCCTCAGCATGGAGTGGACCATTCTGGGTGAGAGATAGGGTGTCTTGGGGTGTGCAGGGAGGGCAGCAGCAGTCCTTTGTCTGAGCCAGGGATGACAGGAGTGGAGGTCCACGGGATGAGGCTAGCAGTCTTTCTGGCATCAGGAGTTTTGAAGTGATACAAGCGGGAATAAGAGGGAGCCATTAGTGTCCTTGAGATCTTGGGAGGTGGTTAGGACGGAAGGCAGAGGAGGTGTTGGGGAGCAAAGACCAAGGCTGGGACCCCATTCTGGCACTTTGCAGTCCTGAAATTTGGCCAAGCCAAGAGTCACCTCTGCCACCCCCATGCTTATTGGATTCATCTTGGGGTTCACAATGGGAAAGGGAACTTACCAAAGTGAGCCAGGGGACACCAAGGCACAGAGAGGCCGGATCTCTTGTTTAAAGGTCATGCTGTTAGGCCTAATTAAGGCTGGACAGGCCTGGGTCACAGCCCCTACGGTCATAGCTCTATGGGGACAACCCTGTCGTGTGGAGGTCTGCTCACTGACCTTTCTCTGTCTCCCTCCTCTCCCTTTTCTCACCTTGCCTTGGGATCCTTTGCTTTCTCTGCTCCATGCCCTTGTCTGCCTCTGGCTCTCGGGCATTTGTCTGCTTTCCTTCCGCTGGCCCCTCTGTCACCTTTCCTGCTTCTGCTTCTCACACCTGTCTTGTGGCTTCCTGTCTCTCTCCACCCCCCTTTCCCACCTGCTCAGGTACAACCACTTTGACAAGGACCCACCCAGACAACAAGGAGGGCCAGCAGGACATGGACTCCCGGAGAGCTGCCCATAGCAACTTGGACGGCTCCACATTCAAGCACCAGCCAGGGCTCCCTCAGAGCCCTCGAGGCAGTCCCCTGGGCCAGGGCCACCTGGAGGTCCCACCTCCACCACCAACTCCTGCCAGCAGGACTTCTCTGACCATGGGCTCACAGCCCGAGGATCTGAAGAAGGGGGCATCTAGATCCAACTCGAGAGAATCCAGGGAGACCCCAGAGCGGACAGTGTCCCTGAGCCAGAAGGACAGCGCCATTCCTGAGAACATCCGCCACAAGTTTGGGAGCAAGGTGGTGGACCATCTGATCTCTGAGGAACAGGTGAAGAGCAGGGACGTGGGAGACTGACGGTGGGAGAGGGTTGCGAGGAGACCTCATGAGTTCAGATTCCATTCCTGGAACCGGTCCCTAAACTGTTAGGAAGTGGCGTTTACTGAGACCTGCTACGCATTAGGCGCCGTGTGCTGTCTCAAGCCTTTGTGCGTGACAACTATGAGGCAAGAGGTATTACCACCATTTCACACGAAGTCCAAGGCAAGAGGAGCTAAGCAAGTCAGCCACATCTACCCAGTCACGTGGATGAGGATCTAGAGCCTGGTCTAAAACCCTGGCTGCTACTGACGTTGCAATTACAAGTCTGTTGTTTGCATTAGACATTTTCAATCTGAACACATCTCCTAAGAGGGCCAACGTGCATGTATAGACTACACTTACTGGGTATCAGACACCCAGGTTTGGACCATGGCTCTATTTCTGTGGCTCTATTCCTGGGACTCTATTACCCCAGTGGCTCTATTTCCGCAGGCCAGGTGACTCTCGTTAAATTGCTTTCTGTCTCTGGCCTTCAGGTACTAGATCTGCAAAATGAAGCACCCAAACCGTTCAGGCTGATGAATCCATGGCAGGCATACCACAAGTCTAGCCCTATTCATGGCAGGCATGAGTAATCAATCCTGGCACTCTTCCCCACCTGCTCTATTATTCTAGACAGCTTTACTTATCAATTGAAAATTGAGACTAGATTCACCTGCCAGTTTTAGTCAAAGGATAAGCTCCCCTCCTTCATTCGTATTGAGTCCGATTTTAAGGCCACCGTTTCAACAACTGCAGTCTGTGGTCGGCAGGGCAGAGGTTATTGCTTCCTTTTAAACAGAGGGTAGCTGGGACCAGGAGAGGCATTGTGTGTGATCCGCTCAGAGCCACAAGGCCAATGGATCCGTGCAGTAAAAGACACGGGGTCAGGGCCCTCCCGGGTTCGCCCTCTTTTGTCATTTCAAGGTATAATAACTCCACCCATCAGACACTCTGAGGGTGGGTCATGGCCTTAAATGTCCCTCCCTACTTGGAGGGACTTGTTCCAGTGGAGATGGGTGTGTTCACTCTTGGCCTTGGGAAGACGCCATTTCTGTTTAGCCACCATTTGCCTGTCCACCTCAGCTTCCAGGACACAGGTCCCCGGTGCCATGGAAGTGGCAAATGTCTGAGCTAAAAGCTCCTTTCAGACTCTTAGGTTTGCCTTCCACCCAGATTTTACAAGCAGAGAAACCGAGGCCTAGAGAGGGTTCAAGACCTGCCGAAGTCAAGAGCTGCTCTATGTCAGAACGGGCTCATACTCAGGTTTCCTGACCCATAGGCCCAGACTCGTCCCTTTGGGCCTCAGTTTCTTTCTTGATATGAGGAAGAAGTTGGTCTCAGTGTAAACTAAAAAGTTTGGCTTGTGGGACGCCTTGATAGTAAGCCACAAGCTGTGTAAACTGGGGAAGTCTGGCCTTTTAAAGTCCTGTTTCCGTATTTCTAAAATGGCGGGGACAGGCTCACCCTATGAAGACCCTCTTCTGATGGTGTACACAGTAAGAGCTCAAAATGTGTAGAATCACTGCCTGATGGTGTACACAGTAAGAGCTCAATATGTGTAGAATCACTGCCTGATGGTGTACACAGTAAGAGTTCAATAGGTGTAGAATCACTTAAGACTGGGAGGAGGAAATGGATGGCGAGGTGCAGAGCTTGCCCTGGGAGATTAAGCCTGCAGTGGGGAAGGCAGGGGAGCGGGGAGCCGGCATGTCCTTACCTTCCCATCACTTGTCTGTTTCCTTTGCCTCCTCCTTCAGGCTCGAAAGGCCATTGGTGAAATCTTTGAGGGCCAGAAGAGGTCAAGCTCATGGTCCAGCAGGACCCAGAGCCCTGCACAAATCTCCTCTATCTTCGCAGACTACTATGACCTGGGCTACCACATGAGGTCCAACTTGTTTCAAGGTCAGATTACAAAGGCCAGGGTGGGACCGTGAGCATGTGTGGTCCAGAGAACACTGGGCGCAGAAGGCCTTTGGGGTGTCCACCCTACCTGGACCTTAAGGCCCCAATGCATAGCTCCACAGATACTCAGTTTAGAAGCACCCAAGGCATCCTTCATGCTGGCATGTCCTACAGGAATGCCAGGACCAGCTAGACTCTGGCCGGAGTATCTTCACTGTGCAGGTGATGCAGCCCACTTGGCAGTGAGGCTCCCACACTGGATACCTCTGGTTCCCTAGCCTACAAGGGGGAGGCCTAGGCACCCCTGACCTGACACCTTTGGTGACAGTGACAATATCAGCTTTCTTGGGTTCAAAGGTCAGTTGGCCACTCCCTAGCTGGGGATGACTATGAGCCAGGAGCCCTCCCTATGCAACCAGGTTGATAACCAGAGTGGCCCTTATTGCCACGGCAGGATTCCAGTACAGGGGTTGGGGTGACAGGCCGTTCATTTGTCTTCCCCGGAAGCTAGTGGTGGCATCACCTGGAGGAAAGGACAGGTGAATTGGAGGGATGCCATTTCTAGAAGGATAATTTGGCCTGTCTAATCCTGTTTGGCTCTGGGGCACCATGAACTTGATGTCATGGCTGGGCTTGCAGCCAAGTGCTCAAGATCTGTCATGTGAAGACAAGTAGGACTCACAAGGACGGTTCCTAGGACTAAGAGGATTCCCCAGGCTTCTTCGATTGCCGAGATGGGGTATACACTGAGCATGCAGGAGCTTCTCGCTACACCCTTTCTGCTCAGCTTCCCTGTCAAGGGCCCACTTTCCTAGGTCCTCCTCCCTCCCGCTGTCTCCAGTGCTCCTAGGGTCTGGCAGGCCTCTTTCCCCTGGCTTGGGTCCCTGTCACCCGAGGAACCAGACACACATTGGAAGCCTCTCTGGGTTTTTCTTTGAGTTTGAGGAAGAGGTGGTGCAGGGGGAGGAAGACCAGATCAGATCAAATTGCCCTCTCTTTTGGAGCCCGGAATTCTGCCTTTTCTCATTGACACTGGTCACCCAAAAGATCTTACCTACAACGTTATAAAATGTGAACATGAGCATGAAAGAATACTGTTCTTAAGAGTCTGTGTTCCCCTCACCCAGCCTAGGCAGAGTCAGTGTGCCAAGGGTGAGCAGGAACCAATTCCTGCCAGCTCGCAGAGCTAGACTCACAAGGGACCATTGTTGGGTTTTCCTGAAGTGACTGGCATACAAATGGTATCTTACAACTAGGTGGGAGTAGCCTGTACCTGGAGACGCGCACCAGAATTAGGGCTTCACTCTAAGCATGTGACTGCCAGTGTCCGTGTCAAGGCCCCACCATAGGGATTCATTCACCTTGGCATTTGTGGATGGCAGTGGTGAGGTGTGCTGTATTGAGGCAGGGTAGAGAAGTCTTTTCCAAGGTAGAGTAGGAGACTAAGCTAGTACGGGAGGCAGAGGAATGGGCTCACTCAGCTTGAATGAAGGATCGCTCCAACGCCATGTGGAGGAGGACACGGGGAGCTGTGGGACTGGGTAGGGCAGACACGGGGACAGCAGTGAGGAAGGACTATAAACATCCAGGAGGGGGACCCATGATGGTGGCCTGGTATGCTTATTAGCCTTTTGTTATTGTAACAGGAATGCCCAAGATACTCAACTTATTAAAGGGTTAACTAGGTGTGGTGGTACATGTCCATAATCCCAGCACTCAGGAGGCAGAGGCAGGGGGATTATTATGAGTTTGAGGACAGCCTAGACTACCTAGTGAGTTCCAGGTTAGCCTTGGTGACAAAAATAAAACCCTTAAACCAAAAGCAGAGGAGATCTTTCTCATGGCTCATATCTTCGGAGGTCACCTAGGCTACGATCAGTTGGCATTTGGAGGTCACCTAGGCTACCATCGGGTGGCTTCTTGTCCTTCTGGGGCTGCGGTGAGGCACAATAGCGTGGCAGGGTGTGTGTGATGGAGCAAAGCTCTTCAACCTCATGACTGACAAGTGAAAACAAAGGGGAAAAAAGGCAAGTCCCATTATCCCATAGGGGATCCTCCTCCCCTGCCCAGTGACCTGAAGTCTCCCAGTAGGCCCTACCTTGGTTTCTGCCATTAGTGCTGTTATTCTTGCACCAATGTTATTCTTGTCTGTCT
>NC_022017.1:15576567-15581299 GCF_000317375.1 Microtus ochrogaster
ATGCTGGGAGCTGTAGTCTTCAAAAGGAACAACAAGTGCCAAACTGGGCATTAAGCGTTTGACATTGGCCCTTGAAAGACATTTCAGGTCCAGTTGCTGGGCTGGTGCACTGTACATCTGGATGGCACTGTGTGCCATGTGGCAGCTCAGGAGGGCTCAGGTCACACAGCCCCAGGCACAGGAGCCTGGGCATTTGTGTACGGGTGGGGTAGTAGATCAGGCAGAGCAGGCTAAAGAATGGACTTGGGCGTGAGAGCAAGATTTGGGCTGATTTCAAAGCAGTTTACCTGAGCAGCCTGAAGAAAGCTACTTGGCTGTGGAGATGGAGCCTTCTTGCAGGAGCAAAAGGGAGCACAGGCTAAGCTGAGTCATGGATCTAATCCTTTCTGCTTTCTCAGGCTTGCTTTAAGCCCTTAATCCACTTCAAATCCACTTCTGTGGGCAGGGAGAAGGATTCCTTTCTAATTCTTTTGTGTGGAGTATTTATGGCTCCAAGAGTCCCATCCTTCCCACCTCCTCCACCCAGCCCCCCAGGTGTCTGCCTTCAGGTTTCCACATGCAAAAGGCTCTGGTGTGGTTGAACTTTCTTTACTCTTATGGTGGCCGTACCCAGCTCTCAAATAAATACACGAAGACTTATTCTCACTTATAAATGCCCGGCCTTTGCTTGGTTTAGTTTTAGCCAGCTTTTCTTACATTATCCTGTCTACCTTTTGCTTCTGGGTTTTTACCTTTCTTTATTTTATATACCTTTTTTTCCTTCTTATTTTGTGGCTGGATGTGTAGCTGCCCCCTCCTCCACATCATTCTCTTATTCTCCATTTCTGCTCCTCCCTCTTCTGTTTATTCTGTCTAGCGTCCCTGCCTATTTCTCTTTTCTGCCTAGCTATTGGCTGTTGAACTCTTTATTAGACCAGTCAGGTGTTTTAGGCAGGCACAGTAACACAGCTTCACAGAGTTAAACAAATGCAACACATCTTTGCATGATGAAATAAATATTCCACAGCATAAACAAATTAGCGCCTCTTCACCTACTATTCCTAGACTACTGGTTCTCCTATCTGGCCACCCATCTAGTACGCCACTGTGGTCACTGAAATATTGTAAGGTATCTGGGAACACACACCTTCTTGTCCCCAGCACTGCCACTAAAGTACTGGGTATAGGGAATGTGTTACAGTAGTGGTAATGGGAAGCCAGGATATACTTAGGGCCGCAATCGGGCAGTTCTGGAGGGTTTCTGGGCCCTTCATTGTGAGGATTGTTTGAGGATCAATTAGACAATTTCCAAGAAAATCCTCTTTGGGTTTTTGATTGGAGCACATGACTCTGTTAATCAATTTAGGGATGATGTAGTAGGAGTGGTGGGCTGTTTCCTGCTGCCCGGGAGGGCGCCCGGCCACTGGCTAGCTTTACCTAAAATAATTACACGGAAACTGTATTCTTTTAACACTGCTTGGCCCATCAGCTCTAGCCTCTTACTGGCTAACTCTCACATCTTGATTAACCCATTTCTAATGAGTGTAGCACCACGAGGTGGTGTCTTACCGGGAATATTCTTAACCTGCATTCATCTTGGAGAGGAGAGCTATGGCAACTGACTGACTTGGCTTCTTTCTCCCAGCATTCTGTTCTATCTACTCCGCCTACCTAATTTTCTGTCCTATCAAAAGGGCCAAGGCAGTTTCTTTATTAACCAATGCAAGTAACACAAAACAGAAGACTCTCCCACATCACAGGGGCAATTGTCAGTGTGGTACTAATTCATTTTCCAATTTATCAGTGTGCTAAACAGCTTCTTCCATTTAAATCTTCCTTCAGTATTTTGTAATTTGGGGTAAGAAAATCTCATTTTGCCACTTATTGCAAATGGATCTCTTTTTCTTTGTTTTTGTTCTGAGTGAGAATCTCACTATGTAGCCCAGGCTGGCCCGAAACTCAGGGTGACCCTCTTAACCTCAGCTTCTCAACTGCTTGGGTCATAAATTACCATCCTATTGTAGAAGATAACTATTTAAAATGGTATTTCCTGGGGCTGGGGGTGTAGCCAAGTGGCAAAGCATTTGCTCAACATGTTTGAGGCCCTAGGTTCAGTCTCCAGAATTACTTTTGCTATGCAGCATGGAGGGGCGTGCGCGTACGCGCACACACACACCCACACCCACACACCCTCACAAGGTGAACTGGAATTGTGTAGCTACCACAGATGGAGGCTCCAGAGTCTGGGTTTGGCTTTGGCTTGGACTGGCAACTGCTTCAGCCCCCAGGGCCAGGATTCATGAAGAGGAGAGGGGGGCGGGCCCCCCAAAGTCCTGCAGTCTTTGACTTCGCTGTTGCAGGCTGAAGTGTGGCAGGGGTTTGAAATCAAACACCGTGTTGAGTTTTGCTGTCACCTTGTGTCCTCACCCCTGCTGTCTCCTCACGCCCCTGCCCTGGAGTCTGATGTTTGGGGATGTTCTTGGTGCTTCTGTTGGTGCCCTGCGCACCCACCCTCTGAAAGCCTGGGGGTCTTGGGGTTGCACGTCTCTCTACTGCCTGTGGTTGCTTCACAGAAGCATGGTGTTCTCTGCACTGGAGACACAGCTGGCCCACGTGGCTCTGACCCATCTCAGTCTGAAGATTTTTATTCTGTTATGGCTGTCCTCCAGACTCTGAGGCAATGCACGAGCTCCCAAAGCAAACCCTAATCCCATCTAGTTAGATTTATTCTGAGAGGTGAGAAGCGGGTTTCATCTCTGGCTCAGGGAATCTAAAAAGCCAGAGCAATCCTTTTAAACGATGCTAGCCGCCATAGCCCCCAAATCTGGCCATTTGACAGCCTCACCTAGGGTCTGCCTTCAAGTTCAGTCCAGGGACTGTCATGTTGCCGCTTTGATTCTGGTTGCCATCAGGACTGGGGGCTTTGACCAAACCTCTAATTCACTGTTACGTAAGCCTTGCCAACTGTAAACCCCAAGCCTGCAAGTTTGCTTTCCAGAGTGATTTCCTCAGAGAATGCGGCCTGCAGGAACTTTGCGGGTCCGTGGATGTTGCTGGAAGCTGCTTTACAGACCAGCCCACGACTGCGTTTGCAGATCTCAGAAGCTTTTGGCTGGTCTTTTGGCTCGAGGCTTTGTGTTTGCCTAGAGGGAGAGGCCTGTGAATGATTCTCCACGAATCCTGTCATTCTTTAATACTACTCTTCGCTTTATCTATTAATTAGTGAAAGGTGAACCTCTAAATCCTTCCTGATGGTAACAGGTTCATCAGTTTTTCTCTTGAGCTTGCTATGTCTCAGATACTCGCAATAAAGCAAGCTTAGAATCATGAGGCTAACTCACATAGTTATATAAATTTTTAAAAAGATTTTATTTTTAATGTGCGTGTATGAAGGGGTAGGGGACTCACACACATACTGTGTCATGCCTGTAGAGGTCAGAGGACAATTTGCAAGAGTCTGAGCTCTGCTTTCACCATATGAGTGCCAGGGATTGAACTCGGTCAGGTCATGGACTTGGCAGCAAGCGCCTCTACCTGCCGAGCTATAGTGCCAGCCCCCGTTATTTTTATGTCTCCTACTGCTGTTGACTTACAGGCTGTTTTGTCTGGTTCGGGTGTAGCCGGGGCAGCTTGTGCTCAGCTGACATTTTGTCTGATGTATCTTTTTCTAGCCTTTCATATTTATCCTCTCCTTGTGTCTTTTTTTAAATACATGCTTTAAATAATACAGATCTGGAATTATTTACTCTGGCAATCTGTTCTCCAGAAGAACCAGTGAGTGAAGTCAGTTTTTATTTCTGTTGCTGATGAATTTGGGTCGATCCATGCTTTCTTTGTGTTTTCTATTTGTTTTTTTTTCTTTTTTTAAATTTGCACAAGCTTTCTTCTTATTCTCCCCACTTTTTTTTTTTTTTTTTTCTTTTTTTAAATTTGCACAAGCTTTCTTCTTATTCTCCCCAGTCAGATTTTTTTCTTTTTTGGTGTTTTTTTCATTTTCTAGTTATTTATGACATTTTCGGGTGTATCACAGACACATCCTCATCGGAAGGCATGAGAGGGGTCCTCTGCCTTCTCAGGCCTACCGAAGGCTGTTGTCACTCTCCCGCCTCTCTTCGTGCAATGCCCGCCTGCTTTAAAGTCGAAAGGTTGAGCTGCCCTGGCTGGGCTCTTTAACTTTGCAGCTGTGTGACTTTGAACACTCAGCCTCAGTCTGTGCCCCAACAGTGAGCAGGGGTCAATCGATCCATTCATCTGTTGTCTCGCTGCTTCCTAGGAGGGCTGATTCAGTAAGGGCGTTCCCTGGAGGGAACAGTTTGGAATTAGCCTTAGCTCCTTGGATATCTTCACTTGCAGCAGGTTGGGGGTGTGGCTCAGTGTGGAACTCTGACCTAGTGTGGTAGGTGTTGCCTTGACGGCCACACTGATTGGACTGAGGTCTAGAAGATTAGTAAGCCGGCCTCTGGGTGTGTCTGGAAGGCAGTCTCCAGAAATATCAACTAAGTGTGTGTGTCAGGGTGTGGGTGGAGGGTGGAGGGGTGTGGGGTGGAGGGTGAAGTGTGGGTGAAGGGTTGAGGGGTGTGGGTGGAGGGTGGAGGGGTATGGGTGGAGGGTTGAGGGCTGTGGGTGGAGGGGACAGGGGTGTGGGTGGAGGGGTGTGGGTGGAGGGTGGAGGAGTGTGGAGGTAAGGTGAAAGTCTACCCAGGATGTGGGTGGCACCTTCCTTGTTTCCTGGCTACCATGATATGAGCTCCCC
>NC_022017.1:15582134-15601782 GCF_000317375.1 Microtus ochrogaster
AACCATGGGCTAAAATACCCCTTAGCTTCCTTCAGTTCTTTGGCTCAGGCATTTGCCACAGTGACCAGAAACTGGTTGACACTGTGACTCTTGCCAGAGATGTGAGTTCCGTGCTGTGACTAAACCTGAGCATGGGATTCTGAGACTAGCTTGTTGGAGGAATCTGGAAATTTTGGAGTTTTGAGCTAGAGAAATCCCAGAGAGCTACAGGCTCAACAAAAGGGTGATTCTCGGGGAAGCAGAGGAACCCACACCATCAATGCACACGTAAACAGTGAACTATTCTGGTGTGTTCAGATGGGAACAAGGATTCTCCCGGGAACTGGGCTAAAGGCCATTCATGCTAGAGCCTGACAAGGTGTCTACTTTTATCCCTGCCCTGAGACTCTGTGGGAAGCTGAGTTTAAAGGCTTAAATGGGCTGGAGAGATGAGAGGGCTCAGCGGTTAAGAGCACTGGCTGTTCTTTCAGAAGATGGGCGTTCAGCCCCCAACACCCACAGGGCGGCTCATAACCGTAACTCCGAAATCTGGCACCCTTACACAGACATGCATACAGGCAAAACACCAATGCACATAAAATAAAAACAAACAATAAAAAAAAGATTGACATAATCTTCCCAATCTTGAAAGAAGACCGTATCCCCTAGGGTAGGTAAATAATCCAAGACTCAGAAAGTTTAACACTGAGGCATGTTAAACCCTCCCACTCCCCTCTTTTCCATGCAAACTGACACTGAGATACAGCACAGAGTGCATAGGGTGCCATACGTTCAATGACTCGGGGATTTCTCCACGGTGTCTACAGGGCCACCCCAGGAGACAAAGAGCCTCATGAAGGCTTCCTACACGCCAGAGGTGATTGAGAAATCAGTGAGGGATGTAGAGCACTGGCACGGCAGGAAGACGGATGAGCTAGGTAAGTGGAATCTGGGCTGCGGGGCGGTCCTCTCCTCCCTGGACAGGGTGAGTGTCTGCAAGGTGCAGAGCAGGAGGCAGGGGCCTGGGGTCGGGGTGACAAGACACGGAGTGGGTTTGTACCTCCTGGAAGCTGCTGGCCCCTGTGATGGTCCCTCCCCTCATCCCTGCAGGACGGTGGCACCGGAAAAATGCCATGAATATGAACTTACAGAAGGCACTGGAAGAGAAATACGGAGAAAAGGGCAGATCCAAGGGCAAGTAGCTGAAAGGACATTGGAAGGAAGCTCGCGGAGAGCGCTATCAATAAAGAAAGGCGGGCCCAGGTCTGAGCCCTGCCCCTGCGTGCTACTTCTCTTCGCGCTGGGATGGGGACCCATGTGTGGGGCTGGAGGAACAACTGAGGAGGATGGACGCTCTGAGCAGCTAGGTTTCCGAGACCCCCTCTTCATGGCTTCCTCTCTGACCTCAGGAAGAGTTAGGAGAGTTGAGCCAGAGTGCTCAACTGGGTGACGGGTCCTCTACTGGACATTGCTAGGCTATACCCTTCGTGTGGTCCCTGGCTGATTTCAACTGTCTCTAGGTGTTTATTCCTCTCCCACGAACCTGCAGACTTCAGAGGAATTGGCCATGTCATCTCCCTCTTCTAACCTAGGAGCAGATCTGATGGGTCTCCCTTATGTACAGAGTGATTGGTTCAGAAATGGGCACATGGCTCAGTTCGGGCCAGTGAGATAGACGGATAACAAAGGCCATGCACGAGATGTTGCCTGGTAAACACTTTTCTGAGCTGGGCATGCAGCAGAGCATTTGTTATTCCCAACGTTCTGAATGAAGAGCCAGGAAGCCACATAGACGATCTTGGCTTACATTGGAGAACCAGAGACATTGCGGACACCTCAGGACAGTCTAAGTCTTCCTGGACCTCGCCAGAAGTCACCCAGTTCTGGACCACAGTAGGGATGGGTACTATTGTTGGGTTGATTGTCACAGCTTGATGGGTGCCACATCTGAGATGGTACCACAGTTGGGAAGGGTACAGCAGAAAGAAAAGCTGCTATGAATGGGATGGGCTGTACCACATCTGGAAGGGTACCATAGATGGAAAAGATACTACAAATGGGATGGGCATCAGATCTGGGATGGTAAGACAATTGGAAGGGTACCACAGATGGAAAGGATATTCCAAGTGGGATGGGTACCATATCTGAGATGATACCACTGTTGGGAAGGGTACTGGAGATGGAGGTAGGATGGGTACCATGGTGGGATGTATAATATAGCTGGGACCAGCACCACAGGTAAAAACATATACTCCAGAGATGGTCTAGTTCTGTGGTTCTCAACACATGGATTGTGACCCCTTTGTAGGGGACTATCAAATGACCCATTCACATTGGTTGCCTAAGACTGTTGGAAAATACAGATATTTATATCAAAATTCATAACTGTAGCAAAATTACAGTTATGAAGTAGCAATGAAAATTTTATGGTTGGGGGTCACCACAATGTGAGGAACTGTGTTAAAGGGTTGCAGCATTAGGAAGGTTGAGAACCACTGGTCTAGATACAAGTGGATGGATAGCACACTTGAGGTGGGTACCACAGGCATTTCTGCCTGTCATCTCTCTGTGGAGACTCTCCATATTTACATGGACTTCTCCAAGGCATAGTGACTGGTGTCTATGTAAGACCCAAGAAGGACCTACACAGTGTGCAATAGTTTAGCGTTACATTGGGTGGTTAATGTCCTTATGGCCTTGGTTCAAGAACACACAGTCAAGGTCAGGCTGTGAGAGAAGACACCATAGACACGACTGGACTTCAAGAGGCACCCTAAAGACTGCCAAAGTGGACGTCTATCATGGAAGTCACCCCACTTTGGGAAAACCCAAAGCAAAAGGAACGTCAAGGTCACTGGCAGAAGGGGGCATACTGTGGGCTCCTCTCTTCCATCCTCAGTCCCTCCAAACCAGGAAAGTGTCAGGCCTCCTGGAAGGCAGTACAGTTCAGGGAAGCACACCCAACATCACCCCACATTTACTGAGCTAAGTGTGTGGAAGGCGCAAGGGTCAGCTCAATCTCTTTCTGGGGTACCTAGTTCCTGCAAGGTCTGTCTTTGGTGCTGGGAAAGTCAGACCCCATCTTTAAGGAGTAGTTATTATGTGCTCAGGACACAAGGCTTTCAACACACAGGCTCATTCTATAATGCCTGTCCTCAGTGTTATTTCTTCAAGAAAGAGAGGAGGAAGGTGTGGAGAGGCCAAGAAAATTACACAAGATTATATTGATAATGCTGGGACCAAAACCCAGCAACCACTCCCACCAATAACAACGATAAATATTTTCTTCCTCTTCTTTTCCTCTTTTTTTCTCCTCCTCCTTTTCTCCTCCTCCTCTCTCTCTTAGATATGCTCTCATGTCCTAGACTTGCTTTTACCTCCCGGTGTTGGCATTGTGGGCAGGCAATTTGTGCACTTGAGGCAAGCACTCTACCAACCAAAACGTATCCTCATCTCCAAGGGTACTTCATCTCCACCAGATAATCATACTGCATCATCACCAAATGTGTCAGGCACCACGGACATACTCCTGTTAGGTGCTTTTGAGGACAGCAATATGCAATGTAGTCCTTGTCTTCAGGGCATCATACTCTGCAGACAATTTATGCCAAGCTGGCTCTGAAGTTCATCTACTCACTTGACCAACGTGGACTGAACATCCATCCTAGCCAGGTAGGTACGTTATGGCAATTGTCTACTGGGCAGAGATGAATCCATAAGTGCATCCGGTGAGACCCACGTGGGGTCATGGAGAGGAATGTGATGACAGCTGCAGAAGGGATGGGGTGAGGTGAGGCTTGTGGTCAAATGGAGGCTTCGTAGCAGAGGCTGATGTAGCCAGATACTTTTCTCTGTTTCACCTGGTTGTGCTGGACCAGTGTCTCTCCCACCTGCTGGTCCCCACAGCTGCTTATAAAATCATCATTCAGAGGCTTAATATTATAATTATTTGGCCAATGGCTCAGGCTTCTTCCTGGCTAGTTCTACATATAACCCATCGGGTGCACTGAGGAGGACCAGAAGAATGTCATGCTGTGTATGCATCCCTAGGAAGGGATATTCAGGAAGATAGATGTGGCTCATGAAGCTTGGGGAAGGGCTCTGTGGAGGAGAGAAAGGAATAGCAGACAGCCTGCTCCTGAAGAGGCTCTGTCCAGCCAGCCCCTCCCTCCAGGAGCTCATGATCTGGCCGAAACATACAGGGTCTTTAAAGATGGAAGAAACAACACAGGAAAGAAAAGCAATGGCATGCTCATTATTCTGAGTTATCTGAGATGCAGGGGAAAGTAATCAGCTTATCAAATGAGATAAATCGAAAAGCAAGGGTAGAGGAAAACATGGTGTCTCATCGCTGAGCAAAAGACCTGACAAAACGTAAGGGTTTATGTGGCTCACAGTTCCAGGGTGACAGCATGTCACGCAGGGGAGACATGGCAGGAGGAGAGAGGCAGCTGGTCACACTTCGGCCATAGGAAGCAAGAATTCTGAACGCCGGTGCTTAAGTTCTCAGTCTGGGACCTCAGGCCATGGAATGCGCTGCCCACATTAGGGCAGGTCTCTTCCTTCAGTTAACCTCGTCTAGATACTCCCTCACAGACGCGCCCAGACATTGGTTTCTGTGGTCATCCCAAACCCCACCAGGTAGACAAGATTAACCTGCACAGATGAGCAAAGAATAAGGGCACATTTAGCAGAACTGAAATTTTGTCTCCCAGCCTCAAAATCTCATTTTTGCATAGCCTAGAGAGCCCTTCACATGCAGAGGGAAGCACCCCACGTACTCACCATGGCATCGATTCATAAGGCAACCACCCAAATGCCCTTCAGCTGCACAGAGGGCAAATGGACCAATCCAGGGCAGTGGGAAGGAATAAACCCCCTCTACACACATCATTACAGAAGCGGGTCACCTTATGCCATGACACCAAACGACAACCCGTAGATGGAATACACCAATAAGGTCACCATCCAAAGGCTGAGACGGCTCATGGGGGTGCTTGTAAGAGTAGGGAGGGAGAACGGAGAGCATTGGAGAGCAGCGTATGGATTCACCTTCACGCTGCATTTAGCTCAGCACTTTCAGAGCCAGTCTGACGAGAGGTGGCTGGCGGAGTGCCTTCTGACTGAGGAAGGCAGCCGACAGCACAGTGTCCTGAGCAAGCGAGTGATTTCCATCTTGGCCTAAAGGAACAAATGTGACGCTCCCTGTGACTCTGTCTCAGTCAAAGATTTCATCTCCAGACCGGAAGAAGAGCTAGGCTTAATTATTTTCTAGAGAGAGCAAAGCTGTGGTGTTGGCACACTAAATAAAACATAATAGGGGTTGTTTTTTTTTTAAATCTAAAGGAGGCCTTGGTGGTCTCACTGACGCCATTTCTGACGGCACTCTTGGTTCTCTGTGTGAGCACCCTGTGTGGTGGAATTCACAGAGATTGGTGTCACGCACAGGGACCAAGTGGCATTGATTAGCATTGTGAAAAGTTATTCAAAGTCGTTATCATAATTTGTGTCCTGTCCAGGTACCAAGAGAGGCCCTGGAGGATACCCTCATAGAGGACACGGCTGGCTGGTATCCTGCCTTTTATCTCAGGCCACCTCAGCCCGGGTTGGCACATCCTCTCGGCTCTCCACCTTTCTGGTAATGGTACAGTTCCTTCTTCCATATAAAGTTTGTGATCGCTACTGGATAGACATCACAGAAAGCCACTGTTAGGGACCAGATCTTGCACTGGTCCCGGCAGGATCACCACGCTAGTAGTTACAGCCATGCAGTCCCTCTGTCTCAGTCTGCGGCAAAGGCAATCTGGGGCATCTTGGTACTCACCAAGCACTTCCTTGCTATTCTCTCTCCTATCCCCCCCTTATGAAAAAGATCTTGAGAGGACCAAGCTGCTTTTACTTTGTTTTGACCTCCCCACTAAGCTGTTTTGGGTCTATGAATACTTGTTCTACCTGATGGAATGAAGTGTGGTTATATAATCGATGCTAAACATCTTAAAGCTGGGTGTGGAGGTGTCTGTCTATAATTCCAGCACTTGGGGGAAAGAGGATCAAAAGTCCAAAGGTTCTGTCATTAAAAAAGACAAAACAAAAAAAAAAAAAGAAAAGAAAAAAGAGAGCAAATACAAAGATCATTAAGATTTTAAAATTGAATGGATGTAATTTTACCCTTTAGCACACAATACACACTGGAGCTGGGATTCAAGCCAGGTGGCCTAACCCATGCCTTGCCCAGCAAGCTACCCCACTCCACTGAAGTACAAACTGTGGTTTCCTCAGGAATTCAGGCTGGGCATGGAGGAGACTTCTAGAATGTTTGTCCAGAGTGCTGAGGAGGAAGTTCACGTGGAGATCTTCTTGTTTGTGGTGGGTGCTTAAATTCGTCTCAATAAGGAAGTGCCAGAGATCCTTCCTAGCTGCTGACAGAGGAGACACTGTAGATGTGCTTGGTGAGATTTGGGTCAGAACCAGGCTGGGCCACAAGGAAAATTGTCCAGAGTGACAATGGCTAGGGTGCCAGGCGTATATGGCATCATGGATCATGATGGGAAAGTCATTAAGAGACAAAAGGGTAAAGGGTGGAAGTTGTAAGAAGTACTCTATAAACAAATGGGGAAACTGAGGCACACACATAGAGAGACATGGACTGCTGAGGTTCAGAGGTGTAGATATGTGGGATGGAGGGGTGGTAGGTACCTGGGTTGGAATCCAGGTCTCTGGACTTCCTTGTTATTTCTTGGTGACCTTTTAGTTTTTCCTAACAACTATTGGAGAGTAGGGAGTGGAGCTGGATCAAGGCTGGGGCTCAACAGAACTCAGGTTCCTGTACATAGGACCGTCAAGGGGTCACAGGAACCTCCACTGCAGGGGTTGAGCAATGACCAATCAGAGCAGGTCATGGAGAAATGCACAGCAGCCTCCGTGTTTTCCACACTCTATTGCTCTTGAATTCAAGAAAGAAGAAAGGAAGGAAGGAAGGAAGGAAGGAAGGAAGGAAGGAAGGAAGGAAGGAAAGGGAAGGAGGGAGGGAGGGAGGGAGGGAGGAGAAGAGAAGAAAGAAAGGCAAAGGCTTCAGGAGAAGCAGAGAAGCCGAGGGAAGGGATAACAGGCATCTATGGGGTCTGAAATTGCACCACCCGGTGGCTGTGAACAGAGCCTTGTCTTCAGGAGACTCATTGTCTACTCCTGACCCCTCCTTCACCATCAGGCTGAGCATGGAGTTGGTAGATCGCTGACGCTGCCCTGTGGAGTGGAGGGATCAGCAACGCCTTATGTTCTATCTGGTGCCCTCCCTATGCCCCTGGATTGCTAGCAGCCAGCAGCTCTAAGGTAGGGTGGGATAACAGAGACAACTTCTGAAATTAGGCTTTTAACACCTTCACCAATCTGCTAGAATCAGAGACCCCCTCCCCTTTAAGCTTAGAAGTCAGCTCCCTCTAACGTCTCTAAATATGAAGAGGCCTCTCCATTCTGTGGGTTCCTGCAGACCCCCCCTGCCCTCTACACACACCACGGATACCATGGTGGGCATCGTCAAAGGACTCGAAATGCCCCTGAATAAATCTGCTGAGCCAGCATTCACAGCCTCTTCTGTCCATTCCCGAAAGAGGACTCAGACAAGCAAGGGAACAAACAGCCCCCTTTCCAGATTAGCTTCTGGGGACAGAGCCAGTTGAGACCTGCCTCAGAGGACAGTCTCCAAAGCGGGTCACTTCCAAGCGGACTCTGGGGCTAGGGTTCCTAGGAAGGGTTTACTTAGCCAATCTCCAGAGTTGCTGGTGGAGAGGGGAGCGGGGGAGGAGGAAAGCTGATAGGATGCATTGTCCAGCAAACTTCCAGCCTGCAGCTCCCTCAGTTTCCCAGAAGGGCTCAGGAAGCAGTCAGGACCTGCACACCTCCCAGCCGTCCACTAGGAGGCCTGGATGGGAGCTGCTCTCAGGGGCCACTTCTCTGATGCTGGCAGTTCTACTCAGCATCCCAGTGGGGACAGTGTGGAGCCTGGGTGGCAGTGGGGTCTGTGGAGCACCCTGGAATATGGAAGGTCAGAGGGTACCAAAGAGAAAGAGCTGCAAGTGAGTTCTTAGGAGAGAGCAGATTTTACACAGTAATTGCTGTCAGGGGGCAGCGTGACAGGATTTAAATATGCTAATTTGGATTTTTTAAAATTCTAGAACCAGGCAGCATTTCATTTTATAAAATAGTTCCAATGAACCAACAGAGGGTGACTTCCCAGACAGAAAAGGGCCAAAAGAAAGCGACCTCCCTTGCAATTACAGACAGGGAGATGGGAAAGCATGAGAAACCCTGGCTCCCCCAGATGCCTTCAGGTGCCTTTGTTGTTTTGGGGGGACTGAGGCAGAGGGGACCCCATCACCCTGCTTGGCAGTGTGGCTGCTCTCTAATCTTGATTCCTTAGTGGGTCAGAGAAACTGTGTTAGCGCCTTGTCTGGATGCTGGGACAAAATGTTTGACAATGACAGCATGAGAGGAAGGGGTTACGTGGGCTCACAGTTCCAGGGAACACAGTCGGGCATGACCAGAAAGGCCTGGCAGCACAATGGCGTTCACAGTGTGTCCACGGTCAGGAAGCAGGGAGAGAGGAGGGCTGCTGCTCAGTCAGTGCACTGTCTCCTTTTATTTAGCCCAGAAGCCCAGCCTATAGGATGGCACCACCCATATTTGGGGTGGCTCTTTACACAGGGATAAACCTAATTGAGATAATCTCTCACAGACATGCCCATAGGTTTGTTTCCATGGTGGCTCTAGATCCTGTCAAGCTGCTAAGATCATTCCTGTGCCATGGGACTTCAGCATGCTAAGTCCATTGATCCATTGAGGCAGAACAAAACCAGTGGCTTCCTGGCTCTTTGATTCAGTATTACTGACCAAAGGGAGGAAGTGAGTCCTTTGACAGGATAAGTGGGGCTCTAGAGGGAGAGAGCAGGGACTGCAGTGACAAATGTGACCAGGCCACCTGTGTTCGCTGGTGCCATGGAGCTGAGGTTCTGTTCCCGTTGGTTCTATGACAAAGGAGTGGCTCTGAGGTTTGAGAATGGCCTGCTGAGCCACAGCTGGTGCTCACCCAGCTGAAGGGGACGGAGGGAGGAAAATCCACCAGGAGCGCTTGTCAGTGGGAAAGACGTCAGGGGCCTGTGCCTGGTGTTGGCCAGAGCAAGAGGCTGATCCCCCAGCAGCTAGCGGATCTGTCCCTGGCTGGGTAAAGGGAGCTGAGCTTGCTGGGAGACACACCCTTATTCTGCTAGAGGCCATGCCACAGTCTCACTTGCCTGAGTGCAGATAAAGGCGGTTCTGTGTCTTGCTGTTCCCCAGCTGTCCCAGTCAGAGATGTAGGATCCATGTTCCAGGGCACTGAAGCCTGCTTTTTTCATCACACACACTGTGGACATATGCGTTATCACCTAAGCTGCTAAACAGACACGTGTTTGCACAGACCAGTGCACAACAGCATGGGTGTACAATTATACAGATATCTGTACACATCTGGACATTTACATAGAGAGAAGCATTGCTGACCTACACCCAAGTATAAGTGTACAAGGAAGGACAGCTCTGTTGGTGTGTACTTACATGGTCACATAGGGCTTCATGTTCAGAAGGGCCCACGCCAGGCTTCATATAACTGAGTTTATTATTGTGTGTATGAGGACAGGTATGCATGTATCACAGCACACACAACATGCCACACCTGTGGAAGTGAGGGTACAACTCTTGGGAATGAATGCTCTCCTACTATGAGTCTTAAAACTCAGGTTGTCAGACCTGCATGGTGAGTGTTTTGCACACCAAGCCATCTCACAAGCCCGACCTTTCCTCTTTAGTCAAGTGCAGTGGTTAGAAGGGCGGTTTAGTACATGGAGTTCTATCTTTAACTGACTGCGTGCAATCAGGGTGAGAGAAAGCACCACCTTCATACCTGCCCACACTAGGCTTAATGCTCGGGTTTTGCCGTTCTTGGCAATGTTTGAACTAGAGGTTCTCATTCCCATCAGGCGCCAAGCTCGGCACAGATGCACCCATAGCCAACTCAACTCATTCTGCATCGCTCTTTCTTGTCTTGATTACCAGTCCTGATAACCAGTCTGAGCCTTCAAACTCCGAGGCTTCAGAGAATTGCATGCAGCTGGTGGTGCTAACTCCTCAGAGTTGAAGTAATTCAGGGTGCCGTCCTCTAGGTGGCAGCACCACTCCGCTCAAACCTTGGTGGGCTGCAGTGGGGTGGAAACTGGCTTCTCAGTAATGGGGATGCAGTGTCCCGGAACCCACTCTTTTCCTGAAAGTTCAAGATTCCCCAAAGCAACCGTTCTTGAGAAGAATATCCGATCCATTCAGCTACCAATATTTTTTCTCCCTGCCCCCCGCACCCGTCCACCCCAAGATAAGGTTTCTCTGTGTAACGGTTCTTCCTGTCCTGGAACTAACTGTAGACCACCAGGTTGGCCTCGAACTCCCAGAAATTGACTTGCTTCTGCCTCTAGAGTGCTGGGATCACAGGTGTGCTTAATAACTTTCTTTTAAAAATCTGATTACAAGCCAGGAATAGTGGCTTGTAATCTTTGACCTTAGCACTTGGGAGGTGCACAGGCCAGTCTCTGTGAGTTCAAGGCCAGTCTGGTCTACTGCACAGTGAGTTCCAGGACAGCCAGGGCTGTATAGTGAGACTCTGTTTCAAAAAACAAATAAATAAAAATCTAATTAGAAACAGCACATTTTATTGTAGAAAACAGAACACACACAGTTGTAAAAACCATCTTAACTTAAAACATTTGCTTTTATGTATGTGTATCTGTGTATATATATGTGTGTGAGTGTGGGTTTGTGCATGTGAATGCTGGTGCCTCTGGAGGTCAAAAGAAGGTCAGACCTTTGGAGCAGGAGTTACAGGCAGTTGTCTGTCACTGGATGTGGTTGTGGGAGCTAAACGTGGGTCCCCTTTAAGAGCAGGAAGCACGCTTAACCCCCATACCATCTCTCTGGGCCCTCACGTGGTTTTAAAAATGCCTTTAGCATTCTCTTTCCTATCTTATTTTCACCACACCTTTGGCTTTTGGTGGACATCTTCCCTACACCAGAGTTCAAGTTCAAAACCAGGAGAAGGGTCCAAGTCCTTGAAGTCACTTATAATCCTCTCCACTCCCTAAGCACGGAAGGATGCAGCCTGTCGAGATGTCCACAGGGAAGCAGTTGTAAGACAGACCATTCCGTTCTGAGGCCTCCTCCAGGTGGCAGAGGTTTTCCCACACCCGTTTCCTTAGAGGCCTGGCTCATTCCTCAGTGAGGTTGCTCTTGAGCCAGACTTAGCAGGCAGGAGAGAAGATGCAGCCATTGTGCTCAGAAGGCACCTGCAGCTGGTGGGTGGGCACAGGTGGGATCCCCCATCAATCTCTGGGGATGTTGAGAACCATCTCTGTCCTTAGTGGAAGGGTGGTGTCAACATGGCAGGACTGGGAATTTCTAGGAAACTTGATGTCAGGTGTGTCTGAGGAGACCGTCTTGTCAGTGGGTTGAGTAGGGGATGACACACCTTGGTGGGCAGTCACAATCCAATGTTCACAGTAGCTCTCAATACCTTCTAAACAGACCCTCTAGGGAAACAAGCAAGAATGATCTCTGGGTACCAAACAATTGATTAAAAAATACCTTGCATTAAGAGGGAACATTGTAATAAAATATTTGTAACACATCACACAATGGCATGGGGGCGAGGTTAGGGGAGAGGACATTAATAAGTGCATTGTTAAGAAGACAGATTTCGTAGGCCAGGATATTTGGTTTTCGAGACACTACAGTTGTTCGTGTATCATCCCCACTGACGCTGGTGATACTGGTCTGAAGACAGCAGTTCCAGAATCCCTAGTGTTTCCGTTCTGAGAACGTGAGACTGGGAATCTAAAAGATGCAGTAGCAGGAGGAGGAATGAACTAGTAGAGAACAGATCCCGCCTGTTGTGTGCCAGCTGTGTGACACAGTAGTGGGGGGCATGGGCTGCATGGGTCTAAGTCCAAAGAATGTGAAATGCCAAGTGTGCACCCCTAAGTCAACCTCTGTCACCGGGAGGCAGTGATGTATGGATTTAATCTTGTCAGATATGTTACTGTTTCCATGTCTGAGGACTTACAGCCTCCCAGAGCAGACTGTTGCTAAAACCCATGGTGGCATCAGAGCATGTCCTTGGCAGGTGTGAGGAGGTCGCAAAGTCTCAACCCTGTCAGCATCAGCAGGGATTGCTGCCCTTACAAAGGAGACCGGAAGAGGTCCCCCGACCCTTTCTGCCACAAGAGGAAGCAGTGAGAAGGGCCGGCCTGTGAGGAAGTGGCTTTAGCCAGGAACCGAGTCTCACATATCTTTATTTCTGCAGGTAGGATCTTGCTCTGCAGTCCAGGCTTACATGAAACTCATTATGTAGCTCTGATTGGTCTTGAAGTCACGATGTAGCACAGGCTAGCCTCAAACTCTTGGCAAGTCTCTTGTCTCAGCCTCCTGAGTACTGAGATTGCAGCACTGGCTGCCACATCTGGCTCCAATGTCTATTTCTTTATTGTTTTATTTTATTATTCTTATTTTTATTATTTTGAAACAGGGTTTTTTCTCTGTGTAGCTTTGGAGCCTGTCCTGAAACTTGCTCTGTAGCCCAGGCTGGCCTTGAACTCACAGAGATTTGCCTGCCTTTGCCTCTCGAGCACTGGGATTAAAGGGGTGTGCCACCACCACCCAGCTTCCAATGGCCTCTTATTGTGGATTTCCCTGTCGCCAGATTCACAATAGACAACTCTACTGATTCTCAATTTTTTTAAATTTAATTTTTGGTTACAGCAGCTCAAAGGGACTGAGATAACTCTCATACAAGCTGCTGGTGTTGGGGAGGTCAGGAGGGACCATGGGTGCTTTATGGATCTAAATTTTGCAATAAACACAAAACCACTATAAAACATAAAGTCCACTTAAAAAGTATTATAAGGCTATTATATCTTATGCCTTTCCCAATTCTGGATATCAACATTTTATCCCCTAGTATTTACCAGTCTTGCAAATAAAAACTGTGTTCAATTTTAATTCTCATATAGCTAGTTACTAGTGAGGGTAAACGTTTGATCGATATTTTTCTATGGGTCCTTACTGGTTTATGATGACTTTAATTATGATGGCCATTCAGCCTTTCTCCACCATCTTCAGCCCATGTCTGCTGGGCTTCCTAGCCATCAACCCTCTGACCAGTACCCAGTGAAGTCACCATCATCTCACCCCACCTGTTTCCTACAACCCATGTCTCACGTCTGGTCCCCGTGTTCTTAGAGATGTGGCCTACCAGAACCTCTGCCTCCTGGCCCTGCCTGGTCTCTGCCTGGTCTCACACCTGTACAAACCACCTGGGCCAGCTCCCGCCCTGACTTCCCCACCTCAGTACAAAAACAGGCTTGACAGAGGTGGTGACTCGGGAGTCACTTGAGCGGGTCTGTTAAGAATCAACTGACTTTCGTTCTCAGCTCTTCCCATGGACAGTTCAGTCGGTCTTAGCTTTCCATGCTTGTAGAAGAGAGCGAGTGTGAGAGCCCCAGTGAAATGGAGTCCCAGGTGACTTGGAAGTGCCGGCACGTCTTTGATCCTTTACGCTCACGTTCAACTCCTCTCCCTTCTTCCCGTGGAGATTTTCTCAGAAGCTTGTCTTCTTCTTACCCTGTGGGCTATAGCCAGATCTCTCCTCATTATCCTGTCCCCACGCCACCCTATGCTTGATGGAACTGTCACGGAATTAACTGCCATGTCTCAAAGACCGAATGTCCCGCCCTATGGAAGTGTCTTCTTGACAATACACTAGGGGTCCAAAGTATCCTTTCCCCTAACCTTCCAACACACGCACACACACACACACACACACACACACACAAAATACACACACACATACACACAAAATACACACACACAAACACAAAATACACACACATACACACACATACATACAAAATACACACGTACACAAACACAAAATACACACATACACAAACACAAAATACACACAGACCTTTGTGTGGTATGCTACAAATATTTTATTACAATGTTCTTTCTTAATGCAAAATATTTTCGAGTCAATGTCCTAATACACGGAAGCCGTTCTTGCTTGTTTCCCTAGATGGTCTGCTTTAGAAGGTATTGAGAGCTACTGGGAACACTGCCACTGAAACACATTCAATGTTAGTGGTTTGCTTTGCTGCAATAAACAGGGACCAAGGAACTCTTGCTCTGCCTGCCATGGGTCAAAATCAAACATGCAGAGCCATGGCTGCTATCTAGGGAGTGAGGCCACAAGATAAGATGCTGAGACAGACCAGGTCCACCTGAGGACTTGATGGGTCACAGAAGGGCCTTTCAGATTCGGGGATGGAGAGCAGGTGGGTGAAGAAGTGACACAATGTGCCCTGGCTCCAGGTCCTCAGGACATACAAAGACAGACCTCTGCAGTGTAAGTGTGGGTTCTAGAAGACACAAAACCTCCTGTGCAAGGCTTGAGACACAGAAGGAACCAGAAGGAATATAAACAAAGGCACATGCACATTTGCTGCAAAGGTTGCTGCAAATATGGCCCCAAAGAGGGGTTTAGCACAGCAATCTGTGTCACAGAAATGCTTATGGCATCACTGTGCCTCCTGCACAAAACTAGGAGAGAACACAATTATCGGAGATGGGTCCGTCCAACAAAAGGCCATGTGGAGAGGGCTGTACGGTCTCATCTGAAAAAGATGTCACTATGAGGGACAAAATCGTTCATGGACTCAGCTCCTCTGCGGCAACAACAAAAACAGCCAATACTCAAGACATAGACAAGAGCTATGTGCGAACAGACCTGGAGCAAATAATGCAAGTGAGAATGGAATGATGTAATGCCATTGTGCCCTGAAGGTCAACAAGCTAGCAACTTCCAGTACCACAATCCCACAGCATGGCCACGTCTGTGGTCAGTGAGAGTCACAGGTAGCAGGTATGCAAGCATAGCAGGTATGCAAGCATTCCAGAGGGAGAGCAGCCCGGATGTCCAGACTAAGTCTTTGGATGTGCTGTCCTGTGTGATCACCATGTTCTTGACCTTCGAGGGATCCATACCCTGGCTTTCCTGCAGTTGGCACCAAGAGTTCTCAATGCCCATCCTTCTGCATTGCTTTTCATTGCTCCATGTTGGCCATCTAGGCAGCACTGTCCACAGCAGTGACTTCTCTACATAACGGGGGTTCCCAGTCCCCTCTGAAAGAACCTCAGGGCTCCGCAGGAGCCTCCGATTGCCATAGAGAACCACACCAATTCTTGGAGTGACATGAGCCCGCCTGTTTTCCATGTCTGACCCCCAAGGTATCCACTTGAGCCTCCCACCTCCTGCTCTGAGCCCGGGGCTGAGAGCAGAGAAGACTGTGCATCTCGTGGAGGAAGCCTCTGGGGTTCTTTGGAGATGTCAGGCTGAGATCCGCAGGCTGAGGAGCAGGGCTGCTGGTGAGATTGGGCCGGCATGGACTCAGCATACCTTCCCAGGCTGGCTGCTGTCCCAAGGGGGCAGTGACAGGTAGTCCTGATGCTTCAGGGACTTGAAAAACTGAATGGCTGGCACCTGGGGCATGGGCTCGCAGGAAGGCTTTTTGACAGACAGATTCTGGTCTAGGTCCACCATCTCTGGACACAGGCCTGGAGAAGGTGGTTTGCTATGTGGTGAGAGGGAACCAGGCGCCAGGCCAGGGAGAAAGCAGTAGTCACCCACCTGCTGAAGAACAAGGAGGCCTTCGTGGTGTGGGGATGTTGGGGCTACCTCCTCTCTGTGCTCTCCTGGGCTTACTGCAGTGCTGCTTGGCACAGGAGGGACAGGATTTCCCAGAGGGATCTTGGGGGGCTGACTTATGCTTGGAGGGAGCTCCACATAGTCATCAAATTCTGGGGGTGGAAGAGCTGGACTTCCAGGAGGGACCCCAGGCAGCGTGACACAGAGGCTAGGACCCTGAGCTGAGGGCAACCCTGGAGAGGGGCCCAGAGAGGTAGACGGGGGCCCTGTGGGCAGGGTGAGCACCAGATCTGCAGGAGTGACATAACCAGAGGCCACCACGGGGTCCTCAGTGCCTCCAGAGTTTAAGGACAGAGTCACTGCATTGTCCTTTGGCTCCTGTTCCTCCACCCTCAGGTCGAGTGAAGGGCTATCCCTCTGTTCCATGGATGGGCTCTCTGTGGTCTTCAGACTAGACTCACGCTCGGCATCCACAGCCTGGCCCATGCCCATCGCCTGGGACAGTGGTACCAGCTGTACTTGTCCCCCGGGAGGCAGGCACAGGTACTCCAGGGTGTGTGGCAGTTCTGGCTTCAGGCTGCCACTTATCTCTGGGGGTACCAGTTGGCCTTGGAGATTAGTCAGGGAGTGAGTTGTAGGAGGCCCCAGGTAGGGACCATTTAAGTCAAAGTTGGGTTTCTGGCTCTCAGGCTTGCCAAAATGGGTTGGTGGGTCTCGCTGGCCATCGGAAAGCTGTTCTGTGGGTTCTGATAAGGTGACTGGAGTTGGGTCAGGCCCAGACGGTAAATCTTGAACAATTTTAGGAACCTCTATGGTGAGAGGTGACACTTCATTGTCCACCGTATGTGAATATGACATCCTGTGGGGACAGTGAGGGTAGAGACCAGGAACCTAGATATGTCGTGTATACCCAGCCAGGCATCCTTTTCAGAAGTCCTGACCCCTTCAGGCCTCACAGTACGCACAAAGGAATGGTGGTGGTGAGACCCAGCTAATAACATGGGCCTATGTTAGTGTCCAAAGGATCATGTACCCAGGGTTCAGTTCACATCCCTACTCTAGGCTTTGCTCTTAGCTTCTGCTCCTCACTGCCCACTGTGTTCAGGGCAGGGCTTATATCTTCTTGGGTACCATGGATGCCTTACATCCTTCTACCCACAGGGCCACTGATTCACCCCAACAGGAGGGCTTTAGCCTCACTGCACAAGTTGAACCCCTCAGGTATGCACTCTTTGCCACCCACGTGGCCACTGCAGGGCATGGCTTATATAGCCATCCTGGCAGGGAGAGGATTCCCACTTAACGATGTCGCCTCTGGTCCCTCTCTCTCATCCTAACCTGGGAAGGAGGAAGATCTTCCTCATGTCTACCTGGAGTGGCACTTGCTACAGTGGGTGTCATCCCCTACATTCACTTCAGAGACCCCCCGGCTGTGCTGATGTGCACAGTGGAGGCCTATCCTCCCACAGGCTACCCAGGGTCTGAATGAACCACTCACCCCTGTAGCTCAGCGAAAAAGTTTCTCTGCGGCCCCTGGGGGGTAAGGTTCTTGGTGGCAAAGGCTGATGTGCTGCTAGGAGACCAGAGTCCTTTTCCTCCATCCTAGAAGGGGAACAACATTTGTGCGTGTGAATGTGGCACCTCAGGAAGGAGGGGACAGTGGAGCATTGCATGTGTGTATGATGTCTTCCATGAGCTCCAGACATGGAAAGAATGTCCCCATGGTGAGGCTCAGCTCAGGCTTCTGACAGCAAGAAAGCGAGAGGCATCCAGGGGATGGTCACTTCCCTCAGATGTCAAGCTCATGAAGGGAGCAGGTCATACTGTTCACCACAGCTTCATCTTCCATGGTTCTTCTGCACATGGCCATTGTGTCATGAGATGCTGGCAGCCATGCCTTTCCATTTTTTAGACCCCTATCTCGGTGACCCGAAGGCACCCTTGATGCAGTTGGCTCTTCACCAGCTCAGAAACATTTATGTTAGGCTCAAGTCCCTTCCTGGAAGCCCTCAGTTCCATGCCTATCCCCAGGAGCAGCCCCTCCTGAGCTTCCTCTGCAAGGGAATGTTCTCGGTTCTGTCTGTGGCACCAAACAGTGCTAGGTAATCTGTGGACTCCTCTTCCTTAGAGTACCCAAGGAGTTCAGAGATCCACCTCCTGCTAGCCCCACCTCCTGGATCTCCCACTGTTCTCCACTGTGACAGCATTGGGACAGGGACCAGCAGCATCTCTGTCTTCCTACCTGGAACAGCAGGCTCTTGCTGGGGTTGGGGATTTTCTCCTTCCACTTTCTGTACAGCCTGGAAGACAGCAGGAAGATGTGTCAATGAAGGTTCCAGGGACCTCTGGGTCAACTACTCCTGTGCCCAGGTATAGAGGGAAAACTGAAGCCAGGTGATGAGTGACAGTGAGGGAATTATAGTGTGCCAGGCTGTGTCATCCCTGTGACCCTGGGACCCAGTGCCCACTTGCCTCTGTCCACAGACTGCCTTACCTGCATCCATAGGCACAGCCAAAGCGGAGGGCCAGGAGCAGGATCAGGATGAGGATGATCAGGATGAGGACGATCCCCCATGTGGGCATCACTTGTTCAAGGAGAAGGAGAAGGAGCATTAGGTGGCAGGTACAGGGTGCAGGCTGAGGGAGGAGCTAGGTTCCAAGGCCCTCTGTGAGGAAGGCTGGATACTTCGGGAAGAATCCTTGGGTCTAAACTCAGTATTCAATGTGGGAAAGTTCTGCCCGCAGCAGCAGCAGAAGTTCCCAGAGGGGACTGACTGAGCCTGGCAACCAGGGAGACTTTCTTAAGGAGGCAGCTCAGAGCATGACCTCCGGAATCAGGGAGCTTCATAGGAGATGGAAAGTGGGCCAGAAAGGGGTCCCTTCTGTCAGGACACTAGCCTTCTTGACCTGGGCTCTGTAAGTCTCTCCTGTCTATCTCCTGGGTCCATGACTCCAATCCTCCTCCTGCTTAACTGGCAGTCAGTCCGAGACTCCCCCTTCAACAAGTCCTGCTATGAGGAATGCTTCCTACCACTGCCACTTTCCAGGTCTCTAACTTCCGTGGATCTTGCCTTGCACAGGTGGTCACCATGGGGAGAGTGAGGGTTGAATGCAAATGTCAAGGGAAGGAAATTGGGCAGGACCAATGGGTCCCACCAACCTTCCCAAACTAGGCACTCATATAGGTCTATGGATAGTATAGCTTTGCTGAATTGGGAACGAGAACTCAGATTGACTAATCATGGCTGCCACAAAGTCTAATGAAACCAAGAGGTCTAAGCCCCAATGGACAGGGAGAAGGACAGTGAGACAGATCCACTCCTCTCTTAAGTCCACACTCTCAGTGTACAGTATACCAGCTATCATTTCCCAGGGACAGTCACGGGGGAGGGAGGCCAGGGCAGAATGGGTCTAGAGCCTCCCTTGCCCTGTGCAGTGGGGCAGTCCCAGGAGTGTGGTGGCCAAGAGACATACCCCAGTCTGTGGTCCAGGTGCACTCCTCACTCCACTCACTCCAGATCCCAAAGTATTCAGGGAGGGGCTTGACCCTCACCCTGGCCGAGTATGAGGTGGAGGGCACCAGCCGCGGCAGGGACATGCTATGGGCATGATCTAGGATCTCTGTCTTGCTGTCCTGCAATGACAGGTATGTTAAAGTTCTAGTCCAGACCAAGACCCCAGTTCAGAGCCTACTGTGATCAGCCACTGTGGGAGCCCCAGGTGCCAACTCTCCTAGCATTGGTAGCCATACCCAGGCTCAAGCCCTGACTCTCTTTACCTCCCAATTTATCTGGTATGCTGCCTTGGCCTAAAATCTGTCTGACCCAGGATTATCTTACTGGTTTCCAGGTCCTAGACTGTGAGACAGTGTGGTGGTGGTGGAGTTGGTGGTGG
>NC_022017.1:15602515-15616355 GCF_000317375.1 Microtus ochrogaster
GGAGGTGGAGGTGGAAGAGGTGGTGGAGGAGGTGGGGGTGACCCACTCTTACATCTCAGTTTCCCTGTTCCCTTTCTGAGAAGTCCTGCTTTGGGGTCTGTGGAGCCCCACTCTGCATGTAGGTGCCAGGCTCTGCATATGGCATGTGTGCTTGGCAGGACCTACTCTAAGCACTAGCTTGGGCCTCAACAGCTACAACATTGGCTGATCTGGTTCCGGGGAGGAAATACACCCAGGCTTAGTCATCACTGAAACCTTCATTCTAGGCACCTCTGCTATCCCGCTCTGTCTCTGCCTCCTCAGCTCAAGAGCAGTGCTGGTCACGGGACCTGTCATGTCTCTGAGCCTGAACCCTTCATCAAGAAATGGAACTCTTGCCTTTTGACAGTGTGGGTACTAAGGTCGTGGTAGACTCCAGGAAATACAGGTCCCTTTGGTGTCCTCTCTTTCCTTGCCTCCCTGTCCCCCACTACCCCTGGGTCCTGGTCCTCACCTCCCAGCTGTCCAGCTTCTTCTTGTACTGGACCTGGAATTTGTGTTGGATGTGAGAATATAAGAGTTTCTTAGTTTCCCAGCGCAGGTTGTAGCTGTCTCCATCCTTGGTCACTTTGAGGCTGGGAGGATGCATCTGGACTGCAGGGGGGATAGTTTCAGAGAATGTCAGGGTATCCTCTCTCCAATCGTGTGTTCCCCATAACCAAGCTGGTCCTAGCTACTCTCTTCCTGGACCTATCTCCCCAATCCCCTGTCATTTTGACTCCTTAGAACTCTGTGGGGTTTGGATGAGAATGCTGCCCTCATAGGCCCATATATCTGGATACTTGGTCTTCAGTTGGTGGAACTCTTTGGGAAGGATTAGGAGGTGTAGCCTTGATGGAGCAGGTGTGTCACTGGGTGGAAGGACTTTGATGTGCACTCTGCCACTAGCTTTTGGTTCAAGATGTGTGTGTGGTGGTGCGTGCTTCTAGTTCCAGCACTGGGAACACAGAGGCAGACAGATTTATGTGATTTCGAGGCCAGCCTGGACTACAAAACTAGGTTCTTGATAGCTAGGACTCCACAGAGGAACCCTGTCTTGAAAAATCAACTAACCATCTAAACAAACCAGGTGTGCTGAAGGTGCTTCTCCAGGTTCTGCCCCTGGTGCCAGCTCGCCCTGCTCTGCCATCATGAACTTTGACCTCTGAAACCATTAACCCAAAGGAAACACTCTCTTTTATGTAGTGCCTTGATTATGATGTCATGTCACAACAATAGAAAAGTTTCTAAGATGAACACCCAACATTACTGAACTGCAATGTCCCTCCCTGGGGGAGTGGCTGAGATAAGCCACAGTGATGAGGTGGCCCAAAGCCTGGTGCTTCTGCTAGTGTTGGGTTACAGGGAGGAAAATCAGCAACCCATGACTCCCTGTCTAGGTACATGGACTGTTTGAGTTCCTGGGCAACACAGTCACTTTGTGGGAAATTGATTTCTCTGCTTTCCCACTTCCCCTGCGAGGTGCTCTAACTTCCCCCATTTTACACACGGGGAAACTGAGCCCCTGATTGAGTACAGATAAAAACTGAGCAGTAAAGAGTTTGTGTCTCCACTGTCCTATGACAGCCACTTCCCTTTGTGGCTTCAGTAACCATGGGAGTTGCCTGAAGGCAGGATGGGCTAGTAAATCCTTGTTATTCTAAAAGTCCCCCCATACACACACACCAGCTGAATTAGGCCTTCAGATATACTCAGATGACTGTCTTCCCACCACACTGAGTCCAATCTGAAAGACCCTTGGTGATAATCCTGCACACTTGGCCAGCAGACCACAAGCTGAGACACAACCATGTGTTCAGGCTTTCTCATGTAGCCCTGATGCACATTCTCAGAGAGCTGGGAAGCTCAAATGAAGCCCCTCAGTCACTCTGGGCTTCTCTCTCCCCATCAGAAGATTCACAACTTGATGATTTCAGAGAAATTTAACAAAAGTAACGTGGATGACTATAGCACATGGAAGGGCTCTCTTGAGCAAGAGGAATCTTTTTTCCTGGAAGGAAGACACCAAGAGAAACTGCTGGGTATGAACTCAGGTGGTAAGAGGTTGTCTGCCAAAGGTGGCACGCATTACTGGAAGGATGAAAAACCTTCCTTGTTTCATGTGCCATGTGCCAGGAAGGTGTGACATGGATCTATAAGGAAGCCATCTGCTGGCACACACTCCTGCCCTGGCACAAAAGTAAAACCTAGAGCAGAGTTTGGGAGTGAGAACATTAGTTGGAAACCTCAGAGGGAGAGGAGAGTTAAGGATGGCGGTCCCAGAGAGAGACAAGTGTGTGGCTGAGTGGAAGCAGGAGGGGAGGAGGGAGCAGGATTCAAGTGCTACTCTTGAGCAATGACAAGTGTCATCTGCAGAGCAGATGAGGTACAAGTGGGCTGAGGTGTCCCTGGTTCCTCTCTCTCCCCATCTCTCTGTCTTTCTGTCTCTGCCTCTCCATTTCTCAGTTGCATAAGCCTACGTGTGGATATGGGTGCCTATACATAGGTGTGCAGAAGTCAAAGAAAGTCGTTTCCTGTCTTTTCTCTGTGTGCTATTCCCTTAAGACAGGTTCTCTCACTAACTCTGGATCCATGTCAGTAGCCAAAAAGCCCCAACAATCCTTCCATCTCTTACCAGGTGCATATGAGCACACTCAAACTTTTATGTGGGTGCTGGGATTTGAACTCAGGTCCTCATGCTTGTTCATCAATCACTCTTACCTAATCAGACACATTTGTAATTCCAGAGTATTCATTGTGTCACCGTGACTCACTGGTCTGAAAATCTTTGGAAGTGACAGACACAAAGGTGCCATAGTCGTCCCTATATTTTTTCGGGATATACAATGGACCCAATAGCCCTATAGAACCCATAGCCCTGGGAACCCATGCAGAGCATGGCAAACTCACTGTGATCAGAACTCTTGATGAACTTCCCTTGTTTCCGCAGTTTAACAGAGACTGCATACTGGCTGTGTGCGCTGGGGTTGGACACGGTTAGATTGCAGTGGTAGCGCGAGCAGAGGCTGTCCTGCAGCTCCTTCACCACCGGCGAGCATTCCTTCTCCCTGGGGAAGCAAAATAGAGCTGAGAGCAGGGGCAGGGGAAGAGAGATCAGGCTAAGACCTCAGAGAGATAAGAAGAAGCAGGGCAGCATGGAGAGGCGACACTCACGGAGCAGCCGGACTGGGGCGGTAAAAGAGCCCAAAGGAAACAGAGCTGGCCACCTGGTTCCACACCTCCCAGGAGCAGCTGAGGGACTGGATGCCATCGAAGAAGCACTGCAGGTTCTGAGGCTGGGCCTTGTCCCCTGTGGGAACACATTGCCCCTCAGCCACTGCAGCATCACTCACTCCCTAGACTGGGACACTAGGTGACTCCTAGAGACCTGGCTGTGGACCTCAGCTTAACTCTGCCCTGGCCTGCCTTCTGTGTGCCCCCAGCCTGGACAGACCCAGATACCTCTGCTCCATCTTGGGAGAGGGGACCAGTCTGAATGTTGAGTGTTAGCATGAACACAGGGACATAGGTGACCCTACGTACAGTCCAGCATTGTTAATACAAGGGCCCCTGCTGCTGCTGTTGCTGTCATGACTGTCACTGCCATTATAGACACAGTTGGGGCCATAAAGCTAAGGTTGTGTGAAATGGAGTGACCAGATAGAGGGCTGGGGACAGGGGGCTGGTGGGAGGTGTCCATGGCAACGTTGGGCAGAAGTTGGAGCCTCGGGTAGACTGTCTCCAGTGTCTGGTCCCCTACGAGGAGCACTTCCCACAGGCCCCATTACCTGGCTGGGAGTTCCATTGCACCCCAGGGCTCCATCTGCTGGGCTTTCCAGACAAGCTTGAGCCTAGGGACAGCCGAGTGCGCACACGGGCCACATAAATATTGCTGGGTAGAAACAGCTTTGACGCCAGGGAGACCCACAAGTCACTGGTGTTGAGTCTGGGAGCATCCTGTGGAGAGGGGAGCTGAAGAAGTAGCCTTCTCGGCCATCCCACCAGGCTGGGCACAGATGACTCAGGGACCTACCTCCCAGGTGTCCTGAAGCCTCTTGTAAGCCACCTCAAACTCTACATCCTCCTGTGACAGCCAGGGGACCTGGGCATCTCCAAGTGTCCAGTTCCACTTCAGCAGGAAGTGATCCCCAGAGGGGCTGATGCGGATGTCCTTAGGAGGTGGGGGCTGCACTGCAGGGGAGGAAGCAGAGGGTTTCTATGGTTGCATGCTGGGCACCTGAGGGCAGCCTGGCCTTCTGGGTACCACTTGGGCCCAGGTTCAGTGCTCACACCATCAGCTGATGGTCACGAGAAAGAGCTTCAGGACCCTTACTCTGCAGCTTCAGGCCTGGGACCTGAAAACTTGGGGACCAGATTTGACAGCAATTGTGCCTTCCAGGGCCTGAACATTCAATTAAATGGGGCCTCTTCCTGCTCTGCTGTGTACTGGGCCTTCATTCCAGCAGAGGGCGCTGAGAGCCACCTCTGCCCTCTCTCCTGTTACCCACCCTCTGCACAGCTCAGGGGCCTCCTGTTGTCTTTCCCCAGGGTAAGTGTCATCTCCCCTGGTGACTTTCTTGTACTCCTGTCCCCAGACAGAACCCCGTGTCCCTCCCTTGTCTGGCCATTCATTGTCACTCCCATCCCTTCCTTGTCACACTAGGGCAAGTTTGCTTTTTCTTATCCCATTCCCTATTTCAAGGCTTGAGATGCAGCTGCCTGTTTCTCATGTTCTCCCTGCCATTGTTCAACCTTTGGAACTTGATGTTTCTTGTAGAATACACATGGCCAAGTTTTCCAGCATGCCACACTCTCTCCAGAATCCACCCCCCCCCCACTAATCAGCCTTTGCACATGTGCTTTCCTAAGAATTTCTTCTGACTCTGTGTTCTGCCTAAACCAAGGACTCAGTGGCAAAGTTCCTTCATTCCCCCTGGGAAGCCCTTCCTGATTGCCTGATCCCTTTGCCTTCATCCCCTGCATATGGCAACCGACTTCTATGAGCTTCCTAACTTCCTCAGGCTGATGCTCTGAGCTCCCAGGAGGAGGGACTCTTTCAGACACCAAGGCACTCACTTACAACAGCTATCAACCTAGCAATGTTTGTGGGCAAAAAGACCCACAGTGTTCCCCACGACCCTGACTTCTCAGGTTTAGAGTAACCATACAAACCTCAGATTCTCCTTTAGTCTGAAATGCTGGTGACATGTCTGTTATAGTCCCCAAGAAAACCTCACAGACGATCCTTGGCTCCACCTAAGACCATGCTGCAGCATGGGTCCTGTGGACCCGATGCACACTCTTAGTCCTGAGGGTGGTGAGGAGCCTGGCTCTGAATCAGATGCATGGACAATGCATGGCAGTGTGACCTGTCACAGCCATCCCTGCTGCCCAGCACTGGCACTTTGGGGCTTCTGTGGGTCTGGGAGCCTCAGTCATGGAGCAAGGTGTTGCAGCCATGAGGCAAGACAAGGGGACCAGAGTCACCTGAAAGTGACTCTGTCACCTGAAAGTCCTACAGGAGTCACAGTCATTGTCCCTACAGAGGAGAGTTTGAGGGCTTGGTAAGCAGTTGAAGCAGCTAGGACAGGGGGAACCTCAGGCAGAGTGGTCATATCACATCTGTTCTAACATCAGATCAGGGTCTCTCAACCTGGGAGACACTCACTCCAACCCTCCTCCAGGAACCTGTCCACTCTTGCACCCCCTGCCCAGGCAGGAGCCCCACTGCTCACCATGCTGGGCCAATGGGACGACGAGCTGGATGCTCACATCCCGATCTGGTTGGAATGAGTAGTAGTCTTCATCTGTCATACTGAAGCCTGTATAGGCGATGACACATCTTCTGGGCACACAACGGTGGGCAGACGGGCACTCTGACCAGACTAGGTCATCACTGAGGCTGCAGGACACTGGATAGTCCCTGTCAGTGAACATTCATTAGCTGTGTCTTCATGCTTGCATTGATCCAAGGTAAGTATCTGGTAGTGAACAACACACACACACACACACACACACACACACACACACACACACAGAGAGAGAGAGAGAGAGAGAGAGACAGAGACAGAGACAGAGAGAGACAGAGACAGAGAGAGACAGAGACAGAGAGAGACAGAGACAGAGAGAGACAGAGACAGAGAGACAGAGACAGACAAAGAAACAGAGAAACACAGGCATGGAAACACATGCACAAAACACACAAAAACCTTACAGATTTGTAATATCTCTCTGGATGTGCAGCACCCAGGACAGCCAATGACCGAGTCACCTTTACATCATCTTAGTACGTGCATCTAAAACTCAGATCGTGCTGAAACTTATGACTGCTTGCTAACTGTCCCAAAGCCCACCTGAGACCATAGTACCCTCTCCCCATGTCCTTATAGAAAGAAGTCCTACACTTGTGATGTCAAACCAGGGAAGAATCTGGCAACTCCTTTCCTGGATCTTTAGTTTGAACAATTGTCTGTCAGTTCTTTCCAGACCTAACAAATTGTTCTTGAGTTTGGACTTCCATGCTGCAGGCTACACAGTCGTGAGTCCTGCCACAAGGAATGTAGGTTTCCCTGTGTTTGTTAATAGTGTTCACACAGGAATTTATGAGTGAGGGAAGTGGGGACTTGTTTTGGTGCAGGATTCGAAGGATTTACTGAGTAAGGGAAAGACTTAGGATGGACAGACACAGTGACAGGATAAGGACAGAGAACCGTCCTGGTGATCATAAGTAGTTTGGATGGTGGTGGTGTCTGAGCTGGTCAGACCTGCGCCTCCTCCAGAGACAAACTCAATAGTGTTCACTGAGAAGCAGGAAAGGAGCTAAAAGACATTTTAAGCAAAACCTCTCAGTCAGTAGCACGCTACCATTTCCTCCCAGTAACTGAAGTGACGTGTGGAGATGAAGGCAAGAGAAGAATTTGGCTTTTAGCATTGGACTAGAAAGGGTGAGGGTGGCGGCTGGGAGGCAAGTGGAGATAAACTACAAGGAGGTCATCCTGGAAGGGTTGGGAGTCGAGGGCCCAGGCTTGGCCATTTGATTTGGGGTATTTCTGAGTGATAGGTACACTTTGGATTCCTTGGAGACAGCCACATCCTAGGTGAGTGCATTCAGACAAGAAATATGGGAAAGGCATGAGGAACTGAGTCCCCTAGAAGGGGGCTGTGGTAGGGGCAGAGGAGAGAGGGGGACAGGATGCTCAGTGCAGGAGAGGCCTGGTGCTGCAGACACCACTTCAGGTGTTGGGTGGCACATACATAAGGTGACTGGGGATGGTGGGAGCACATCATTGGTGATACAGGGGCAGGAGGGCTGTTGGTGGCAGCAAGGTCCTTGGGCTTCAATACCAGTGGACCCAGTGGTACTCACTTTCCCGGATTGCGATAGAGGGTCATGTTAATGAGGCCCTGGGCATCCTCCAGGTCAGCCCAGCTACAGATGATGCGGCTGGTGTAGTCATTGTAGCACCTTAGAGTCTGCAGAGGGATGGTGTCTGACAACGAGAAGCAGGCGAGTCACAGTCTCTCCTCCTGGTGTCCCCTGTCCCCACAACTCTGCTTTTTTGTTTGTTTGCTTGCTTGCCTTTTTTGTTTTGTTTTTATTTTGGGGGCAGGGTCTTTCTGTGTAACTGGATGGTCCTAAAACTTGCTATGCAGACCAGGCTGGCCTCGAGCTCACGAAGATCCTCCTGCCTGTGTCTCCTGAGTGCTGGGTTAAATGTGTGCACCATGAGGCCCTAAATCCCACAACTCTTTTAAGCAACAGCACCTCCAGCTTCCTGCTGAGGCCCACCCAGGAGGGCAGATAGATGGAGGGCCCTGAGCCTGGTGGGCTGTGCTGGGGACATTCCTCTTCTCCAGGAACATGAGATGCCAGCGGATTCTCAGCTGTGACTGCGTGTCCTGTGCTGTACAGGCCTCCCTGAGAGCATCACCCAGGTCGGCTCTGTTCTCTGTGGTGTCACTTGGCAGGACAGATACAGCAGGGCCTGACATGTAGCTGTCACCTCCCTACCCAGGGTCCTGATCATCTGAGTCTTGTCCTCTGAACCTGGGCTTGGTAAAGGGAATGTGACTTCCACATTGTCACAGAGGAGGTCTCAGGGGCACTGAGGACAGTCTTCCAGCCTCGGAAAACTCTAGACTATCCCACAGGGCTTCTGAGTAGAGACAAGGGCTAGACCTACTGTGGAGAGAGAGCCTTAGGCCAGAGCCCCCAGAAGGAAGGGTTAGGGGGACCTGAAGTCCTCAGAGGAGTAGAGTGTCTGTGGAGGGGCAGAGATGATGCTGGCTCACTGGAGGCTGGGCTTTGGGGGCGACATTGATCAATATGGGTGCAGAGGGACACCATTGGGCTGGATGCCCCAGGGCCAGGCAAGGATGAGCAGAAAGATGGAGAAGAGGGAAGAGAGAGGCCCAGGGAAGTCCTGAGGGAGAAAAGGGAGGGTGCAAGAGAGACAGGAAGACAAAGCTGTATCCAGTGGATGGAGCTGCTGGGGGTCTGGGGGCCACTGGGGATATGGTGGGTGTGGTTCCTGTCAGACTCAACTAAGGGGTGAAAAGGGAATGGGCCTTCAGACTTACCTTGTGCCTCTGTCACACCAGGCTTCCAGCAGAGAGCCAGCAGGACCATGTAGAGCAGGCTCCAGGTCAGTGCCATCTGCTGGTCCATTCTGGGACTTTAGGTGACTGCACAGGCGGGCTGTAGTTATGGGCAGGGTGACATCCTCATTGTCCTGGGGTCCTGTCTCATTGCCTGGCTGGGGGTTGGGCCACACTCATGTTACAAGTCTATGATTCTTTACTCTGAGACTGCAGAAGGGTCTGTAGTCTGAGAGCTGCCCAGTAATTTGCTGATATCAAGTGACCAGAATCCAAATGAGAGGCCCTGATGTGTGGTATTTGGGACTGTTCCCTTTCCTTAGGTCTTTTTTGGCCTAAAGCATGATCATGCAGAGATATAGAACTTATGGCCTCTGAGACAGCAGGTCCCCCTTGGACAATGGGGCAGTGCCCAGAGATGGAAGTGAGCTGGTGCTTCACTTGAACCAGGCCCCACATATGAGTAAGCGCACACAGACACACACACAGACACACACTCACACACACGCACACACACACACACACACACTTGTTCTCTAGTACATGCAGAGCCTGGTGCTCTCCCCACCTCTGCTCCATTTACCCTCAGTTGTCCCACAGGCCCTTCTTCTTCCCAGTTCCCCTTTCCCCGAAGCCTGGGGATTTCCTCATTTTCATTACGTTCACCTGGGAAGTACCAGATGCGGAGCCTCTGTATGTGTCTCCTTCTCCAACAAGGCCATTTGAAACTTCTGCCAAGATACACAGACCTATCTTTCCATCTATTATCTGCCTATCAGTGCATCTGTCTACCTATGTATCTATAAATTATCCATCTATCTACCCATATTCCATTTTTGTATGTACACATCTGCCAATTTTTCTATCCATCCATGTGCATGTATCATATAACTATGTCTGTCTACTCATACATGAATCATCTATCTATCTATCTATCTATCTATCATCTATGTAATAATTTATCTACCTATCTATATATCCATCTATCCATCATCTATTTCTATCTATTCATCTATCATCTGTCTGTCTGTCTAGATTTATTTCTATCATCTATCTATCTGTCTGTCTGTTTGTCTGTCTATAGCTCCATCTATCTATCCATCTATCATCTGTATGTCTATATATTTATTTCTATCATCTACCTATCTATCTATAGATCAATCAATCTATCTATCTATCTATCTATCTATCTATCTATCATCTATCTAATAGTTTATCTACCTATATATATATTCATCTATCCATTATCTACTTCTATCTATTCATCTATCATCTGTCTGACTGTCTGTCTGCCTGTCTATAGATCTATCTATCCATCTATCATTAGTCTGTCTATAGATTTATTTCTATCATCTATCTACCTACTTACCTATCTATCTATAGATCTATCTCCCTATCTATCTATAGATCTATCTATCTCTAACATTGCCAGTCTCTGACATATCAATCATCTACCTATCTAGTCAATGGATACCTTGACAGGAACAAGTGTTATTTTACCCCAGCATGCACTATTTAAATGGGAGAGGGATCAGTAAACAGTGTAAAATGATGGAACACTCCATTTGAAAATGATTATATGACTGAATAACAACAACACACACAAATCCCAAACCTCTGCCTCACACCCCTCCCCAAGCGAGAGGCTAAGAAGTTACACTCTAAGGGTGCAACCACATCAAACCGTTGCTGCTGCACTCTTGAGCTGTCTAAGCTTAGACGTAATCAAAGGATTCAGAGACAGAGTGACGAAGGTGTTTTGAAGCCCAGCTTCCCATAAAACCACCAGAGCCATTGAGCAAAGGACAATGTGGAAAAAAGAAGATATACCAATGTTTTAATCTGGGAGGATTGCTGACGCTGACCACCACTGATAGGGCAGTTCATAAAAACCACAGACATTTATTTCTTGAAGTTCTGGAACATGGAGAGTCCAAGGTACACTCAGGTTTGAAGTCTGACGAAGCCTGTTCCTCTAGGGCTTCTCACTGCTATCACCATAGAGGAAGCATCAAGAGAGCTTCCTGGGATGTCTAATATAAGAGCACCAATCCCCCATAAGGGCTCACTCCTGAGACCCCATCACTCCCCAAGGCCCCATCTCTAGTACCCTCTCATTGGGCATGGGGTTTCAACATAAGAGTTTTGGGGGACATGGACATTCAGTCCCTAACACTTCAAGTCATGGAGAACAAGTCACCCTGATGGACTGTAACGGACAACAGAGCAGTGTCATCTAAGAACATGAGTGGAACATTTAAACAAGCCCAGAGAATTCTGTCAGTACCTGACGGAGGTTTAATGCCCACCGTCAGCCAGGAAGTGTGTGCAGAGCTTTGCAAAAATTGGTACATCTTGGTGAAGGCAGCTGTTAGAGTCCTTACCGACAGGAAATGGTTTAGGGATGAGTGACGGGTCCAAGATGCCACAGCTGTGAGAGACAGGCTGGAACCGAGCCCAGCTGTGGCTCAGGACTCTCCCTCTCTACCCATGCTTCCCTGAGAGGTTGTATTTCCTGATTGGCGGTGATGGACATGTCCTGTGTCTGCTCCAAGGCAGATGCTGACCTTCTCTTATTGACCAGACAGAGCCCATGGACAGCAAACGTTGAGGCTCTGCGCCTGCACCCTTAGTTACTGCAGAGCCGAGAGCCATTCGAACCCAGCCTGCTGCTGTCAAAATAAAATGTCAGAAGATAGAGAGCCAGGATTTTGGAAAAGTCCATGCAATGATGGGTCAGATCACAGAACGGACACCACAGACAAGCACCTGACTGAGGTTGGTGGGCAAAGACTAGGACATGGACAAGGCAGGGGACACCGTCTGAGACACCATGAAAGCTCTGTAGAGTAAACCAAGCAGAGGGCAGAGAATCAGGGACACATGTGGCTCACAGTGCCAGCTGTCTAGCTGTCCCTTATCTTCTTGGGCCCACTTCACACAGCATAAAAGGTAACACTCCTCACTCTCTCCTGCTACTAGGCATGGTCACATGACGAAAGGCTGTCCAAGGAGATGGGAGTGGAAGCCCTATGTGTACCTTGCCCAGAGGCCACTGGAAAGGCATGGGCTTGCATGGGAAGAGGTCTGTTTTCCCCTTCCTTCTTTTCTTTCTTCCTTCCTTCCTTCCTTCCCTCCTTCCTTCCTTCCTTCCTTCCTTCCTTCCTTTCTTTCTTTCTTTCTTTCTTTCTTTCTTTCTTTCTTTCTTTCTTTCTTTCTTTCTCTAACCCCTATCTCAGAAGTGATGTCTGGAACAACTCCAGCAGCCATTTTGGATCCTCAGGAAAGGATGGAAGCCACAAGCAAGGAAGGTGCGATAGGAAGAGAACCACTTTAGAGTGACTACCACAGCCTGAGGTCCACTCTGGGGTCTCCTTATGTGAGGGGAAGCTGGACACCTGGGGAATTAAGCGCTATTCATGAGACTTTCTATATGCATCTAAAATGCACCTGGAAGCACCCACTGGATTTAAAGGCGATGGCAGTCCACTAACCAAGAAACAAGGGCGAGAAACTTGATTCAAGAAGGAGGCTGCCGAATAAGGGACAGAGACTGAGTTCAAACTTCCAAGATCCCCCATGATAACATGTCATTCACTTATGCGCTAAGGCGAACATTCAGTCTTTCAAGGAGAGAAGGGTAATCCTAGAGAAGCTTCCAGAAGGAAACGAACAGCAGGCTGCTTCCAGCAGGATAAAGGTCATGTTGGCAAACAATTTCTCAGGAGAGCCCTGGTTTCTAACCACACACCGAGGAGGCAGGGAGCTGTAGCAGGTAAAAGTATTTGCATAAGCCTGTCGATGTGAGTTCAAGTCCCAGATTCCACAGTGGAGAGAAATGAGCCCAGAAAATTATTCCCTGACCTCCATGCCGGCTGGGGTCCATGTGTGCCCTGCCCCATATAAACAATACTAAAAAAATTTAAAAAGACCAAGTTCTCCTTGATGTTCAAGGGGCAACCGAAGTGTTTTTGGTTCCATGAAGGCCAGCAAGAATTTTCAGATATTTCCTGAAAAAAGTTATTCTAGCATTTTTTAAAAAGGGAAGACAGATTCCAAGCAAGATAGGTGCTGTATCGGAACAGAGAAACCAGTTACGCAGGGAAGAACTGCCACCACATGAAACACAAGTTAGCACACATCTGTGGCCAGGGCAACGCCAGATGACGAAGATGGGCGGTGGCTATGGGGCTGGGGTGGAGGAGAACTGAAAACTGGCTTCATGAGGGCAGAACATGCTAGTTAAGGCCAGTGCCTGTGTCAAATATAAATGAGGAGGGGTGATTGACAGGTAAGGATTGAGTCAAGGCCTTGTGTGGGCATCAATCCCAGCTACTAGGGAGGCTGTGGCAGCTTTATTTCAGACTAGGAGTCTGGGGCTAGCCTGGGCAACACAGTGAGACTCTTTCTAAACAAAACGAAACAAGTAAGGGTTAGAAGTCACTGAGGGTGAAGGGTAAGTGTAGAGACAGGAGAACTGAGGAGAAAGTGGGGGACAGACGTGTTTCTATGCTCTAATTTCTAAGCTTATGAAGAAATATAATTTTTTTTTTTTGGTTTTTCAAGACAGGGTTTCTCTGTGGCTTTGGAGCCTGTCCTGGAACTAGCTCTGTAGACCAGGCTGGTCTCGAACTCACAGAGATCCGCCTGCCTCTGCCTCCCGAGTGCTGGGATTAAAGGCGTGCGCCACCACCGCCCGGCAAGAAATATAATTTTTGGTGAGAGGGACAGCCATCGGAAATTTACCCCCCACAAAAGCCATTTCACAAGCCATTTGGATACAGATTTGTTAAAGGAGAGTGCATGGTGGCCACATATGGAGCATTTGACAAGGGAAGGGGAGACGCTAAGAAGCCTACTCAGTGCAGCGCCAGCCAAGAGGCAAGAGCCCGTTTACAGGACTATCAAATGGTTAACGTGCAAACCATTCTGATGACCTGAGTTTGTCCCCCTGAAAGCCAGGGCAGTGTCAGAGCCAGAGGGAATTGCATGGCTCCCCTCTGAGTCAAGGTGGGTATCAGAGAAAGTCCCACCTCTGTCTCCAGGGGTCGGTTATGCTGAGAATAATCCTGAAGCTCAGTGCAAGGGAAATGAAGGATACAGAAAGATGTTTCATGCCCTGGATGAGCTGATTCTGAATCCCAAGAAATGGGAGAGAAGAGGCATGCTGGATTTGCAAAGAGAAAAGTAACTGTAGATAAAGCAAAAAAAAAAAAAAAAAAAA
>NC_022017.1:15616455-15620542 GCF_000317375.1 Microtus ochrogaster
AAAAAAAAAAAAAACAATAAGTAATATAACCAATGTGTCAGGGCTTAGAAAGCCAGAGTGCTATCTCCAGCCACTGAAAGGAGGGGGGCTGCACGCTTGTGACTCGTGGCTTCTAACCAATGAGGGAGGGGACCGTGCTTTTAAATTAAGTTGTTTCTTTACATCTTATTCTCCAGTGCAAATCCAAGGTGGATTAAAGATCTGAAACTCGAAACTAAAACATTAAAAGCATTAAAAATACATATTTAATATTATTGGAAACCACAAAGCAAAGCAAAACGCAAACCAGCAGACAAGGCTGGAGAGGTGGCTTGGTGGGTCAAGGGTCTGCTTTGCAAGCACACGGACCTGAGTTCGAGGCCCAGAAGCTAAGTGTGGTGGCACGTACTTTTGGGGAGGCCGAGACAGTAAGGCAGAACCCAGGGGCTTTCTGATTGGACTGGCCAGCCTGGTTTGCTCACTGAGTTCCAGGTCAGCAAGAGACTCTGTCTCCAAAACAAGGTGGGCTGTACCTAAGGAAGGACACCCAAGGGTGTCATCTGGCCTCCACCTGCACACGCACACATATATGTATCCACACGTCCAGGAACACACACACAGAGCAAACTGAAGAGTGACAGATGATGGGATCATTTTACGACCCAAGACATTGTAAGTCTGACAAAAGAAACAGAGAACGTAGCCCAGGGAAATGTATTTTACTTCACATGTAAGGAAATAGGACACATAGACTAACCGGTTTGACCGTCAATCATGTGGATGAAGATTATGAAACAATACAAAGAAAAACATCATCCTGTTCGTTGAGTCTTTGCTGGGGCGGGGCGCCACCTTCTGATGTGTTTTCAGTGCAATGACTCGACAATGCCTACTGATATTTTAAACACACCTCTGGGATATGACTCAAGCCCGAGATGCTGCTAGCCCAGCCACCCACAGGCTGGAAGCTGCTCCAGTCTGCACGGGGAATAAAACAGACTTGGAAACAAGTGACCAAGCCAGGAAGTAGCCAGGGTGGAGAGCCTCGAGAACATGTGGTAGGAAAGCTCCGAGGTGTTCGTAGCGAGAGGGAAAATGAGTTTCTGGAGTGGGTGAGACTGACAGATGCTGGGGAAGCTGGAAAGGGCAGCCTGTCTGTGCTGAGGTGGGTGAGTCTTCCTCTGCATCTCAGAAGGCTGAGAAGAAAGCATGGCACCGAGAGGGAAGCTCTCCTCAACTGGAGGGCGCACACGAAAGGAGACTAGAGGCTGGTGATGAACTGAGGGGCTCCGCCGTAGGTCCCCAAGCCAACAGTGGCCCCGCACAGATATGAGAGTTAACCTGTCTCACTGATGGAAAGCCTGTAGAATTGAGGGTGGTGCTGGCCAAAGGCAAGCCAGAAGAGTCCTGTATGTTGTAGCATTCCTTCTGAACATACGTGAACTCGACACCCTGTCTTGAGCAGTAACTTGTATTTTAAGTTATATAATATAATAATATATATGTACACACACACATATGGAAACTTATGAGTGTGGAAAAATAACCGTATTCTAATGGGAACCAAGACCGGTGCATTGGCTACATTGCCTCTGAGAGTCACATTAGAAGAACCACTAGGATTTCTGTCAATTATTTTCTGCTCCATTTTGACTTGTTTTATACCAATGATATGGTATTGGTTACTCTGGACAAATGTTAGAACCATTTGGACTTGGTTTCTTCATCTTAAAAGGGTTTGGTACTCTATATCACTCCTGTGTCTAAATGCTGGGCACATTTTCCATTAGGCATTCGTTAGAACTAACTTAACCAAGAGGCAAAAGGCCACTCTGGGGTTTTTCTCTGTTTATTTGTTTGTGGTGTGTTCACACAACGCTTCTGTAAGCAGTGTTTGCTTGTTGATAAACATCCACTCACACAAAGTCACGGGTGATAAGCCCATGTTTTCGAGATCCTCCCTTTCTGAGAGACATTAAAAAAATAAGGTCAGATCAGGTGCTGAAGACAGAGCCTTTCCCCTTCAGCAGAAGACACTGAGCCTCCTTATCCAGGTCGGACTGGATAATTTAAAAGCAGCCACTTCTGATTATCTACCTAAAGTCCTGCAATTGCAGACATGTGTTTGCAACATCCATGACTCTAGATCATGCCAATCCTTAATAAATCTGGTGTCTGTGTCTTTCACATTAAACACTGATGAGCCCATGCCCTCTCTGACAGTACTGTAAACACTGATGAGCCCATGCCCTCTCTGACAGTACTGGGACAGGAGTATCTTGGCACAACAAAAGTAAAACTGATGAATGGGGGGGGGGGTTGCCAGGAGTGAGTGCAAAGTTTGCTCACTATGAAACTACAAAGAAGCGAGATATGATTTATTGAAGTCAGAATCTGAATATGCAAAAATGTTCTGGCAGGGCCTCTGAGGTGGGAAAACCCTAGAAATAGGCCCAGGAGCCTGTCTGGTGAGGCTGGAAGCCAGTCCCCCGTGGGGACAGAAACAATTGCACCTGTGAGTCTACCTGCTTACACCCAGGCTCTCATCCTCTGTTATGGTGGAAAAACTGAAGGCATGGGAATGATAATAATTAATAATAATTAATCAGATCATATTTGCTTTGAGAATTTCAATAAGAACAGTCGCTGTGGACAGAGACACCATGGGGAAATTCTTACGGGGTGGGGGAGAGAATTGTGTCCCTAAGAATGAGTAGAACCCTTTTATAATTTGAAATGCGGTCCTAAACTGACAGAGGGTCAGTTATGGAGGAGCAAGGATGCCCAAGGGGTCTCAGGCCACTTGCTTTGCACTGTGTGGCGCAATCTAGAGAAATCAAAGGAGCTGTTTTTCAGGCTCCTTGTGCTGTGGTCAATGTTGCTAAAGAAAATCAGGATTTGATGTTTAATATCTTCCCCCGTGGGTGTAGTGTGTGGAGGTTATGCAGAAAGCAGCTGAGAGACAAGTCCTTAGGCAGGCGAGACTGAGTGACACCATCAGAAAATCTGGTCAAGAGGGTAAGGGCAGCAGTTGTCAACCTTCTTAATGTTGTAACCCTTTAATGCAGTTCCTCATGTTGTGTGACCCCGACCATAAAATTTCCATTGCTACTTCATAACTGTAAATTTTGCTACTGTTACGAATCGTAACGTAAATGCCTGTGTTTTCCGATGGCCTTCGGCGCCTCCTGGGAAAGGGATGTTTGACCCTAAAGTGGTTGCAACCCACAGGTTGAGAACACTGATCTAGAGGTGAGCCAGCAAGGGAGACACCTTCCTGAAGTGCTGCCGGGTCACCAACAATAGATGGAGCTGAGAACAGGTGTCTCTGTACTCAGCAAGGCTGGGTAAAGGAACAGACAGACCCAAGCCCCGTGGAGATTCCCGACACAGACAGACAGAAGGTCCTAGGAGACCCCAGGGACTCACCAGAGAAGGACGGAGGTCTGGGGTTATACGTAGAGAGAGCAGCGGCGAAGGAGGAGGAGCCCATGGGACAATATCGCTGACGCCTTTCAGGTTCCATTACCGGATGCTGGGTTCCATCAAAAGATTTGTTAGAGCCGACCGTATGGTAGGGTCTGAAGGGACATTTCAGCCCATCCAGACAGAGAAGGAGTCTTCTTTTAAAACCCTTTAGAAAGAGGTAGGAAGAGGGGAGGAGCTGCGCCACAGAGAAGTAGGTAAAGGTCCCTTCTCATTGCCTAATTAGGTTCAAAGGCACTGAGGGCTGGGTTTGAGCAGAGACAGGGGCCTGAGCCTCAAGCAGATTCCTGGGTTCACAGGTCATGAGATTTCTCTAAACAATGGTCAGTGTAAAACATGGCATGCGGGCCGTGTGAGCCTGTTAGTGTGTGAGCTGTGAGACCTGACAGTGGAGCGGCTGCCTCTGACTCCAGTCAGCAGAGGGGCTGAGTGGATCGTCATCCAGGAGGGACAGGTCCCTGCTATGTGATGAGTCACCCCTCAGCCAGCACCAGAGGTACAGAACACAGACAGCTGATCCCAATCACCTGTAGTGGTCTGGAGCACAGTGTGATGAAAAAGAGGAGAGAGAGAAAGAGAGAGAGAGAGAGAGAGAGAGAGAGAGAGAGAGAGAGAGAGAGAG
>NC_022017.1:15620642-15651935 GCF_000317375.1 Microtus ochrogaster
AGAGAGAGAGAGAGAGAGAGAGAGAGAGGAGAGGAGAGGGAGAGAAGAGAGAGAGAGACAGACAGACAGACAGAATTTCTCTACAGGACTTGGGATAAAGACGCGCTGAAGACAGAGGGGGATTGTAGAACCTCCCTTGGTACTGGGTGTAACTTGGCAAGGTCACTTGGGAAGGGCCCAGAGACATACCAGATCATCCAGCACTCTCTGTGTCTCTGTCTGTCTGTCTGTCTGTCTCTTTCTCTCTCTCTCCTCCCTCCATTTCTAGTGGAGAACAGAAGGGGCCATGTCCCCCACTCACCCTATCCCACAGATGTGTGGCTGGAAGCCCAGGACAAGGGCAGAACTAACACACGGGTGGCAAAGTTAGATAGAACATGGTGCTTACCCCCAGGCAAAGCTTTCAAGGAAGTCCTCCCTGGCAACAGATCCCCAGAGACAATGCTGGCTCCTCACAGAGTCCCAGAGCAACCCTAACTCTACCCCTCCCAGAACTCTGACTGTGTACCCAGCTGGAACACTCCTGGGAGCCCCTCCCCTACAAACTGCCCTGGGGTCAGGGACCTAGTCTTCCCAGGAAGGCCAAGAGTCCCTGGAACAAGATGCCACCCCAACTCCTTCTCCTCCTGTCCCTTTCTATCCTGGAGACCCCACGACCGCTACTCTGAGCCCATCCTCAGCTCCAGAGCAGGGAGCCTTACCTCTGCATTTGGTACAGGCAGCCTCCTTCAGGAGCCTCCAGGAGCAGGGAGCTTAGGCGCTTCCTATTTATTTGTGCCACGTCGGGAGGAAACAGAGAGCAGAATGAGGAAGCACCAGGCCTTTCACAAGCAGCTTCGCCTGCTTCTCAGAATTGCGGACATGAGTCTCTGATAACACTCACGGCATGTATTTCTGCCAGGGAAGCCTGCACCCCGCTGTCTCCTGGTCATCTCTCACATACACTTCAAGTATCAGTCCAGGAATGGCCTCTTCCCAGTCGCCTTCCCTGATCCCTCTGGAGGAAACAGGGGGCAATGGCCACCTCCCTGCTGAACATGGGCCCAGAGCCAGGCAGAACTAGGCTGGACCCCAAGGGCACCACTTCTCAGCATATGACTTTATGCAAATCAGCTACAGGTGGCCTCTTCAAGCCTTGGGACCCCTTGTGGTATTTTTCTAGAAGCACCTACAAACCAGAAGGGTTTTGAGGGAAAACCATCGATGTGGAAAACCTAAGTTCACAGCCCACAGTAAACTCCAGAAACATTCTGGATCCCTGGGGGTCAGCTTCACTTTCTCCACCCTGCCCTAGAGTCCACTGTGACCTTCCCCCAACTTGGTCTTAGGGCAGGAGAGGGTCTGCTTCCATTCCCTCCCCCCCCACCTCCCGTGACCTGCCGTGGCTCACACCTCATGCCTGGGAGTGAGTGAATGAAGGAAGGAAGGAATGAATAAATCTGAGGCTGGTGGGGTTATAAAGAAGTTAGTAAGCCCCTCCTTCAGGGCAAAATTTAAAGGGGCACCAAAAGATGCCATAAAAAGGAGTGATATTTTAATACAATATGGTAAAACACAAAACAAATGAGTGTAAAAATACAATGGATGAAGTGTCGGCCTCTTTCTTTCTTTCTTTCTTTTTTTCTTTCTTTCTTCAGAAAACGGCAGTATCAGACATAGTGGTCATTTCTCATCTCCCCGTACATAAATACCCTCGGTCCATGGCATGGACAGCCAATAGATGGGACTCCCTTGGTTTGTAGTGGTGTTTCATCAAGTGTTGAGTAAATTCTTTAACCCGTGTAATAGCTATGCCACAGTAACTGGTACTAAGTGGCACTGGGTGGGAATCGTGTGGAACCCATGAGAGGTTTTCACTGTACACACGGGAAGTCACACAAGGCAGGCGGCCTCTGTCTGAACACTGGATCCACTGCCCTACTGGCCTCAAAATTCAGAGGAATGGTATTACTTCACACATTGTGTAACTCTTCCTCCAAATTTCTCAGTGTTTGGGAAAATGAACACATCATCCAGATGCCCCCAAAATTCAATGCACAGCACAGGAGTGAAGGGGTCACAGTCACCATCCCCACCTACACAGGACATTCCAGACATACAAAGTTGACAAGAAATTCCTTTGCTCTTGGCTCAGACCCCAGTGACAACATGTCTTTCTTGGCAACCTACTAGTTTTGGGAACAGTGCCAGACTGGGGCCTGGTAGGTTTGCTGTGCCTGTACCGTAGGAACTGTCACCTATCTCCAGCCACCTCTTTCAGACACCCATCCCCCTTTTTTTTCTTAACATGGAATGAACTTCAAATCTTGACTCAAAATGAAAATGAACACAGGTGTCTAGTAGCCAAAAGAGGCCTCTTAGAAGGCCTTCTCTACAATAACAACAGTTATTGTATGCAGTGCCTAAGCCATCCAGTGTGTGTGCAGGTCACCTTATTAAATTGAAAGTCCCTGGTGTATCTATGCATATTTCCTATGAGTTTCAGGTTTTAGCCTTGGAAACAGTACCTCATATAAAGCAAAAAAAATACAGATAACCATTTAGCACAGTTTATGTAAGTGAAATGTTTTACTATGCCTTCATCTAGCTGCACCTATCTAGGTAGCTTGAACTGACAACTTGAGTAGCCTAGAGTCACCAGAGAAAGAAGTCTCAAATGAGGACCTGTCCAGGCCAGATTAACCTGTGGGCATGTCTGGAGTCGAACTGTCTTGACTGTTTCTGTGCTGGTGACTATGCAGCCTGATTGGCCTCAGGCTCACAGAGATCTGCTTGCCTTTGCCTCCCAAAAGGTGTGAGCAACCACAATAATTGCCTTGATTGTTAATTGGTGTAGGAGGGCCCAGCCCACAGTGGGCAGCACCATTCCTTAGGCAGATGGTCTCGAACGATGTATGAAAGTTAGACAGTCTATGACCAGCCAGCACACAGCAGTCTTCCGCGGTTCATGCTTACACTTCTGCTTGAGTTCCTGCCCTGATGTAACCCAGTTATGGATTGTGACCTGAAGTAAGCCCTTTTCTCCCTCAAATTGCTTCGTCCATGGTTCTTGTCATAGCATGAATAAAATCGGGACAACACATACACCTATACACCTGTTCGTGTTTTGGCAGAATCAGGCACACAAACACTCCAGCTGTTCACTGGCTCTTGCACCCCAACATTGGAGCAGGTTTTAAAGTCTTAAGAACTGGAACAAAGCTCACCACTGAGGACAAAGGACTGACTTGATGTTCACAGGACTAAGCTCATTCCAGTTGCCAGGGCTCTAAACACACACAGGGCCACAGGTGAACCACCGGACTCTACTGCTTCGTGGGTACAAAGAGAGGTTTATTGGGGTTCAAATTGCCAAGGTTATTCCACAGGAGGCAGAGAAAGGAGCAACATGGGGGTGGGCGGGGGAGGGCAGAAGAAAGCAAGCAGATGCTATGTGTCAGCTGAGATGGACTGTTCGCACTGACCAGGAACTAAATGTCAAGGTAGTTGACCTTTGGGGCTAATTAAGGGAAGTTTCTGGCAAATGGAAACTGCCTTGTGCTATCTACTTTTCCAGTAAACAGAAACCTGCCTTTAGACTTGTTTGTCCAGTAACATTCCTTCTGCTTACTCAGCCAAAGTTCTCCCCTGTAGGATAATTCACCAGCACTGCCATTTGAGGGTGCTGCTTTGGTCTTAATAGGCCCAAGGAGAGGTGTGTCACCTCAGTGAAGCACTGGCTCTCTCACTCCTGACAGAAGCCCGTGTACAAGGAAGGCATGGTAATCAGCATCCCTAAGACTGTCTAGCTTTGCTTAGTCCCAACCATGAGCCTTCGAAAGGGTTAAGGGTATCTCAGATATGGCTGTGAGGTCCCACGTGGAAGCCCAGATAAATGTCTCTCCCAGAGTGGGCTGACAGGGGGTGGGTAAAGACGTTCTCGAGGCCCTGCTTGAGTGTCACAGAACCTGCCTCCTCTATGCCTAGGACTTAAGTTTTTCTCCAGAGAACTAAAAAAATTCCCCTGCTGTATTTACATTAAAGAACTCTACAGCATGTATGTATCACATGGAGATCAAACATCTATGAATCTACACACCCAGATATCCACCATCAGATCAAGAAGCAGAGTGTTCTAGTCCAAGGTGGCTTCTTGCGTCCTTGCATAGTCTCTAATGGTGATTATTGCTCCTTTTCTCACTGTTTACCAGCCGCACCCACTTTTGAAAAGGCTGTGATAAAATATAGAAAAACTGATTACCCTGTTGCTTTCACACGTGTGGTCAGTGCCTGTGGACATTTAGGTGAGCCAGCAAGTCACCACTGCGCACCTCCTGAACTTTTTACATACGTCACAACTCAAACGCCACAGCAGCACGCCATTCCTCCTTTCCTGAGCCCCAGAAACCACCACTCTGCCTTCTGCCTCTGTAAAGTTAACTTAAGGGGACCTCCAAGTGGCATCACACTGTGGCTGTCCTTTTGTGCTGGCTTATCTCACTTAGCACAGATTCCTCAAGATTCATCCAATTGGGGGGCTGGAGAGATGGCTCAGAGGTTAAGAGCATTGCCTGCTTTCCCAAAGGTCATGAGTTCAATTCCCAGCAACCATATGGTGGCTCACAACCATCAATAATGGGGTCTCGTGCCCTCTTCTGGCATGCAGGCATACACACAGACAGAATATTGTATACATAATAAATAAATAAATAAATAAATAAATATTTTTTTTAAAAAAGATTCATCTAATTGAAGCTCAGGTAATAATGTTCTTCCTTTGTGTCTTGCTTAGGGTTTCTATTGCCATGACCATGGCACCTCTTACAAAGAAAAATGCTTCATTGGGGTGGCTCATTTACAGTTTCAGAGGTTTAGTCAATTGTCATCACGGCAGCATGGTAGAAATGGTGCTGGAGAAGGAGCTGAGAGTTCTATATCTTGATCTACTGGCCACAGGAAGTACACTGTAACACTGGGGTAGCTTGAGCACAGGAGACCTCAAAGTCCGCTCACACATTGACACACTTCCTCCAACAAGGCCACACCTACTCCAACAAAGCCACACCTCCTAATACTGACATTCCCTATGGGGGCCATTTTCTTTCAAATATCCCACTTTGTAAGTCTGATTTAATATAGTGATGATGATGACAACAATGATGGTGATTTTGTATCCAAAGGGAACTCCAGTTCTCCAAAAGTCAGTCCAAATACCCAGAAATGAGCTCTACCTGAATTATATATAGGAGGATTTCTGGAGGCTAGATAAATGCAGCATTCCTCAGGAACTTGTGAAGCCGGTTCCCCTCTACCAAGAGGGGTCATTCATTTCCTTACCACTGGCAGAAGGGACATATGGCTACCTGTGGCTCAGGCTCTTTCAGTATCCCAAGTACCTGTTACACGATTCAAGGCCATGCTAACATCTTAGCCCTCCTCCCCTCATCCCTTCCCTCCCCCGAGCTCATTCTCTCCTCTCTCAGAGATAAACCTGGCCACGTTCAGTCTCCTGGCCATCTTCAGTCCAGATCTTTCTCTTTCTCTTCTGGACTCTTTCAGACGCTTCCATATGTGCAATAAAAACCTTCCCCTTAACCACACCATGGTGTGGTCATGTCAATTGATACATCTGGTGTTGAACACCCCGAGGGGCACCAAGGACCCATTTCCAAGGTGCTTGGCCTCTCCTAACTGAACTGGGTGACTGATTTGACTCTCATAAGGTATGGAACGTTTGTTTCTGCTGGCTCCTACCACCCACCACGTTCAACTCCAAACTTTGGATTCGGTTTCTTCAGTCACTTCTCTCCTCCACCTGATCTGGGTCCCACAGGCCACCTGTCTCCTTGTGACAGGGAGAAGTAAAAGCAAAACAGAGCAGCACAGGGAAAGATGCTGAGGACCTTACAAGGACTGCAAAGTAAACTGTTTCCACTAGGGATTACCGCTGCTCCTTTCACACTCCGTCCCTTGGTCTATCCAACTCTCTCAGTACCCCCCTCTCACATAAATAAAACTTCTGCTAAAGTAGGAGCTTTATCTCAAGGTTTGTCAGACTATTGTGTAAACTCTCTTCTCTCAGGATTTCTAAGGTCATTGGTCTGAAGAATTTTATAAAATCTGCAACAAAAAGTTCGTTTAAAGTTTGTAACAAAAGGTTGACACTTTAAAAATAATCTATACATAGTAATCTTAATTTGCTACAACATATTTGTATGTAACTTGGATTCAACTCTTGTTTAAAAAAATATACCTGCTACAGCATACTGTATATGTATATGTTTAAATTCTTGTTTGTGGAAAATAGAACTTACTAACAATAAATGTTTGATTAATGTTTATAAATTCCTAAGATTGTAAAGGTCTATTCAGGCCAGCTTAAAAAAATGACTTAAATATGTCTGTCTACTCAGTTAGGCTTTTGCTAACACCAGGCTTCTAGAAAAATTTAGAGAAGAAACAAAATATGTTTGATGAATAAAGTATGTTTGATAAATAAGGTTGATATATTCCTAAGGTCTATTTAGTCTAGCAGACTCTGACTTGAAGATGTATGTCTAGCTTCTTTGTCTTTGATAACTTTGTTAAACTTAAGCTATTTGAATAAACTGAGTCATACAAGAAATTGTCATATTCTGTTAAGGTACACTATGAAAGGATCAGAAAGGTAAGATTTCCAGTCTCTCTATAGACTGTAATTATGATTTAAAGTTTTATTTTGTTACCAAATTATCTTCAATTCAAAATTTTAAGGCTGCTCAACAGAAATAGAACGGTAAAATCCTAATCTTATAAAAGCCACTAACTGGTAATAAACTGTCAAAGATAATTAAGAAATGTAAGTTAATGGTCAGTCACTTATAAATGATCCAATTATTTCATGTGCTCAACTATACTTGTAGTCATGCTAAGTACAAATGTAAATCAATTTACAGGAGCAGGTTTTAGCCTTCTGTATATGCTGTCAAGGTTAAGCCTGAGGCAAGCAATTAAAAATAGGTAACGTTTGTTTAAAACCAAGTATACTTAACAGATTAAACAATGGCCCTCAAATTCCTCAAAAAGATCTGCTGAATATAGCATTTAAAGTGTTGAATGAGAAAGGCTTTCCCTGGCAGACAAAAATACCAGCTTTAGGTAACAGCAGCTGAGACTGTCTCCAAAGAAGACTGGCAGAACAGACCCCACCTGGAGCTCACTGCTGTTGTGGTAATGCCAAGCACTGGGCAGAGAGCAGCTGCAGCCAGGGCCCCGCCCAGTCTGTGCCCCTGTAGGGCGGACTGCTCTACTCCACCTCGCCAAGGTGGGTCGGATTTCTCTTCCACAGAAACATCTCTCTTGTCTCTCTGCCCTTGTGGAGCTGCCTCTGTCTTCTCCCCCGCCTTTCCCCCTTTCCTTCCCCCTCCATAACCCACGAAATAAACTATACACACCTCCCCACCCCAAATCTCTCAGATGAGGGTCTAGTGGCCAAAGGCTCTCTATCCTGTGTGACAGCCAAAGATTGACAACTTCTGCCTGCAGCTAAGCCACTGAGATCACCATGGAGGATCCCACGTTGGCTGTTCAGGAAGTAGGTAAGTTTCTGTCACTTGAATTGTTACAGACGCCATTTGGAATTTGCCTCTACTCAAATGTATTCTTCTCAGATCACTGATGGTGTTGATGGCCAGCTGAAGCTTAGTAGTTCAGTAGCTGCAAGCTGACCCTCATCAGTCCCTCTCCGTAAGGCAGCAGCTACCTGGTCAGTCCATTTCATACGTAAAAGTCAGGCCTTGTTTCTCCAGAGCTACTAGGTCTCCAACTGAGGAAGGCAGACTCACAGACAGGTTTACCTTGCTGACAGTCTTCACACTGAAACAAGTAAACTCACAAAGCAGGTTTCAGGGTAAAAACAAACTTAAGCTATCATGCTGCTATTAATAGCCATAATTTTAGTTTTTACTATTCTTTTACTTAAACCAACTTGCTTTTCAATGACTGCTTTTAGTAATCAACGGCCCACCTCTGGTGGTAAATGATTGGCTGGGGGAGGGAAATGCTAGAGGACATGGAAAGATACAGCAAATGGCAACTGGTAATTCAGATGTCAACCCCCCAGAGAAGTGGCTCTGATGGAGGTTAGTCCTGTCCAGGAGAGACCTGCAGGCCAGACCATTGACTGTGGAGACTTGCTCACTTTTGCTAAAGCAGCTGGTTGTCCCCCCCCCAATACCTGCAGTGTGTAATCTCCTGTGATGTGTATATGTAATCTCACGACGACATCTCAATCTCATGGGTGCCTATATCTGTGGATGATCAGGAAGATGACTTTTCATTTAGCTATATAGTTTTGATATATAGGATATATACTGGGACATGCTTCATAAGTGGATCTATTGTCCCACAAGCTTTTGCTATGGCTCAAAGCCGTGAGTCTACTCAAACTGTTGGCAGTCATTATTAACTGTGTTTGCTACAACTAGGATTTCAGTGCGGATTACAAACGGTGGGGATGCTAAGATAGCTGAAACTTTGTTTCGTTAACTTTGAAAAAACTCAGGTGAGCTTCAGGAAGTTGTGACTTGCGACACCTGCCACAGGTCAAACTGATTCAACATAAACCCTCCTGCCAATCAATAGCTTAAGCTTTCCCACCTACCGAGTATTCCTGGGGGTAGGCGCTCTCCTTTCCCTGGTCTCGGGATTCCTTCCTTCCCCATCAGCCACCACCAGGACCACAGGCCTGGATGTTCTAAGCGTACACTGAAGACAAAAATGTCTCCCTAAAGGTCCTTGGACTTCCCACAGGGCAGGGAACCCTCACTGCTCTTCGGGCTGATGAGGGAGGGGGACTTGATTGGGGGAGGGGGAGGGAAATGGGAGGCGGTGGCGGGGAGGAGGCAGAAATCTTTAATAAATAATAAATTAATTTAAAAAAATGTCTCCCTAAACTCCTTAGCTCCACCTTCTTTCCCTGGTCTGTCTCTGTCTCCCTGGTCTGTCTCTGTCTCTCTGGTCTGTCTCTGTCTCCCTGGTCTGTATCTGTCTCCCTGGTCTGTCTCTGTCATCTATCTGTCCCAGCAGATTCCCACCCAGCTGACAGAATGGTCCTTTATTGGAGAAGCATGCCAACCCTGTGCTAGTGTAGACATCTGAACTGCATCTGTGAAGTATAAGAAAAAGATATTTCCACCTGGAGGTAGAGCAGAACAGGAAGAGATACCCATGGGCAGGGCTGGGCACTGAGTTGTGAAGGGTAACCTAAGATGCTGACATGCATTAATTTATTCATCTGCCTAGCAAGCGTTGAACTGCTGCTGTGTGTCTGACATGGGACATGAAAATGATAGGGAACTTATAATTCTGAGTTGACCGCACACAAAGCTGTCTGTTCTATGTAGCAGGAGGACCCTATCCCACGGCAGAAACCCATGGAAGGCAGGGAGTATGCTTCTGGGAAATCTAAGCACATGGCACAGAGCAGGTGCCCTTGGAGCTAGGTGGGCTTCAGAGACGATGGTGGTTCTTGTCAGGTGGAAGCACCTGGGTTCTTCAAAATTTTGCATGAGGACTCAGCCTCCCTGGTGGCCGTTCTCTCTCCATACCAGGTTGTCAGGAGGACTGGGACAAGGGTTGACTGAGCCCCATTTCCCTCTCACACTCAGTAGGTGGTACCCCCAGCCCAAAAGAAGTGTCTGAATTGAGGCCATATTCCTTTCATGGCCTTTGAAAGGAGTCCCAGGAGCAAACATGGGGTTCTAGGATTTCTGTCTCTTTTCCCCTGTGAGCTGTGCTCCTGGAACTTTTGGAAGCACCATGGCCATGATGAGGGAAGCCCAACGTGGCCTCACGTCCATGGGAAACTTCATGAGATAGGTTCCTTGCTCCTCCCTCCTCTACAGGCCTATTGGTTTAACCATCTTCCACCCTCGACTGCAGATGCTCACACTCTGTCCCCCTCACTGCCCTAACAACCCACCAGGAGCAGGGAATGTGTTGCTATTTCTGATTCCCAGTGTTAAGGAGCAGAAACCACCAGATACAAGCCTGCCTGATATACTAGCCTGCACAGGGAGGGCAACATGGCACAGATCAAATGGGAATGGCACACACACCTACACAGGCTTCTAATCAGACATGGGTGGCCTCCTTCCATGGATCTCAAAAGTCACAGGCTCCTCCAAATGTCCTCTGCGGCAAACACTAGCTCCCCGGGCAGATCTTATCTGGAAATTGACGGCTCCTTTTGCGTGTTTTCAATTTTATGGTATCTGAGTAGACTTCCCTTTTCTCTCTTGAGCAACTGCAACTACTAAACCTCAATCCTTTATCTCTCTAGCCCGGCAGTCCTGAGCCTGCAGGTGCTCCCACGAAAGAACCCGGGCCCTTGGCTCGCTCTGCCATCAGATCTGAATGTGTGTCTGTGTGTCCATTCTGCCTTAGCTACGCTATAGATGGCATTCCTCTCCACCTGTCCCCCTGCCACCCTCCCAGGCCTTCATTATATCCTGTTACACGCTTCAGCCTTGCACCCCTTCCTCACAGGGCTACCCACTGGACTTCCCAGGTCTCACTCTTGAGTGTAGAGGAACCCAAGCCATGCTTCCAGTTTGTTTAATTTATGGCTTCATGTGACTTTTTCTCATGTGACACCTGAACTACTACAGGCAGAGCATGCCCTGCGGAAATACCTGGGACCAGAAGACATAGGAATATTCACATATATACAGTGAGCTATCTAGAGGGCAGGCCCAAGTCTCCATAGGAAATTCATTTCTGTATTGCGTGCATCTTAAACACAATAGGCTTTTTCTAGGGACCCACAAAGGAAGGCTTGGAATTTCCTACTTGTGACACTGTGCCAGCACTTCATAACACTCTGGAGTCTGGATTTTTTGAGTTATAAGTGTTCTTAACCTGAATTCATCTATTTAACTTCTGGCTGCATCTCCTTCCTTTCCTATCATGAGATGATCAACACCCCTTGACTGCCACCAAAACTCAGGTCTGACCCTCTGTGAGCTTTAGATCTCCAGAAGTTCTGAACCCACTTAACTTTCATTACTCCTCAGGAACCACTTGCTTTGTTTTGTGAGGCAGGCCCTATCTCTGAGCTCAGCTAGGGTTCACTCGTTAGTTGAAGTGTCTAGGCATGGGCTGGTTACAACCGCAGAAAACGCAGGCTCCTTCTGAGGATGGGTGCTTCCACTAGAAGCCAACAGAACAATATGGAAGTGGTCTGGGGGAAGGCAGAGCAGAGTACATCCCCTCACCTTGAGTTTTTGTGTCAGGGACCGCAGCATGAGAAGGAATGTAGGAACTGAGCTATCAGAAACGAGTGGGCTCCCATGGGAAGAAGCCAAGCTCATCTGAGTTATGTGAGTGGTGACTGAGGAAGGACCATGAAAGCAGCCATGGCCATGGGGAACCCTTATATCTTAAGTCAAAGCTAAGGATTGGGTCTACATTGTTGGCTGAGGGCTGTGGAGCCAGGTAACTGAGATGTGGAGACAAGCCCAGGAGCAGGAGGTGGGTAGACCCTTACTGAGAATGCTAGTCTTTGTGATGGAAGAGTGGTCTCCAAGCAAGGATGTGTGGACTCTAGGAAGGGATTCTGAGGAGTATCCGGACATATAGATTCCTGAAGCTGCCATGAACAGCAAGCTGCACCCAGGGCAGAGGCGCTAACCAAAGCTGCAAGCGGTGGGCATGTAGAGAGGGCAGGCAGGGCTGGGGCTCCACTGACCAGCAGCCTGACACTCCCGGGTTGACTGAGCATCTAACAGACGATAGAGCTGGAGGCCCACGGGCCCTGGTACCCTCCTGGGAACCCCCATCTCAGCCACCATTGGCAGGGATCTGTTAAGGACACACATGGTGTCCAAACTCTGTCCCCAGTTTCATACACCTCTCTCCCACGGAGACCTGCTTTCCCTGGGTCCAGAAGCAACTTTGGTCAGAACCCTAATCAGCTCATTCTCTGTTGCATAATTTGATTCCTTCAAATTGATAGTCACCCAAGCACAACACAGGAAGTGGTAACCATATGTCCTGGAATGATTAGTGTATGGGTAGGAGAGCTGGGGACACATGACCATGCGCACCGGACGGATGTAGGGACAGTTAATATCTAGGAGGAAAACGAGAAGAGTGAAATGAATGGGTTATGTGGGTTCATAGTCTTAGGTTCAAACTCCACTGAGGGATCCCAGGGACTTGGCCCCAGCCCTAAGGAATGGCAGCCTTCTCTTTAGTCTGTCCTCTGGAAGTTCCATGGTCTCTGGGTCACCCTGTCTTTCCAAGGGCTGTGGTCTCCAGGGTTCAAGTCTCCTCAGATAAGGTAGTATGACTCAAGTACCTTCTATATTATTGTTTTTTTTTTTCTACTGAGCATACCCGACTGCTTGGTTGAGCTAACAGACCTGGATAGTTGCAGCAGGCACCAAGGTTCTGAGATAGACTGTATGACCCGGCCTGACCCTACCCAGAGAAGCCAGGCATGCCAGGCTCCTCGTTTTTAAAGGAGGTCATATGCTGTTCCTGCCAGTGCCACTGGAGAGATGGGCCCCCGCAGAGCATGTCTGGGATGCTTGATCTCGATCACCATCTTGGTGGGATTTAGAATCCCCTTGGAGAAGACCTCTGGGTGTGTCTGTGAGGGTGTTACAGAGAGGCAAACCGAGGTAGGAAGCTCCACCGTGAATGTGACTGAATGAAAGAGGGGGAAAGGAGAACAAACATCTATCTCTGTCCGCTTCCTGATTGCGGACACGATGCGACCAGAGTCCTCACCCTCCCTCCATAAAATACATCTTCCTAGCATGATCCATGGACTGTACTCAGGCTATCGACTGGAACACATCCTTCTCTCAAGTGGTTTCTTGTCATATATTTGGTCATAGAAATGAAATAAGCAACTGTTTCTATATCGTCAGTGCCCAGTTGACACCAAACCACTAATAGCACAAGAGAGATCAGCTGCCTTGTGGCCCTGGGGCAGCTGGAACGGACCACCCCCCCCCCATGCCACCCTATGGCAGGCTTCAGATCCTGGTTTTCAGGTAAGAGTCTACAAACACATCTAACCCCAGTGTCATCTAACCCTGTTCCACCTGTCCCTGTCCCCTCATCTTGGAGCACCAGCCCCCTCTCAGTCTCCTCAATGACTGCCCACTTTGTACCCCCCCTCCCCCCCGTGATAGCTTAGATTCCTGAAGTACCCAATACACCGACCTTCCCTTGCTTTGAGCCTGGATCTTTACAAGAGAATGGAGGTGAATGGGGCCATTGACTGGACTCTAAGCCCACAGAGCGGGTATCCTTACAGAAAGACAAGGCATGGGTTGGAGAGATGAAGCAAGCATGCGTTTAGAACTCAGCACCCATGTAAGAGCGGGGCATGGCTGCATGGACCTATAACCCCAGCACTGTGGAGGATACTCACCAGCCCAGCTGCTCCAGGTCCACTGACTGCAGTCGGCTTCCTCCTTGCACTGTCTTTGGATCACCGGCTTCCCAATATTGACACGGAGACTTAATAATAACTATGATAGCTTGGCCTTAGCTTAGACTTTTCCCTAACTAGCTCTTATAACTTGATTAGGTCATTTTTTTTTTCGAGATAGGGTTTCCTCTGTGTAACAGCCTGGGCAGTCCTGGAACTTGCTCTGTAGACCAGATTGGCCTCGAACTCACAGAGATCCACCTGCCCCTACCTCCTGAGTGCTGGGATTCAAGGCATGCACCACCACCGCCCAACTAGCCCGTTATTTTTTTAAGCAATGTTCTGGCATGTGGCTCGGTTGCCTCTTCTTAGCATAGCACATCTGCTTGCTGCTCCGAGTCTGCTGACGAAATCCCTGACCTAGAGTCCACCTCCCAGCTTCTCCCTCTCTCTCTCTCTCTGCTGGGAAGTCCCGCCTATACCTCCTGCCTAGCTATCGCCTTTTCAGCTTTTTATTAAACCTCTCAAAGCGCCTTGGCAAAGACACATCTTCACAGTGTAAACAAATATTCTGCAACAGTTAGCAGAACTTGTCTCAAAAGGGTGAGGTTGAGAGGAAAATATCTGGATAGCCAATGTCCTCTGGCCTCTGCATGCTCACTCATAGATACACAGACACACACACACACACACACACACACACAGAGAGAGAGAGAGAGAGAGAGAGAGAGAGAGAGAGAGAGAGAGAGAGAACGCACATACATAGATCACAACCTCTTTTGGTTTTTTTGACAGGGTCTCACTGTGTAATGTTGGCTGTCCTGACACTCACCGTGGAGATCAGCATGGCCATGAACTCACAGAGCTCTGCATACATCTGTCTCCTGAGTACTGGTACTGAAGGTGTTCACCACCATGTCCCAGCACACCATATGTGCACACATCAGACACCTCTATACACACACACACAAACACAAGAACTGCCAGTTAAAGGCCTGGAGGGATGGCTCTTCAAGATGACCTGAGTCAGATCCCAGCACCCATGTCAGGGTGCCCACAGATGCCTATTACTCCAACTCCAGCAGGGGGCCTGGTGCCCTCTCTGGCCTCTGTGGACAACTGCATTCAGATATACATGCTCCTTCCCATAATGAAAAATTAAGCAAATCTTTAAAAATAAATCAAGTATAAAGCTGTTAGCTAAATACCTGGGGTGGGGGTGGGGAGATGGAGAATTGAGGGGGTAGATTCAAAGAATGGAGGCAGAGCAGGAGCTGTCTAAGGCTTCCTGCTAGGTCAGGGGCAAAGGCCATTACAGATTCAACCCCAGCTCTGAGGAAGCTGCCTTTCTATGCTGGGGAAACAGCATCACTCAGCAGAGCCACTCCTGCCGGGGTTTGAAAAAGCTCTAAATGTTTTCAGCTGCTGCCACAGGGAAGTGTCCCATGGCTGAGCTGAAGTGACATCTCTGGGTCCCTTCCCACTTCTCTCTGAAGAGGTCACTGGGGCTGGGGAGTCCCAGGTCCAACACATGCAAAGCCTGGGGCAGAAGCAGAGGTTTGGAGTTGAACAGTAGCCCAAGGCCGTGACACAGGGACAAAGCAGAGAAATAAGGAAATGGGCAGGTAGTGACTTGGGAAGGGCTTGGGTTCCTATGGTCAGACAAGAGAAACCCCAGGGGGCTTACAGGCGCCAAGCACTTTAAGAGTCAACAAGTCTCACACACACACACACACAATAAAAGCCACACCCTGTAATCAGAAAATGCAGGAGTAGCTACACCACCATGGGAAGTTGAAGCATGAGGGCAAAGATTTGCAAATCAGTCCGGAGCTGGGAACTGAACTCAGGTCATCAGGTATGTGCACTGAACTGTCTCTCCAACTCCTTCGTTTTATGTGTGTGTGCACGTGTGCATGTGTGTGTGCACAGGGCTGGTAGGGCACTTGCCTAGCATACACAAAGCCCCGAGTTCGATTCCCAGCACCACATAAAGCCAGGCATGGCTGTGCAGACCTGTAATCTCTGCACTCAAAGGATATAGGCAGGAGGCTCAGGAGTGCAAGGTCATCCTCAGTAAGCACAAGGCCAGCCTGGGCTACATGAGACGCTGCCTCACAATGGATAAATGCATGTGAGCATTCTGATGAACAATGATTCATGAAGGAAGGAAAGCAAGCAGACAACCAATGTGGAGAAGACATTTAACCAGGAGGATTGTGGCATCCTTATGGGACCATCTCTAGGTCTCTTTCTGATTCAGACTTCAAAAACACATGATTCTTTCTGCACAACTTTGACCCCACCCATCTAATATATGACTTTCTGGGAAGTTGTGAGCAAATGTCTAGTCACCCAGGTAAGGCACCACCACAAACCAAAGAACCATTCCATGCATGTTTACTAGCTTGGTGAGCCAAAGAGTTCACTGGGGTTTCTTAAAGGAACATGGTGACTTGGTGCTAACTGTTTCTATATCCCCATCATGTACCATCTCACGTACCTTATCCTGGGCACTTACAAGTGACCCCAAGCTCACGAGGGTCTCCTGCTGGCAACCACAGCTCTGATTTCCAGGTGCCAATGGGGACATCATGCTTGAATGACAATGCCTTCATCTTCCTGTTGCTTTTGCTGTGTTTGCATTTTCCGCTCCAATCCCCTCTCCCAACACATGTGCACATGCATATACATACATGGTCAGACTGACATCGATCTCCGAGGCTCAAAGTCGGTGCCCATCTCATTCTCCTATGCCCAGAACACAAAACTGTAAGAACCTCTGCTGGCCCAGACATACCCATCAGATGTCCCACTATGGTTACAGGGTTCATTACCTTGCCCTGCAGGAACCTGAGGGTGGGGTTCTTGTGACAGCCTATCAAAGTCCACCTAGCAGCTAGGACCATGTCACTGCACTGCTGGGTGGCTTCATGTTGCTGAGACACTTACCCAGCTTGACTGCATAGTCATAAGACCCGTAGGACAGGAGGGGGATGATAGCAATGTCCACTGTGTCCTTGTCCCCTCCGGGTCAGGTTGTCTTCTCAAATAGCTCAAATTTCTTGTCAGAATTCAGGTGCCATGGTTAGGTGCCATTCTAAGAGGGTTTCAAGCACTAGGAAATGTTCCCAGGGGAACAAGGCAGGTGATGCTACTTTTAGCCCATCTTATAGATGAGGAAGCTTAGTCTGCACTGTAAGTGATCCAGCTAGGCAGAAGTGGAGGTAGACCTGGATCCTCTCTTGACCTCCCTTGCTTCTCTTCTCTCCATAGCAACCCCTGAATAGGTAGCTCTCTGTCTTTCTTTCTTATCACAAATACTCTCTGAATGCCCTCTCCATCTCCAGCTAATCGACTCTTCTTATCTCATTCCAATTGCGCTTCACGGCAGGTCTCCAAACCATAGCTCTTGTGAGGTGTTTCTTGTTTGCGGGGGGATATTAACCTGAATTGTGTAAGTGGAAAGTCCCCAAGTTTTCAGGCTGGGAAATGAGAGTCGAGTTCTTTGCGCTAACAGTGCCAGGCTTGGACTTCTCATGGACCATTCAACTCCAAGGCCAGGCTCACTTGGCACAGCACCACCCAATCCTGCCTTTCTGGAAAACCCCTCACATCTAGCAAATAGAGAAAGCATACAGAGGTCATATTCACAACTTGTCTGCTGCAGCCTTGGCTCCTAAAGAGGAAGAAGCCATTCCCTCTCGGGATTATGGGCACCATCAAACATCGGAGAGGGGCAAAGGCTGTCACTTACTCCTATCATGTCTCTTCGTAGCAGAGAGGGCTGAGCAGCGTGGCTTCAGGCTTCAGACCGCAAAAGTGCCATAGATGGAACTGAAGGGTACCACGCCAAGTGCAATAGACTACCACGAGGGGCCGAGGGGCAAACATCGCCTGCTCTCTCTCTTATGTGAAAAACGAGAGAAACACCAGCTGCGGCTGGAGAGTATGTACCGTTGTTGCTGAGGAACAGAGTTTGGCTCCCAGCACTCACAAATGCTTTAAATTTCATCTCCAGAGAATCTGGCACCTCCTCTTTTGGTCTCCTCTGGCACCTGGACTCAAGTGCCCATACCTATGTACACAGACACAGACACAGACACACACACACTTAAAATCTTTTGCTGGGCCATGGTGGCACACACCTTTAATCCTAGCACTTGGAAGGCAGAAGTGGCGGATCTCTGAGTTCAAGACCATCCTGATTTACAGTAGATCTTCCTGATCTTCCAGGACAGCCAGGGCTACTCAGATAAACTCTGCCCCCCCCCAAAAAAAAAACCAAAAAAAAAATCTTTTTTAAAAAAATTGACTGAAATATAGACTAATGATTACCACAGGGATAGAATTTTTAAGTTTAACCAAGTCTATTTATACCTATTTGATTTTGTTTTATATGCACAAACTTTTCTGTAACTCAAGATTAAGGAGATCATATTTTGTACATCTTTTTGAAGGGTGTGACAGGCCCAATCCCATTTTCTTAGTTGTCCTTGAAACCGAGTAGTTCCAAAACACCGCTCTTCCTTCTCACGCTGATGTGCAAACACTGTGGGCGCATCTTCTCACGGTGTCTCCGGGCTCAGCTCCGACCCGTTCATAACTTAATGCACCTGCTGGCTTTACCTTAATTCATGAGTTGTGTTCTCTGAGTGGTGCCTTCTTCACTAGAGCCTTGAGATCTCGAGCTCTTTGGTGTCCTGCATACAATTTTGCATACACTTTTACAATTATAAACACGCACACCAAAAACCTATAGGAATGTGTCTTATTTGCTTTCTGGAGGTGAGGAAAGGCTTTATTTGGCTTTCATGTCCATATCACGTCCACGTCATGGTCCATCACTGAGGGACGTCAGAGCAGGGGCTCACGCAGGAGCTGAGAGGGAAGAATTGAAGCAGAGATCACACCGGAGCATTGATTACTGCCTTGGCCCCCATGGCTTGCTCACTTTGCTTTCTTATACAACGCAGAACCATCTGCCCAGGAATAGTACTACCCACAATAGACTGGGTCCTCCACCATCAATTATTAAACAGAGAATGCTCCCCTAAGACTTGCCCACAGGCCAGTCTGAAGGAGCCATTTTAAGGTTCCCTCTTCTCTGTTTCTGCCACGTTGTCAAAAAACAACCAGAGTAATTCACACCTTGTCAACCTGACACAGAAACATAACACTATTAAACCATAATCTCCCTTGTGTTATTTATCCCCAAGATCTGAAGCTACTATCAGAATATAAAACACACACACACACACACACACACACACACACACACACAAAACTTTAAAAATCCCACAGACCTTTTTCATCTTTCAGGGTTTTATTTTATTTTATTTTTTAAAGAAAACAAACTATCTTTTTTCATTATACATACCAATTCCCACTCCCTCCCTTCCTCCCATTTCCTCCACTTACCCCCTCCAAACCCCATTCACTCCTCAGAGAGGGTAAGGCACATTGCTTTGGGGAAGGTTCAATGCCCTCCCTACTATATCTAGGCTGAGCAAGGTATCCATCCAAAGAGAAAAGGTTCCCAAAAAGCCAGTACAACAGTAGGGATAAATCCTGGTGACACTGCCAGTGGTCTCTCAGTCTACCCCAGCCATGCAACTGTCACCCACATTCAGAGGGACTAGTTTGGTCCTATGCTAGTCCCTTCCCAGTCCAGCTGGAGTTGGTGAGCTCCCATTAGCTAAGGTAAGCTGTTTCAGTGGGTATCCCCATCATGATCTTGACCTCTTTGCTCATATTCTCACTCCTCCCACTCTTCAACTGGATTTTGGGAGCTCAGCCCAGTGTTCAGAAGTGATTTCTGCCTCTGTTTCCATGGGTTGATGGATAAAGGTTCTGTGGTAACATTTAAGATATTCACCAGTCTGACACTGTGCTTCACCAATGGCCTCCTGGCCATATTCAGAACTCTGATCCAGACACATGGCACTGAGCCCCAGCTTCCTTCATGACCCTCTTAATCCTGGGGTCTCTACTGAAGCCGAGGCTGCACCTTCACCAGTACCCTCTCCTGGCCTCTCACAGCCAAGCCTCGTCTGCTCTCAGTGACACCTTCAGTCCTGCAGCATTCATGTTGCCAAAAGCAGTATCGTGAAAGGGATACTGTCTTACACATCGCCAAGCTGGGCTGGTGGCTTGAGATGCAGCCCTGGCCCCCTCTGGACCACAAATTTCCTGTGCTGACTCAATCTGAGGAAATACTTCCCAGAAGATTCTGCTTCATGAGGCTGGCCTCTCACCACTGATTCTTCGGTGCCAGAGGAAAGCAAAGGTTCAGATTCCATAGATTTTTTTTTTTTTTGATTTTTGAGACAGGGTTTCTCCTTAGCTTTTGGTTCCTGTCCTGGAACTAGCTCTAGCTTTTGTAGACCAGGCTGGCCTCGAACTCACAGAGATCCTCCTGCCTCTGCCTCCCGAGTGTTGGGATTAAAGGTGTGCGCTACCACCGTCCGGCTTCCATAGATTCTTAATTCAGATAATTGCATGAATGACCATGATAAAGTCTTTGCTTAGCTCCCACACTTCACAAACCCAGCATCCAGCATCTGCTTTGCATTCAGCATTCTCCTCCATGTACTAATAACAGCTCCTTAAGTTCTGAGTTCTCAATGACTTTTCCAGTCCAGAGCTCCAAAACTTTCCACGTTCCCTCCACAAAACAATCTAAGGCATAACAACCACCAGGTCGGGCCCCTCACAGCATGACCCCACTCCTGATACCAGTTCTGCCTTAACTTGCTTCTCTGTTGCTATGAGAAGACACCGAACAAAAACAACTCAGTAGGAAAAAAAAATTAATTTCATCTTACAACGTTCAGGTCAGGCTCCATCACTGCCGTCAGTCGGGGCTGGAGCTCCAACAGGAACATGGAGTCCCTAATCTATGGGTATAAGGAGGAGTATTAGGAGTCTATTTAGAAGGGTAAAAGTAGTAGGTTCTCCCCATCACTGGCTTAATCACAGGATCTTGGCCCCAGTGATGGTGCCAGATATGGCCTTCAACTTATGGTGTGGCCTTGAAGCCAATCATAAAATGATTGTGTGCTCCCAGAACATTCATGCCACTATTGCAATAGTGGGGATGTCTTTCCAGGCCAGCCCTTGTCTTAGCTCATGGGGTTCACAGATGGGTAAGAGTGGTGATTGATTTCTTTCTCCATCGGTAGTGTAACACAGCTCTCGCCAGCACTATGAACTGTAACCAATAAAGCAGAAACTTCCAGGTGAGTAAAAGCTGGTTCCTCCCATGTTCTGTGACTCGGGTATGTGGTGTCTTCTGCCATAGGGTCTTTCTGTCAAGTTCTGGAGCACTAAGAACTCTGACGATAGCCTGCCATGTTGGAGGGTGGTCTACGGGACCTCATTTCCAACAACTCCAAAGGAGTTAACCCATTCTTGGCTCTCTGTCTGTTAACTGATGAATAGATAATAAGAATGTGGTATATTTACACAGGGCACTATTAGCCAGGTGTTTGAAAGAATTATGAAATTCAAGGCAAATGTATGTAGCTGGAAACAACCATTCTGAGTGAGTGAGGTAACCCAGAAAGACAAATGGCAAATAATATCTCTCATTTGAAGATATTAACCTTGAATCTTCATTCATATGTGTTCCATTTGGAATACCCATGGAGGTCAAGCAATTAGCAAGGGGGGATTTCAAGAGGAAAAGAGACTAAAGTCGTATGAAAGGCTACTACAGGGGAAGAGCAGTACAGGGAAGGTTTGATGGGGAGGAGGATGGGAGGGCAGGGTGGAGGAGGGAATGTGGAGAGGGATAAATAATACTAAAACTATTAAAAAAATGAAAACCTACCACGATATAAGCTTCCTAAAATGTAAGCATATGCATATATAGTTTAAATGGCATTACCTTTTAATAGGACAACAATGCCCCTCACCAGACACCACAGGATTACAAAGAGATTCATTTTCTTTTTGGGGAGGGTGTGGGGCTCGAGACCGGGTTTCTTTGTGTGGCCTTGGCTGTTCTGGAACTAACGCTGTGGCCTTGGCTGTCCTGGAACTATTGCTGTGGCCTTGAACTCCCGACCCTCCTGCTTCCACCTCCTCCAGGACATCCTACCTGCACGCACCACCACAACCGTTAGAGGTCCATTTCCAGTGAGAGCGTTTCCCGTGATCCGCTGCTCATCACTCCTTAAAAATGGTCGAGCTCAGGAACTAACAAACACTCATATCACGGTGTTATCATCTCACGCTCCTTTTATCTGTCCCCACCAGCCATTTCCCCATCACGCAGAGGACAATCAACAGATAAGTCACAGTCAACCTGGCTTTCCACATCAGCTCCGCTCCCGCTCACACACGCTCGGACTTATCGCTGTTTTCTGCAAGGATGAAGCTCAAAGTCATTTTCTCATTAGTCACAAGACATTCTCCATACCCCACTGGGCACATTTGTCTACAAACATCTCCACGCATAGAATCTGGGCCAAGATGTCAATTCTGATTCATCAGCACCACCCCAACACCCCTCCCGAAAACCCTGCCATTGTGTGAGTGACCCTGAGGGAATTGTGGAGTCTTAGGCTTTGTGACTATAGCATGTTTATAGCCTAAAAAAAATGATGTTCACTCCTCCTCCAAAATTCCCTGTACAGAGGCCACACAGCACACACACCCTAGGGAGAAATAAACACGGAACTATACTTTTCACATGAAGTCCAGGAAGGGACTGTCAAGCAGTTCCCAGACACGGTAACAGCCTTTGTGCTCCCCAGTCCACAATGTCACCACAGAGTTTGTGCCACTGGTTTGAAGGGGTTCTTACTGAGCCAGAACGCATTTCTCTGGAGCTGGAGAGATGGCTCAGTTGGTAAGGCCTTGCCTCTGCACACAATCCCCTGAGTGTCATGCCCCAAACTACCACAGAAGCCAAGCACGGTGGATCCTGCTTGCAGTCCCAGCCATGGTGAGATGGGAGGGGAAGACAGACAGATCCCTGGAAGTTGGCTGGCAGCTGGCCTTGGTGAAGTTCAAGGCCAACAAGAAAGCCTATCTCAAACTGAAAGGGTAAGGTGCTTGAAGACACTCAAGGTTGTCCAGTTTTCACACGTGCACAAACACACACACACACACAAACACACACATGCACACACACACGGAGTTTCAGTGAAAATAATACCAGATGATAAATTGACTACTCTGTTCAAAGATGGTAGACGTTAGCTTTTCTCAGTTGCTCCTGAATGTCTCATGATCGTAACGGTAGTGCTTGGACATCAGGGGGAGTCAGCAAGATTAGCTGGGGGTCCTCATCTGCTTACTCTGCAGAGCAGTTTTCTCCCACTGATGATCTGGTGACACCATTGTCATCAGTTAGCTTAGTAAGTCTATTGGTACCCATCTCCGTATCTTCATCATCAGCCAACACTCTCTTCCAATGTGGACGTTTTACCTTAGATAGACATAAAGCCCCAAAGGAACCATCAAAACAGGAGATAATAGCAGAGGCCACTGCGGCTGCTAAATGCAACTGTTTTGTTTAGAGCTGAAGATTACACAAGTAAGGTTTGCTTCTCAGAAAGAAGTTTTTGGTCACCCACTAAGTTCAGTTAGAGCTGCCCATTTGTGCATGGGTGTGGTAGTCCTCCCGCTAGAACAAGGGAAACCTAAGGGTAGCCACATCCTCAAAAGAGAATGACTTTCCCTTCATGGCAACTATCCGGCTGCTGACAGTTCCTCGGTAAGGGGCGTGTTCTCCAAGTCATCCTCATCTATGCGGGGATCCTGGTTGGCTTAATTTCGTGCAGGCAGCCACAGCTGCTGTGAAGGCGTGACCGCAACAGCCCCGTCTCTTTGACTTCATCTCTCAGTGTGCTTAATCCTAGCCCACTCCAATCTAACACTGAAACGGTGTGGATTTCTCTCTTTAACTATTTTACTTTTTAACTCTAGCCGCACATTATAAATCTCGTTCTCACGCTCATTTAGTAGTACAAGTCTCTATCGGAGCACTTGTTTCCATGTAACTCATTGAGCAGGGGTTGAGCCGACTTGCGCCATCTGCGTTGAGGTCCTTGCTTGCTAAGTCCAACACCTGGCCCACCCTCAAAGACAGTTCTATGACCTACCTCCCTTTGCCCCTCCAGGAATGGATTGTGTTCTTTTTCTTTGAATTTCTCATGATTTTGCCAAGAGCTGAATGTTTTAAACAATAAATTGTAGCAACTGTATACACCGACTTTCCCTCTTTCCCCTTAACTTTTAATGCTGCTATATTGTTCGATTGCTCATGAGATCATTGTTAGTGTTTGGGATGAATTCTTACAAGTCCATGTACACAGTTTCTAATGTTCCCTGCAGAGATTTTTCTTCCTTAGTCCTTCGGCCCCTTTCCTAGGATTTCGTTGGTAGGAGCCGTTTATTGGCAAACAGCTGTGTTTAGGCCTTGGGCCAATTAGACCTTCACCCTTCAGCGCGGGCCAGGTATGTGGGTAGGAGACTCCTGGGTTTGGTTAGGAGTCCATTGTTCCAGCCTCTCCTGAGAGCAGGCAGCCTCGAGTGTGTGTGTGTACTGTGTAAGCTTCCAGACCAGGAAACCAGAGCCATTTCCCCGGTAAGTCTGCTTCAGGCTCGTGAGCGCTGCTCAGGGAGCCGTGTATGGTTTAGAGAATCATTTCAAGTCAGAAATGCTTTTCTACCCCCCTGACCTCTCCTGAGCGGGTGATGTCCACACAGGCAACCTTCCCCAGCTGTCAAAGGTGGCCCCAGTTCTAGAAAGCCGGTGTTGGCTGTACCTCCCTGGACTTGTCACTATGCTTCTGTCCTTACATTGCTTGGAGCTGACAATCTCGTCTGTATTGCCGCTTACTATGACGCCTATTATTCGAAGTCCGTGTGTGTGTGTGTGTGTGTGTGTGTGTGTGTGTGTGTGTACATGCCAGGATTATGCATGGAGGTCATAGGACAATCTTCGGTGTCCTCTCCTTCAACCTTGTTTGATACAGATTCTTTCATTGTCACCCCAGTGCATGCCAGGCTAGCCGGCACATGGGTTTCCAGGTATCTCTTGCCTCCACTTCCCATCTTGCCTTCAGAGTGCTGAGATTACAGAGGAGTACCGTAATGCACCCAGCTTTAGGTAGGTTCTGGAGATCTGAACCCACTCATGTGACAAGTGCTCTTCCCACTGGTCTATCTTTCCATCCCAGGGTCTCTCATTTTCAGTGACTTCTCCAGCTGTCTTGCTAAGAAAAAAAAAAATTAGTCAATATAATTCACCGTCCTTAAATCCCGCCTTTCTCCGTGGCCAGAGCCCATGCACCAGAGCTGGTGATGTCAGTGAAGTCAGTCTGCCTGTCCTGGAGTCTCTTCTACAGGTGAGCCCCAGAAGGGTACTGCCTCATGATAGGCTCAGGTTTTCCCTGTTGCCATGGAAACCTTGCTCATCAATGAAGCTGTATTCCCACATCCCTGGCCTTCTGCACCTGCGGCAGTGCCCCTGCCCCCTCCATGGGAACAACATGGATGGAATGAGCGTTGCAGGTTGAATTGATAAATTCAGTTCAAGATGTCATGTTGAAGTCCCCACTTACAGTGTGGGACATGACAGTTTGGGGAAGTAGGGTCTTTACAGAGGTGATCAAGTTAAAACAGGGTCGCTTTTATGGGTCCAAATTCAGTCTGACAGGTATCCCGATAAAAAGGGGTAATCGGACACAGGGACGGTGCGCACAGAGAGTAGGCACAAGAGGGAGTTCACATGAAGACAGACTGAGCCTTCCACAGGCCAAGGAAAGCCGCAGATGACTGGGCCGACCATCAAGTACCGGGGAAGGAGAGAACGATTTCCCTAGGTTTCATAGGGAGAGGGTTCTACGGGCTCCTTCGTTTTGGACTTTTGCCGTCCAGAGCTACAAGGCAGTTCCTTCCTGTCCGTTCAGTCTCTGTTTTGTGGTACTTCATTACAGCAGCTCTGGGACTCAAGCTATTCAACACAGCTGCCTGCCATTGCATCGCCACAGGCCGGCCCTGGGCTGGAAAGGGCTGGGGATTCTGGCAGTTGGTTCCCTGGGGGGGGGGGGGCAGGAGCTACAGGGAGAAGGAACTCCATCTTATTGGCCACACCCACCCAAAGCAGAGTGACTGGGGTGGAATTTGGCCTCCTCGGTCCCAGGCACAGACCCAATAGTTCTCAACTCTACCGACTAGCAGGGTCTTCTCTCCCTGCAGTGTGCTTTTTAGAGACTTTGGGTGGCAGATTCTAACGTCCTATTAAATGTGTGTTCCACCAGGAAGAGGGTTCATGATGCTCCCCACAACATCATCTGGAAGGGCAACAGGCCCTCGTCAATAGTATTTCACTCCTTGATCTGCTCCCCAAAACTCCACTTCCTAAGTCTGGTCCTTAGAGACAAAACGGTTTATTTAATTCAGAGGTGTCAAAAGTTAGTAGAATCCTGGTCCAGTAGGCACACCAGCCTCTAGCCTGCAGGCTTGCATCTCATTCCAGCCTCCCTGAAGGTCCTCGTGTAGGCCTTTTGCTGAGCTCTCCCGTCTTGCCACAGGGACCCCAGTGACTCAGGGCACAGTGTTGTAGACACTGTAGTTGTCCTTCTGGGTGACGTGTAGCTTCCAGGTGAAGAGGCGCTTCTGGGAGGGGAGGCCTTGGGCCTGTTTCACCATGAGTCCCACATCCTCATCTGACAACAGCCGAACTAGATCCCCCTCGGCATCCTGGTAATTGAGGGCGATGTCCTCTCTCTGGAACTCACGCCTGGGGGAACACACCAGGATTAGTCTGAGGCTCTCGGGGAGAACTTAGGGTCTTGGATTTACAGAGTGTGGTACTGGCTCATCATCCAAGCAATCATACTCCCATTCTTCAGATGGAGAAACTGAGGTATCAGGGGAAGAGGGAGCTTTGGAATCATTAGTGGTGCAGCCTGAAGCAGCTTGCATATGAGTGGGTGGAAGACTCGAGTTTCCTAAGTAAAGAAGGCAAGGCAGCCCAGGGAGGGCTGTGGGAACCAGCTGAGCTGCAGGAAGACATCCATACCTCCACAGGGGTCGTGGGAACAAGATATGAACTGACTTCCCATGTACCATTTGACCCAACAGACCATGTCTAATAATCTCGCAGAAGCGCTATCTCATGATGACAGTTCTTGAAAATTATCCCCAGAAAATAATGAGATGGTCTATTCGTAAAGGACAATATTGTTGACAGCAGCAACAGCCAGGAGGACTTTGTGAGTGTGTATGTGTTCATTTGTTTGTGTGTCTGTGTATGCTTGCTTTGTGTATTGGTATGTGTATAGGTTTGTGTTACAGGTATTTATGTATATCTATGCTTACTTGTGTTTTTGTATGACTGTTTTGTCTCTGTGTTTGTGTTGTGTATATTGTACATTTGTGTATGTTTGTGTGTTTGTGTATATCTGTGTGTATACTGTGTGTTTGGGCTTGTTTGTAATATGTGGTAGGTGTGTATATTGTTTGTGTGTGGCTTTTTTTATGTGTTTATGTGTATATGTGTGTGTTTGTGTGTGTGTTGGTACGTGTGTGTGCATGTACTGAAGGGATCTGAGCACCCAGCAGATAACAAGAGGAGTGAAATATGGTTACAGACACTACATTCTCATTACAAGCTGCATTGCTTTTATCGTAAGAGATGGGGCATCGCTTGATGGCTCTGCGAAATAACAGTTCAGCAATGGCCTGGACCACGGGGTAGCGGTGATTTCCCCAGCTGGAGACTGTGCCTAACTTCAAGCTAGAGACATGCGTTCTATCAGCAGATCTGCAGTTACACACGGTGACCTCAGCTGAGCCCTCGGTCCTCTGCAGCCCGCTCGACTCTTCTCTAAAGGCACTGTGGATTGCAGGAGCTGCAGGGGCTGGAGGCGGGGGCTGCAGGGACTGGAGCTGTCACAGGTGGTAGTATCCCCCCCACACCCCATTCTCTTCTCCAGGCTCTCTTCCTTCTTTCCCACCCAGCCTCTCACCTCATGAGTGCTAGCAGGTCTTTGAACAGGGGGGTGCTGTTGAGGTCTTCCTCCACTGCGATGTCCCTAAGGTGGACAGTAGAATAGAGGAAGAAGCATCAGAGTGTGTGTGTGGCAGGGAGCATGCTTGGGGGCCAGGAACAAACTCTTGCTATAGCTTGCTATACTGCTGGGGTGTGTCTGGGAGGCAATGGGAGCCACAGCAGCTAGGCGGGTGGAAGCGGGGTGCGGACACACCACCAGAGCGTTGACTGGGAGAGAGTGGGGTGGTAGGGGTGGCAAGGAAGGCGAGTGCCCTGCCCTCCCAGCAGGGACACCAACTTGATGGTTTTGATTGTGTCGTCATAGAAGTAGCAGCGGAGCCAGTTGGTGGTGTCGTCTTCCTCGGGGAAGTCCTTGAGGATCTTCACGAAGGAGCCTGGGAAGATGCCGGTCGCTCCCTGGACTGTACCCTGTGGGGGAAAAGGAGCTGCCTCATCTGGAAGAGAAATCCAGGGCCCCACACTCTATAAAAACAAGGTCCCTAGATTGTTCCCCAAAGCCCACGTGTCAAAGACTTTGTCCTCAGGCTGGCTCTGCTGAGGGTTGTGACAGCTTGGAGAACAAGTCCTAGAGGAAGTGCCTTCCATCACTAGGGAGAGGGTTCCCTTAAAGGGGTAGTGGAGGCCTGGTCCTTTCCTCTTTCTGCTTTTTATTTAACTGTTTTGCTTGTTTATTTTTTTGATTTGTCTTTCTTCCCGACCATAATGCAAGGGTTTTGCACTCTCATATGCTTCTGTCATGATGAGTGGCCTCGGCACAGGGTCACTTGGTAAAGAACTGGAAACTCCCAGATAGTGAGTCATCGTGAACCTTTTCTCTTCATAAGCTAGTGCCTTGAGTGTTTTGTTATCGTAACCAAAGCTGGCTAACCCAGAGGGAGAAAAAAAAAGTGAGGAGAATCACCAAGCTGCCACCCCCGAAGACAGCACTTCACTTAAAGAAAAAGCTCTGAATTTGTCTGGAAAGCTGTACCCCTCTGCCTCTCTCCCCCTCCTTCCTCTCCCCTCCCTTCTTTTTCGTCCCTCCCTCCCTTCCTCATTATTTCCTTCAGCTAAGATTTTGAGCACCATTATGTCCAAGCTCTGGGCTCTGGAGTTACATAAATGCTGTTCCTTCATGTAACACTTCTGAGAGCACAGAATGTGAACACGCATGCTCTCTGGCAGATAGCCACACATGTAAAGGAGAAAATTAGGAAAGGAGGAGGTGTTGGGGGTACAGAGAAGTCTGGAAGTGCTCCCTGCTCCTTCTCATTCCCTGAGTGTCCCCCAGAAGCTTGGGTCTGTCCCCTAAGGGCAGGACCAGGACCCCTACCCTGTCTCTGTGTTGCTCATATGATCCCTTAACCTTCATGACTATGAGACAGAAGATGCATTCTTTTCTGTGTGCATGTATGTGTGCATGCGTATTTATAGGTGTGTGCACATGTACATTCGTGCATAGTCACGTGTATATGCATGTGCATATGAGTGTATGTACATGCATGTGTGTATTTATATAAGCGTGTGTATGAATATGCATTGTGTACATGTGCGTGCATATGTGTATTTATATGAGTGTGCATATGTGCATGCATATGCATGCATATTTGTATTTATATAATATGTGCATGCATATGAATTGTGTACATGTGTGTGGATATGAATTGTGCACATGTGCATGCATATGTGTATTTATTTGAATGTGTGCATGTATGCATATGTGCATATGCATGTGTGTATATGAGTATCACATGCATATGCATGTGTGTGTACATATATAGGCTAGAAGACAAATTTAGATTCCATTTCTCAGGCTCTATCTATATTTTTTCTCTTTTTGAAACAGAGTCTCTCACAGGCCTGGGACTCTTCTGTGGAGCCATCCCTGGGGAAGTGGTTCTGTGTTGTGTAAGAAAGCGGGGGGAACAAGTCATGGGGAGCAAGATGGTACACAGCACCCCTCCATGGCCTCTGCATCCTCTCTTGCCTCCAGGTTCCTGTCCTGACTCAGGGATAGAGTGTGACTTGGAATGTCCTCCCCAAGTTGCCTTTGGTCATGGTGTTTATGACAGCACCAGAGAGCTAACTAGAACACAGCGTGGCTGGTCTGACTGGCCAGCCCCAAGCATCCACCTGCCTCTGCCTTCCCAGAGCTGGATGATAAGCTTTTTATTGTGGGTCCTGGGGATTGAGCTCAGGTCCTCTTCATTGCCTGAGTTCACATCCTCTCCATGCCATCACAGAGACCTATGAATTGAGGTTCCTATTCCTTCAGCCTGAGATCTGATGGTGATCGCCATCCAGCCAGTAAGACTTTCCAGAAAACTGGACCAGGTCTATAGTTCCTCTTACAACAGGATCAACACAGCAGTAGCTAGGGTGGACAAGGCTGCTGCAGGCTTCTGAGATCCAGAGCATGAAGAAGAAAAGCTTAAAGGGCCCAGTCACTACACCTGCCACACTCACTCCTCTCCAGCCCTGGGATATCAGGGATCCTGCTTCAGCCCATCCCAGAGCCTCCTTTGGACACTGAGGGACAGGGAGTATCCAGTAGCAACAATATTATCTAAAGAAGACCAGGTCCAGGTCAGGGACCCGGCACACAGCCACTTCCTATCAGTGTGGAGCAAAGTAACATCAAGTCTTCCTAGTACCCTCACTTGCATTGGGAGCAAGGACTCTCTGGGGGCGAGGCCTGGACGACATCCGCCTCTCCCTTATCCCTGCCAGGAACTGATGAAGAAACAGTGTTTTCGTCATTTACAGGAAAGGAAACCATGGGTTGAGCAATCTCCTGAGGTACAGGAGGCCAGCTAAAAACAGCAGACAGTCCAGACACACTAGTAAAGTACTCCGTTCTGTTGTTGTTTGGCAGTACAAGGGCATGGGACCCAGGACCTTGCACACTGACTGGGCAAGTGCTCCCTGTTAAGCTGCCTCAGGCATGGACACCCACTCTTTTTTTTAAGATTATTTTTATGTGCATTGATGCCTGTGTGAGGGTGCCAGGTCCTCGCGAACTGGAATTACAGACAATTGTGAGCTGTCATGTAGGTGCTGGGAATTGAACCCCATTCCTCTGGAAGAGTAGTCAGTGCTCTTGACTGCTGAGCCAACTCTCCAGCCCCAAGGTCACCCACTCTTATATACAGCCATTCTTGCTACTAGCCAGGGAAGTAACATTATCACATATGATCCCCCCACATCTCTCAATGGGGGAAAGTCTGACCCCCAAAGCAAACATGGAGAGACCTCTGTGGTTGTTGTGACCACTGCCGGCACCTAGCAGGGAGAACGCGAAGCTGCTGAATGCCCTGCACGGTATAGAATAGCCCACTCTCCCCCAGGAGTTACCAGTACCCCAAAACCAAGAGTGTCAGTTCCTAGACGCCTGTTAGTAATCAAGAAACTAAAATAGGGTAGCTACAAAATGCCTTGTGGAGTAAAGAGGCTTGCAGCTAAGCCGGACCACCTGAATTCCACCTGGACCACCTGAATTCCACCTGGACCACCTGAATTCCACCTGGAGCACCTGAATTCCACCTGGAGCACCTGAATTCCACCTGGAGCACCTGAATTCCACCTGGAGCACCTGAATTCCACATCTGGGAATGCTTCTGGTGGAAGGAGAGCACCAGCTCCCGAAAGCTGTTCTCTGACTTCAACACGTGCTATGGGGAAATGTTCTGCTTCATCGACACACGTGGCTCTATGATACCTGTGACTCACGGTCACCCAAACCTCAGGGACCTCAGGGACTATCTCAGAGACTTCCACCCTTGGGCTTCCCAAGATATTCTCCATAGTGTTACCTGTGCAATGCACCCAAACTACCTCACCCCACCCTTCTTCCACCCTCACCCTCACCTCCATC
>NC_022017.1:15652725-15667928 GCF_000317375.1 Microtus ochrogaster
CCCATCCTCACCTCCATCCTCACCCCATCCTCACCTCCATCCTCCCCCATCCTCACCTCCATCCTCCCCCATCCTCACCTCCATCCTCCCCCATCCTCACATCTAACTTCACATCCATCCTCTCTCCACTGTCACCTCTGCCATCACCTCCACCCCCTCCAGTCTCGTCTCCATCTGTTCTCCACTCTCACTTCACTTTCACCCTCACTTCCACCGCCTCATCTCACTCTCTGACGTCACCGCCATCTCTCCTCTAGCTTCAGTTCATCTCCATCTCACCTCCAGCCAGTCTTTGTTGATCCTGCTGAGAAGGAAGATCACGTCTCCAGCTTTGAAACTTAGCTCCAGTTTGCTGTTCCCAGTAAAGTCAAACAGGGCCTGGGGAGAAGGACGCCATGCTGAGAGGGGGAGGATACTGGTTGAGCCCTTGAAGACCTACAGCAACTTTGGCGTCCATTTTACAGGTATGGAAACTGAGGGTTTGAAGAGATGCTGATACAGCCCTCTGTTCATGAGGACCTCAGATTGGAGCCCCTGTCTCCCCAACTGCCAAGCAAGTGGTCCTTTCAGAGCTGGTAGGGTACACATACAGGGGGAGAGTTCAAACTCTGAGTCAGGCTTGTCTCACCGCCCCTCCCTCCTGCACCCTGCAGCTCTCTACCAGGGCACTGCCCACATGGATTTTGAAATGCCATGTGTGTGTTTCTGGAGCTGTGTGCGTCCAGAGAACAAGGCCTTGTCTGAGGCTTCGGTGCATAGGCATGGCTGGCCCAAGAATCCCAGCAAGCTCTCTGGGATGAACTGATGAATGGCCACCTACTCCCCTGCTTCAGCATGCTGGGCACTTCCCTACCCTCAGGTAGGCAGGGGTGTTCAGCATCCCAGACTGAGACTGTGGCCCCTCCTTCCTGCCGGGTACCCAGCACCATGCAAATGAACAGTGGCACACAGCAGGCGGACTCCACAAATGCCTTTGATGAGGTCTAGCCTGTGGATACCTCTGCTTTCGGCGCTTCCATGCGGTCCATGCCGGCGCCTTGTGGAGACACACCCTTGCTGTGGAAAGAAGGGGGGCTGTCAGTCAGTCTTGTGGATCCCCCAGGGCCCTGCTCCTGGGTTGGAGAGACTGGGAAAGAAAGATTATGCACCGCCACCAGTCACAGATGCTCTCTTAGCCAGCCCCTCATCCTGTATTTCCACTGCTGCCCCAGGCGAGGTTGTTCTCCTACAGAAACCCAGGAGGCAGAGCTTGGAGAAGAGTTGGAGAGGAGGTCATGGCTTGGAGCCTTTAACTCTCCCCCAGTCCTTAGCTTGGCTCTTAGAGTCGACGTCTCTCACTGTGTTACTATTCCATTTCAGCCCAGGAAACTGAGGCTGCGGGGAAGGTGCCCGCGTGGCTGGAATTCAGACCACGCCTTCCTAGATGCACAGGGAGGTTACTGGGACGAAAGAGAATTTGGGGGAGGTCAGGGCTCAGGAACCCTGCCTAATTTTCCTTGGCTCCTCAAAGAAGTGGCTGGTTCAGAAACCAAAGCCCTTCCACCGTTGTGCAGGGTTAATTTTTCTGTGAGGGACCGGGTGGAGGGGAGGGAGTTTGGGACCCTTAGAAACAAGGAGCAGCAGCGACCCCTGGGGGCTAGAGACGGGACTCAGTTTGCTGGCTCAGAGGGGGTGCGGTGATAGCTACCTACATTTTGCGCGTGCGCGGTCGGAGCCTGCGGAGCGCCTGGGGCACCTGCTCTGCATCGTAGGCAGACTGATAAAAGAAGATCCTGACGTCGGGGTCCATCAGCACGCAGACCGGCAGGCTCAGGAGGTTCTGCGTGGAGAGGGGCAGGACAGGGTGGGCAGAAAGTCGACAGAAAGATCTAGACAGTCCTGTCACCATGCCAGCCCCATCTACCCATCTCTGCTAACGCGTTCTCAGCTGGTAATAAAAATGGGTTACTAGCCCTCAGAAGCTGGAGGAGACAATTTCCAAGCTTGCTTCTGGGCCAGGATGAGCAGGGGAGCAGTGCCAGTTTGATAGTTCAGTTGGAATCATCTAAAGGTCTCCAGAGACAGTGATTAAGAGGACTGGTTTTGCCAGAACTTATTCTCTAATAACCCAGGAGCTAGGATCAGAGAGGGAAATGATCTACCCAAGGCCACACAGCTTAGTAACAGAGCCGGGGCACCCAGAGCCACTGGAGGTGCTTACATAGGGTCTCCCTGTGGCCCTGGCTGGCCTCAAACTTGCTATGTAACCGGGAATGACCTGGAACTTCTGATCACGCCTCCTAATTGTTGGGATCCTAGACGTGGGCCACCATACCCACTTTGTTCAGTACAGGGGATCAAACCCAGGACTTCTCTAATGCTAGGCAAGCACTCTACTTACTAAGTCATAAAGGTCAGTGCCAGGCCCGGGTCGGGGTGGGGGTCAGATTTGGAAGTGATTGGGACAAGGGACTTGTGGGTTGATGCCCATGCTTCTTTCCACCATGTGCACACACATTGTGGCTAAGCTATGAGGGCATGGAGCAGGGGAGCCTGACATGGCTACTCATCTAGCCCCGTGGGGCTTGGGTACCCTGCAGAGCTGAGGCCAGTTTGGGGGAGCTACCGTTCCAGAGACGCCCAGAGTCCTGTGGAAAATCTCTCAAGGATCACAGTCTAGAAGCAGATTCACAGCTCTGAAAACACCTGCCCCTCATTTTCTCCACAGATTCTGGCTTCACTCAGTGAGAGCAGAGGGCCCCTCCATTTCACAAAGAGAAAGTCAAGGCTTCTTGAAGGAGGATGAGGATGTCTTACTCACTCCAAGGCACCCATCCCAACAAAAGTCTCCAAATTGAGGTCATTCCCAGTTACATAGCAAGTTTGAGGCCAACCTGGGCTACAGGGAGACCCTATGTAAGCATCTCCAGTGGCTCTGGGTGCCCCAGTTACTAAGCTGTGTGGCCTTGGGTAGATCATTTCCCTCTCTGATCCTAGCTCCTGGGTTATTATAGGATAAGTTCCTGGCAAAGCCAGTCCCCTTAATCACTGTCTCTTGAAAGTCACCTCTGGACACTGAGGAAAGCTTTTCTGCAAGCCATGGCTTGGATGCTCACTACCTTGCGAGGATCACCGGCCCTTCCCTGTACGGTCGCAATGGGAGGGTGTCCTTTCATGGCCACCCTGCTCTCTGCCTCTGACATCCTTTCTTCTGTGTCTCCATGGCATAGAAAGCTGACAGGGTGCATCGTGGGAACAAAGAGCACCCAACCTAGGGCACTGAGTGGAGCCAAACGCAGCTGCGTGCAGGTAAAGAGAGGTATGTGCCCAAAGGCGCCCTTCTCTGGCCTGTGGGAGGGCATGTGTTCTGCTGTTCTGCCCCATGGTGCAGGCATGAGACACCTCTGTGAGGTTTGGGGGTTTACCTACCACTGCCCCACTGGGAAGTGGGTGCCCTGGGGGACAGACACTGTGTTCCAGAGCTTGGAACACTCAAGGATTTGTCAAGTGTGACTCCTTGTTACCCAGCTCCTGGACCCCTGAGAACATACCCTGCTTCTCTTTTCAGCCAGGCTTCTCAGGATTGAAGATGGGGCCATGGGAACCTCAAGGAAAGCCCAGTTCTCAAATCCATGCCCCAAGGAACTACCTAGCCCCCCCCCCAGTGTTCCATTCCAGCTCAAGCACCAAGAGGACATGGAAGTAGGTACATACCTTCATGTAGGCATTGAGCGCGGGGATCCGGGACTCAGCAATCTCCTGCTTCACACCCATGTAGACTTTGGCTGAGGAGAGAAAAGCTGCCCAGAGCCTGGACCACATGGTGCCTGCCCTTCAACTGCCCCTCTGGAAGATAACTGCCCAGCATCCCTCACCCCAGTTTAAAGTTCTTCCTGCCTTTTGCCATGGAAGCAGGGTGTCACTAAGACACTCTCTAACTACATCTTCTAATCACATCATTGCTAGAAGAGAGAGGAAATTCTCTAGGTCATACCTATTCCCCCACACAAAGGTGTGTACACCCATAACCCTCTCCACATGTGTGCATGCACACACATACACACTCAGCACAAAGTACACACTCTACACACCCATGCAAAGCTCAAACATACACAGACTATGCATACATACCCTCACCCAGATGCATGCATTCACACTCACACACATGCACACACATATATGTTTACATGAGCACATGTGCACTCAAATGTACCCACATGAATCATATGTGCACACACCATAGACATAGATATATTGCATTCAGGAATGTGTGAATACATACATGCATGCTTGAATATACACATGCACAGTATACCCACATGCACATGTATACACACATATACATATATGCAAATACTAACATAATGTCTATGTGTACACACTCATGCACATGTATACACATATGCACACAGATGCAACATATTTTTACATATAAATGTATGTGCACACACATAAAATATTGTTTAGCAGATGCACATGTATGTATGTATTCACACACACTCACAAGCCTTAGCTAGGAGCATGGGATCTCTGCCTGCCCTGATCTCCCATCCTCAGGCTTGAATAACATTTAGGTCACCACTCGAGTTTTCAAGCACCTCACTAAGTAGGAGTTCCCAGAGCCCTAAGGTCCTTTCAGTGGGCTGCCATAATTAGAAACCATGGACCCACACCCCCCTCACACATACTGACACTGCAGAGGACTAAGTATCTCCTGGGTGGACAAATGAGCCATGCCCCAAATGCCAAGGAGGAGTGTTCTGGGAAAGAGGAAGCAGGTGATGTCCTACCAAGTGATAAGTGTCCTCCAGGAGCCCTTAGGCAGGCACTTGGGGGAGTTGCCACCCAGAGGGCTGCCCCAGAAGGCAATCCTGTCCAACCCCTGTGCCACAGGACAGGCAGGCTGGGTGCCTGTGGTGCCAGGAAGAAAGTATATAAAGGTTGAGGCTAGACAGGAGCCATGAACAAGAAAGTGGCAAAGTCTCAGGCCCCAGCTGGCTTGCCGGAGTGGATGTCCAGTCTGAGAAGACAAGATGGGACAAGGAGGGTGGGGAGGGTGCCCTGCTCCTAGGGTGGTCAGGAGAGCATAGTGTACACAAGGGTGAACAGGAATCAGGAAGGCAGGAAAGGAACTTCAGATGAAGGAGGCCTAACGGAGGAAGCACAAAGGGGACCCTCAGCAGCTTCTGGACAGGACATCAGACAGGAACCTCAGACTCTCCCTGAGGTAAGTGTTGGTGGGGTGGGAGGAGCCAAAACCAGAGCAGAGGCAGATGCAAGGGTGAGACCCTGAGCCTGCAGGAGAAAAGTCACTGCAAAAGGAAGGAAAGCAGGATCTGTGAGAGACCTGGGACCGGAGGCCTGAAGAGTCCTTCACCACAGGGGCGGTTCCTGATAGGTCAGCAGCTGCTGGGGGCAGGGAGCCTATGCAGATGCATTGGAGGGGGCAGGGAGCCTATGCAGATGCATTGGAGGGGGCAGTGTGTCAAAGAAAGGGAAAGTATGTGGGGAGAAGAAGAGAGGTTTTAGCTGGAATGGCAGAGGCCCCTCCTCACCACTCACAAGTGGGGGAGGGAGGGACGGGGATGGGAGGGCCCTTGCCTCTCAGCTCCGTGTCCTTGTTGGAGATGGATGAAGAATAAGGTTCTTTTCAGAGAAGCAGCCAGTGCACACATGGGAGGCGGGCTGGAAAAAGGAAGAGGGGCAGGCTCTGAGGCTTAGCAAACGGGTAAGTAATAGGACAGAGACCGCCTCTAAGGGGTTGCTTGGGCAGGCTCAGGTGTGAGGTAACACTGGAGATTTGGAACAGGGTGGATTATGTGAGGAGGCCCGAGAGGCCAGGGGTGGGGCTGGAGACTATTCGTACTCAGAACTATGTGGTACCCTGCTTCCTCAAAGGACAGGGAAGGAGCCGTTGGATCTGTAGAGGCTGAAACCATTCAGCTAGAGAGCTCACCTCAGGGGTGACTGAGAGAGACAGGAAAGACCAGAACCCTGGTGCTGAGCTCCCAACCCAGGCTCCCAGCAGGTGGACAACTGTGACAAGCTGGCTGTCCTGGCCACCAGAGGCCAAAGATGATGAAGCGGAAGCTCTAGTAGTGAAGGTATCCGGAAGAGAGAGGGCTGGCAGTGTCGGGGGAGCACACATACAGAGGTGACAAGGAGAGGGCTCCTGGGAGACACTGCCAGCCTGGAGCTCCAGGAGGGCCACTGGCCAAGTGAGTAGCTTGTAAAAGGGGCAGAAATGACATTCTGCAGAGCTGGAAAGTAAGGTGGGGACCAGGGTTCACTGGGGCATCAGGGTGGAGTATAGCCTACCTGGCAGCGTAGGCAGGCTGCAGGTAAATGGGCTGCTCTTGCTCTCTGGCCCAAACCGCTCCTCCAGCTTGCTCTGCAGGGCATAGAACTGACGATAGCGGCGGTAGATGAGGTACTTGGATCCTCCTTTCGTCTTCACTTCAATGACAAAAACCTGAGGAGGAGAGAGGCGGGGGGGGGGGGGCAATTGCGATGTTGTAGATTGGCAGGGAGTTGGGGGAGGGTCTTGGAGGCTGGGGGTGGTTATGAGATGAATGAGTTGGGAGATAGAGGTGTCTGGAAGGTAGAGAGGGTTGGGGGCTGGAGAGGGACTGGGAGATGGACCGGCTCGGGAGGTCAGAAGACCAGAAAGTAGAGGGATACAAGGGAGGACAAGGGAGCCCAGAGATAGGCACAGGGCACTGAAGTAGGGAGGACCCAGAGGCAGGCACAGAACCCGGGAGGTCAGGGCAAAAGCTAACAGGCACAGGATGAGGTTAGAGGTCACAGAGAGAGAGAACAGGCTGTCTCAAGCCCTGCACTGTACTAGATGGGGTAAGCCTTCATTGGGGGTGTTCCATGTGCTTGGATATATTCAGAAGCACCCTTACATTCTATTCAGCATGTGTTGACAATCAACCTGACTAGAAAAACCATAGTCAGGGTGTCACAGAGAATTGCCAGGCGTTCCAAAGAAAAAAGCGGTCCTACCGAGACAGGAGACAAAAAGGTGGAAGGTCAGAGGTTAGAGGACAACAAAGGAACAGGGGTTGCTGACTCTTACAAAATGGCTGGTGAAGCCCCTCTTCTCCTCGATGTCAGCGATGTTGGCTGAGATGGCCACGTCATCGGGAAGCTGCTCAAAGTCACTGGAGGAGGCCAGAGGGAGGGCACCAGTTACTACCTTTGTCTGTTCTAGGCAAAGCTGATAGAGCCCCACACTCCTCATTCTGCACCCTGATGCTGGGAACCCAGAGGCATCAGGACACAGGCCAAGCTCTGAGCATGAGGGACACAAGCTGGAGTTGGGCATCACAAGCCAGCTTCTAGCCCAACCAACCAATCAGCAGCCTCAATGCTCACCAAAGAGCCTGTGCCCCTCTGAGGCAGCCTTGAGCTAGGCTCTGCATCACAGGATGAAGAGTGTGATGGGGGTGTCTGAAGGTGTATGAGTGTCCCTCACAGGCCACAATTAAAGACTTAGTCCCCAGGGTGTCCACAGGCAAGTGCTGCAGATCTCTAGGAAGGTGGAGCCTCATGGAAGGGCCTTGGGTTCCTAGGGCTTGCTTTGAGAGGGACCAAGAAACCATGTTCATCTCCAGCCCCTCTACTTGCATCTGATTCCAGATGTAAGCAGTTACCTTTGCCTTGATTCAATTTGCTATCATCGCCAGAGGCCCAAGGCAAAGGGGCTGCCCAACTTTTGACTGGGCTCTATAGAACTATGGACCCAAATAAGCCTTTTTACTCCATATATTGATCCGGTATGTTGTTATGGTAACATGAGGTTGACTGATGGAGAGCCCCACTTATCCCCAGTCAAGAGATCAGTTGATTATACCTAAACAAAGAAAAAATAGCACCTGAGCCAGCTCTAAGTGGATTAACTGGAATTCCCTGGAAACTAGGGAGGTTCTTCCAGGCAGTGGGAAAAGCTTACGCTAAGGTCTGAGCCCCAAGGAAAAGACTGATGGGCCCTGAGGTGGATAGGTTACTGAGGGTCTTGGGAGCAGGGAGCAGGGAGGGCTTCAGAAAAGCCTGGTTTCAAGAGGTCACCAAGGGTAGCCAGTTACCTGGATAGAAAAGGAGGGGCAGAGACTGAATGAGACAGATTCATAGGGTGCCCCAGAGTGAGGAGTCATATGGGACAGGACACACAAAAGACAGGGCCCCAGAAGATGCTATTAGCATTTTGTGTGTCCCTGTTCTTTCCTGGCCAAGCGAGTGCCAGCCATGCTCGGCTCTGAATGTGCCTAGCTTGGAGAGGCAGTATGCCATGATTGGCCTGACCCAAACAGCAATCCTGTTCCCACCTGCCCTTAAGGCCCAACATGTGACAACCATGTGACTAGCTCGGTCAGTGAAATGGGGTGGGGTGGGGGGTGGGACACCTGGATCTGTAGCAACCACAGTGAGCCCATGAGACAAGAACACAATGAGCAAAGAAAGAATCTGGGGTGGCGGTGTGGAGCTCCCCACGCTACAGAGCCTTCCTCCAGACTTTTCCTGCGAAGAAAGAACAGACCAATTCTGTTCAGTCGAGCCAAGACCAGTCCTTCTTTGCCCTGCAGCCTAATGCATTTCCAAAGGGACCTTTGACCAAGGTATGGTGGCACAGCTGGACTGAAAGAAAGGGGCGTGACAAGATTGCTGCCTGCTTCTGAATGGCGCAGGGAGAGAGGTGGGGCTTGGGGACTCAGTTCAGACCGGGTTAATTGTTGTGAGAGGCCTCTGGGCAGACGTCCAATAGGAAGCTGGTGTGCAGGTGTGAGGACTGTCCTGGTGGGGCCGACAGGGCTGGCTAAGGTGAGAGCCACCAGCCTAGGGCTTATGGCTGAGGTTAGACGGAAGGCCCTTCAGAGAAGAGTTGCCAGGGAATGGAAGAGGGTTGGGAAGGGCAATCAGAGAAAGAGAAACCAGGCCACCAAACGCAGCCAAGGTCACCCGTCTAGCCACTTATACTCAGACCAAGAAGAAGGGAACGGGTGTATCCAGGCATTGGCAGCTGGGCACGTATCTGTGATGTCAGAAATTCGGAGGTGGAGGGGAGGGGATGAGCCTGGGCTGCAGAGGGAGGCCCTTGAGGAAGAGGGGAGGCAGAGGTGGAGGAGGAGGATAACAGGATGACAAAGAAAATGAGATGGAGGAGGAAGAGGGTGGGAGGGCGAGAGGAATGAAGAAGAGGAGAAGATGAAGACGGAGAAGGAAGAGAAGGGCAAGGGAGGATGAGATGGGGAAGGGAAGAGGAAGATGGAAGAAAAAGCGGGAGGGTGAGGATGGTTGGGGGAGGAGAAGCGACTGGGTTCTCCTGTATGAGCCTGAGAGACCATCAGGACAACATGTCCCATGCAGTGTCTCACAGCAGGTGGGGTCCAGGAGCCTGCACACTCTCATCCCAGTCCACGATGTTCACCTTGTCTCCTGGGACCTACCTGGTGTGTTCCAGGATGGTGCACTAAGACACAGAATCAGCAGGCAGTGACTCAGGGAGTCAGCAGGCCAGCGGGGGTGGTCTTCCAGGCTGGGGCACTTCTGTGGCCACTGGTGACCTTCCTACGCACTTTCAACATGGCCCAAGAGTGGCCTCATCTACTTCCCCCAGGGGCTTAGTGCAATATTACATTCAGTAGTAATTTCCTGGGCACCGAGGAAGGCTGGACTAGGAAGGAACTGGAAAGGGAGACATGGCCATGGGCCATTAGGGAAGGTTGGGAAACAATGCTATCCGGGAGTGCTGGCAGCACCACAGAATCTAGGTACCTGAATCACAGAACCAGAAAACTGGATAGGTTAAGGAGCTTTGCCCAGGTGAGGATTTGAGGCAAGGCAGCTGAGAGATTTTGGATGAAGCCCAGCACTTGGCCTGTTCCCACAGTCTGCTCCGGCACCATTGAACAGGTACTACTCAACACACAAGGACCTTGCTCTCTTGTACCCCAGTGCTCTGTGGAGTGGGGAAATTTGAATACCCAATAAGTAAGCCTCCTGCTTCGCTGCTGCCAAGACCTTTCTGCAGGAGAGGTGACCCTTACCTTGTCCTCCAAGGAGGCAGGAACATGGCAGAGGACAGCTCGTTGAGGTTAGGGCTGCAAGGGGGAAGCGAAGTTCCCTACAGCCAAGAGCAGGGACGCACGGAGGAGCTGGCGATGGCAGCAGGGAGGGCCTTTCAGGCAGGGCAGGCAGTGAGAGTGTAAAAGTCTGGGGACATGAAAGTGGACACTTTCAAGGAACCTCGGGGAGGCATCCATGAGGGAACACAGGACAGGAGGCAGAACAAGGACAGAGGAGGAGTGACTCAGACACAGGCAAGTCCCACACAAGGGATTGTCATGCCTCACGGAAAAGCCTCAACTCTTCTGTCAGGTGGAAGAACCCAGAAGTGTTTGAGGCAGCACTGGTGTCAGAAGACATAGTGGGGCCAGATAGGGCCTGGGACCAGCACTGTGAGCTGGCCCAGAAGAGACCTTGTGGGCCTCTCCCCATCCTCTGGCTCCTCCCATTCCTTTGGCATTGGAGACAATCTAGTACTTATGTCATATGGTCAGGAGATCCCTCTGTGACAAGCAGGATCCTTAAAATCCCACAAGGGCAGGGATACTGGCACCCTGCATCCCTAAGTGCCCAGAATGGTACCAGGTGCGTAGTAGGCTCTCAGCAGTTATCTCTGCCCATGACTAGCCGGCACGCTGGTAGAGGAAGAGCAAGTGGGCTGCTAGCATGCTGGGTTGGCAAGGAGGCAGTGGTGTGGGGGTAGGGCAGGGACCTGGGAACCCCCTACACCTCCTGAGCAGCTGTCTCCTCGGGCTCCATTCATGGTTGACCCCGGGCTCTGTGCACATGGGAGCTACAAGTGGTGGTCAGCTTGGGGACCCGATCTACAAGAGTCCTGAGAACTGCAGGTTCATGGTATCTCATCCACGGTGGGAACTGGACATGTGGCTATCGGAACTAAATTCCCCAGCTGCCCTTGAAGTAATCCTGTTTAGCTTTGGACACGTGTCCACAAGTTTCTAGAAAGGACTGTTGTATGTGCGGTCTCCTCTTCTGTATCTTTGTTGGTCTGGTGCTAAAGAGGGCACTGGAGATGCTGGATCTAGTGACCCTAGGACCTGGAGCCATGACTCCATGTGGGGCAGAGAAGGGGAGCTGCCCCACATGGAAACACACAACCCTACTGGTCATCACAGGCGTCATCTGCACCCCAAGAAACAGGAAGGGACCCAAGCCTCAAGCAGCCGCAGTTCCTAGAATATTCAAGTTTGCGTGTCTGTCAGTGTCCTAGGAGAATGTGGGGTCAGAGGGACTGGCATCATGTCACAACCTCATCCAGCACCTCTCGGTAGCAATGGAGGGTCATTCTGATGCCCATCCCAGCACTAACTCCTGCTGCCACACAGACAAGCCTACTCTGACCTTTGACCTGTGGAAGTCCCATCATTTTTGCCAGCTCTGATGCAGCCTTTGCTCCCACCTGGGCCTCATCACTTAGACCCGGCTCTGGTGTCTCTCAAGTGGTTCACATGGAGGCTTGCTCCCTAGTGCTTGTTTCTGTTTGATCCAGGGGACAGACTCTAAGCTCTGTCATTTGGGTTCTCGCATGCAGATGGTAGCACAGACCTGGCTCCAGAAGAGACACTGAGCAAGAGCTGACTGAAAAAGGTGGCCAGGCTTGGGGGGGCACCAGGCCTCACTGTTCCTATCTGTACAATGTCCGTTTTGTCCAAGATAGATGTAGGTCATTCTTGAGCTCTAGAAGATTTATTGGGCATCTAGAATTGTACCAGCGCTGTTCTGCCTCCCAGGGAAGCAGCTGTGATCCAAAAGACAAAAAGCACCTTGGGCAGGCACAGGAGAGAAAGGAATAGTAAAGGAGACCCCCTCCCCCAACACTGTGTTAGATATCTAAGGGCCACGCAGGAAACGAAGCTGAGTCCTTTAGCTGAGCCAGGGCTCTTTGAACCTAGCCCTGAATAAAGACAGGAAACACGGCCTGATTCTGTCTGGACGGCAGATGGGAAGCCACCTCTGACTGCAGTGTGGAACCAGGAACCCAAGCCTAGTCCCCAGAACACCTGTGCTCTCTCAGACTCTGCCGCCCACTCATGCTGTGGCCATTGGCCCGTCTAAGCCACTCCCCACTCTGAGACTTAGAATTCTCTCTGCACACCGACAACAAGTGCAGGAGCCTGGGTCTGATGCACTGACACCAGGAGACAGGAGGGAAAGCCTCTAATCACCCCACCCCCCACCCAGCCCTGCTGGGATCAGTGAGGAAGTCTGGGAGGGGATGTGGGCAACTCTCACCTCTCCGATCGCAGCTGCTGGGCCAGGGCCATGGCTGTGGGTAGTCACGAGGGCAGGTGGGCCAGGGCTTTACCCAGCCAGGCCCAGACTGTGTTCACCTCTCACTTCCTCCTGTCTGTGTCTGGGAGCCACCCGAGGTTGGGGGAGTCTCCCGAAGCAGTCTGTGAGGAGGTCCCTCCCTCCCCAGCTTCTCTGGACACTCCCTGAAGTACCGTCTTCAGGCTCCGAGCTGCCTGGCCCCACACTTCTCACCCACTTCCTGGCTTCAAAGCAGTTGAGGAAGTGCTGCTCTTGGGTTCTAGGCTTGTGTGAGGCCACTGGCTTTGGGGACTTCCTCAGTGCCTGTCTCTGGTGCTAAGCCCCACCCACCAGAGGAGCACTTTCGGCTCTCTTAGTCCCTTAGGGAGCCCGGTGACCCTGGGACCTCATTGCTCATTCTCATGACTTGAGCCCCTTGCCCAGGCTTCCAACATGTGCCATCCCTAAGGTATGGTGGAGATACGACTCCTGGCAGGAAGCTCTCTTGGTTCCCCTTCTTCGATTATACAAGGGCATGAAGGTTGACTTATGCCCCCATTTTGATCTCACCCTGGTGCTTGGGGCTTTGAGAAACCACGTTCAGCTCTGCCAGAGCTGCCAAGCACTCTGAAGCTCTCCTTATAAACTGCCTCCACCTCCCGTTCTGCTCTCAGAAGAGCCCCAGCCCTCCTCCTCTGGCCTCAGAATCCCCAAGGCCCGGCAAGTTGCCTCATCTCCCCAGCTCTCTCTTCCCTCACTTCCTCTTCATTTCCAATGCTCCCTTCCCGCCTTCTGTTGGTCTCAGCTAGGAAGTTGTCCTTTGAGTGAGAGGCACATCCATCCAGACCACGCCTCCTTTTCACTCTCAGGGTGTTTCCTGCAGCAAGCCCCTCCCAGCTGTGATCCATGCGTCTTTGTGGGTCAGGCAGCTTCTTCCAGGCCAGCGCCATCCTGCAGACTCCCAGACTATGTGGTCACAGTTTCCTCTATGCACGGGGACTTTGGATTCTGCAGGGAGCTCTCAGGAAAGAAGCCTGCAATGAGAACGGATCCTGCAACTCAGCCTATGTGTCCTGGCTTAAAATGGGTTTGGGGCTGGGATGGAGAGCCCTTGCCCGCAGGATGTCCATCCCTCCTAACTCCCTGTCCCCTGATAGTTCCACTTGCTGGAGTGTGCAAAGGGAGAGAGCAGTGTGCCATGGTGTCCCTGGCCATCACTAAATAAGTGAGCCTGAATCCCGTACCCCTCCCGCCTGAGCCAGTATTATATCTCCTCAACTTAGAAATGGCGCTCGGGACAGGGCCCCTGCTGGGGAGCCTGGAGCCACCCACCTGTCTCACTTTAAGTAGGGCTGGTTCTAAGATGGGGTAGGAATTATACCCAAGACTGAAGATAGAGACTTGATCACCGGACCTTGGGAAGAGCAAGCACATGTGCTACTAGAGATGAGTCTCCAGTGACTGGCTGGAGACCAGGTGCAGGCCACAGGTCCTGCTGCTGGCAGGAAGTAGACCCTTGCTATGCCCAAATCCGTGAAGTTCCTGCAAAAGCCAACAAGGAGACCGAGTCCCATATGTGAAAGCAAAGAGCCTTTATTTTAATCAAATTTGCAAACTCGGTCTCTCTGCATGTTCAAGGTATTGGAATAAATAGAGAGCCCCAAGCTCAATTAGAATAGGGTTTTATAATAGTAAAGGTGGGGATGAGGGGTTTCTGAGGTTTTAGGACTCCTGATTTATCTAGGGGTGTCCTGGTGAGTGTTTTCTGGCATGTGGTCCTATTTACAATGGCTGAAATAGTAGGCATTTCCTTTGAATGGTCTGCTCTTGGGTGGAGGTTGGCTAATCTCAGCTTGCGGTTCTTCCTGCAACCCTGCTTCAGGGTCAACTACTGAGACCCAGGCCTCTTATTAAATTTATGGATGGCTGAGTCCTACTCTGGCAGGTGATAATGGTTGGAAGTAAAGAACTTCCTTTGGGTCACCTGCCCAGACTTAGCTTATTATGGCTGGCTCACACACCCTGAGCTCCCATGAGGAGCTGGGTGCCACAGCAAGCATTGAAAAGGACTTCTCAGCTGTTGGCCTGGGTGCCTGCAGGAGCCGAGGAACTCTTCCAGCCACGGGGGGGATGAAGGGAGTTAAAGTACTAGGTCAGAGCCTCAAGCCTGAAGCCCCCGCTGGTGTGAAATCCAGAGAAAAGCTGGCCCTAAATTGTGCTGCAGAAGCAGTTTGGAGTCAGCGCAACACAAAACTGCAAAGCAGGCGCCTTGGGCTTCAGAAGAATTCACACCTGAGGAGCTAGACAGACACGGACTCTGGCTCAGGCTTCAGGACTCAGGCATCCCGGCTTTAGAAGGAAAGACTCAGGGGAACCGGGAGGGGTACAGTAGAGGAGGGTGTCTCTGAACACAGAGGTACAAGCTTGACCCAGGGGGAGGAGAGTGTTGGTCAACAGGTGGTCACGAAGCAGGAAATGGTGACACTGCTTCCGCAAGACAACGCCACACAGCACTAATGAAAGAATGTGTCACAGCCTACACACCCTGGCTTAAAATGTGTTTGTTTGGGGCTTGGATGGAGAGCCCTTGGGTTCAATCCCAGCACCAAATAAAGCAAGAGTGAATACTGGTAGCCCAGCCCTGAGCAGGGCTGAAGTTTGGGGCTCCTTTAGTTACATCTCAAATCCAAGGCCAGTTTGTGCAGAGACAGAGCAACTGTGTGGGCAAGGATTAGGGTTCCTTCGGGGTCTCTAAAAGAGCCTCTAACTCGGAGAGTGGCGGCATCACAAACAGAAGATAATACTCTTCTCTAAGAGTCTTGGTGGTGGCCTATGTCAACAGACAGACAGATGGACGAACAGACACACACACACATAGACACACA
>NC_022017.1:15668173-15671327 GCF_000317375.1 Microtus ochrogaster
TGTGTGTGTGTATGTGTGTGTATGTGTGTGTGTATGTGTGTGTGTGTGTGTTAGGGTCTCACTCTATAAGCCAGACTAAGTTGGAGCGCATTATGCATCATACAGCCCAGGCTGGCCTATAATTTGAAGTAATCTTATTTTTTAAGTAATCTTTTACCCCCACCCTGGAGTAATGTTAGGATTACAGGAGTGAGCCACCCCACAAGGCAGGACATTTTCTTTTTGGTTGTCTTTTGGTTTTGAGACAAGGTCTTACTATGTAGCCCAAGATCTCTCAAATTTGGCATTCTTCTGTCTAGGCCTCCTACATGCTGGGTTTACAACAACCAATCAACCAAGTTTTTATTTGTCTGTGTGTGTTTGTGTGTGTGCATGCATGCATGTGTATGTGCGTGTGAGTTGAGCTTCTAGGCCACCTTCCCCAGGTTTTCTGAGTTTTCACCTTCCCACCTTCAGCCCTCCCTCCCCACAAGGAATCATCCTGTGTTCCTGACTCAGCCTGGGAGCCACCTGGGCAGCAGGGGCCAGGGGTGTCCTAGGAGGAGTCTGGAACTTGTGTCTGCAGTGCTGGGCCAGAACCTTTTCTTCCTCCTCTGTCTTCTGCCCCTGACTGGGGTTCTGCTGAATGAAGCTATTTCTCTGGCTCCTTTTAGGGCGAATGTTGCTGCTAATTTTGTGCGCAGCTCTGAGGCAGTGTAATTGGAAGCCAGACACCCTGTCAGCAGTGGGCTCCAGTCCTGAGCTGCCGTGCTTCCTCCCTGGCCCTCTTCATTTCATGATACCACCTGTCCCAGGGAGACAGTAGTCATCCGGGCTCCTGAAGTTCCTGAGGTGTAAGCCTCCACTGCTCTGCATAAGAACAAAAAAACCCCTGGCGCAACTCAACTCCAGCCTGACATCCTGATGGCCTCCACCCTCAGCAGCCTAACAGTAAACAAACAAGCAAAGGCAACATGAAATCTTGGGGTGGAGGTTAGCCTGGGTCACATAGCAAAACTTTGTCCCAAACAAACAAAACTCCATTTAATTTGAAGCTTAAAGGCCACATGAAGACTGGCATGTTTCATTCACAGAAGAAAATTCTCAGCTTCTTACTTTCTGTCAGGTTCCTTCCAGACACCTCCAAACTAACAACCCAGTGGCCAGATTAGAGACTTGAGATGAGCAAGCCAGAGGGATGCGCGAACTATCTGAGGAAGTTAGGGGTGTACAGGATTTAAACAAAAGACTAACAATGACCAAGAGACTGAAGGATTAAAAACACACAACAAACTCCAAAGCAGGTGCCAAGGACAATTCAAAAAGGAGCACCTCCACATGACCCACACTTTCTAATACCCCCAGGAGGAGAACAACCATGCTCAGGGGAACAGCTGGGGGTCCCCAGAGTCTGAATAGAGAGAGAATGTGGAGGTCACAAAACCCCCAGCACTGTTCAAGCCCTGCTTGTGTGAGCACAGGGCACATGAAACAGCAGACAGCCCCCATTTAGAAGGACAAGGCAGAGAGCTGTCAGCAGTCAGGGCTAGGAGCCCAACAGCAGGACCTGAGGGGACCTCGGAACCCCTCGTGAGACTGACAGTTCTGCTGTCTGCATCAGCTGTTGCCTTAGGAACAGAAGGAAACTCCCTGATTAGAGAGAGAGAGATTCCTGGGGTTCCCTCATGCCCTGAGTTCCCCCGTCCTGACCCACATGTGTCTCCCTTCATAATTTATGAGGGGAGCTTCACTGGACGCCTCCCTGAGCCATAAATAGCCATCCAGGGCAGGGCCCAGGCTGAGCTGAGCACCCGGAGGCTGCCGGGAGACCATCGAGATGGCAAACTCCCTGAAGGTAGAGCCCCGCCCTCTCTGGAAGCAGAGCTGGTGTGAGTTCACAAGCATCCCATGCCCTAGCCCTGCCACCTTCTTGGCCACAAGTTTGTGCATCGGTTTTCCAAACTGAGATAACATTTGCCTCATAGACGTATGTTAGCCATCTGGGCCTATGAGATGGCCCAGTGGGTAGAGGTGTTTGCTGCCTGCTCATCTGAGTCTCATTCCCAGGATGCACATGGTGGAAGGAGAGTACTGACTTTCGAATGTTGTCATTTGACCTCCACACGCGTGCAGTTGGTCCACGCACTCCCACAAAATAAATAAAAATGCAATAAAAAATTGAAAGACATATAGCAGCCATGTATACTTCTGTATTGGGCACCGACCATGTGCATGGCTCTAACTGTACCTAGTGAGCCTGTGTTAACCAAGGAGATGAATGCTGAGTCCAACATCAAATAGGCGGGGAGGGAATTATAGGCGTTAACGCTAACTATCCGCGATAATTTCCTTAGTATGACTTGACCCTTCCTTTCTCTCTCCCCCCGGCAAGTCTATCTCCCATTTGTCTTGCTCCTTTCTATGATACAACTTATCGCATTGAAATTTAATTCCTCTCACTTGGGAGAACAGTTTCCCATTTATTAAATTTTGAAGGGAATGAACACCAGAGGGCGCTATGACTCAGTTGTCAGGCTTCCTCTCTGCAGCACCACCTAGAGTCTGGAGACTGGACTCCTAAATTAAGCTCTGCGCTCCTGGACTGAGGATACTGAATTAGATGGATTGTTGTTTGTTTGGGACAAGGGTTTGCTACGTAGTCCCCCTCCACTGACCATAAATACAAAAGCAGCCAGAGTACACTGTTAAGTGTTTGTGTTGGCACGCAGTCCATGAACAGTGGGGAGCAGCTGTGCAGCGGCCCTTAGGACAGCGCCATGAGCCAACTTGGGATGGAGTGACTCTGTGTGCATAGGATGGGTAATGTTTTCATACCTGTTCTGGAGATGAGAAAACTGAGACGCTGTGAGATTAGGAGACTAAAGTGCCTTGGTGAGCGGCAGAGTGATGTGTGGGGCTCCACTGTGGCTTACTCCAAAGCTCTCACTGTTGCTGTCTCATAATGCCCCTCATCCATCCATCCATCCATCCATCCACCCACCCACCCACTCATCTATCCATCCACCCGCCCATCCACCCATCCATCCATCCATACATACATCCATCTATCCATCCACCCGCCCATCCACCCATCCATCCATCCATCCATCCATCCATCCACCCACCCACTCATCTATCCATCCACCCACCCATCCACCCATCCATCCATCCATCC
>NC_022017.1:15671427-15677467 GCF_000317375.1 Microtus ochrogaster
CCATCCATCCATCCATCCATCCATCCATCCATCCATCCATCCATCCACCATTTGCTCTGGTTTGCTACACAAGCATTCAGTTGATCTCCACTCTGAAGCAGGTAAGAGTAGATAGAAACAAATCCAACACATTGTTGCCGAGCCGTAGTAGATAGATACAAATCCAGCACATTGTTGCTGAGCATCTCCAAACACTGTTAAGGTACACAAATCAACCCTGCATGCATGAATGAATGCATGCATACGTTCACATGTGTTTACCTATGCATACACACATTCACTCATGCACGGGCTATAAACATATACACACATGCCACATGCATTCTCTCATACATGCACCAAGACGGAGAAACTAGGAAACTCATGTTTACCATCTAGCTTCTCTGGTCCCGTTTCCAGTGCAATGCCTGTCACAGGGAAGTGGCAAGTAGCCTTGCCATTTCAGAGAGTCTGGGAAAGATGAGGGCTGAAGAACACAGGCTGGCACCTGGCCCTTGATGCCCTCACCTGCTGGCACTGACCTCCCACAGATCCCCAATTTGAACCTGGCTCCAGGTTGTGCTTCTCAGAGATGGCTGCTCCAAGGCATCAGGTCTCACTGGCTCCATTCGGGTCCCTGCTCTGCAGGGGCGGAGAACAAGTGTCTCAAGGGTCAGAGCTTTGGGTTGGTGATAAAACTGTCTCCTCTCAGCTCTAACCCCACCTCCTATTCTCTAATTTGCTTGTCTATAAAGGGCACTTGGCTAGACCCTCATATAACTGAGGGCTCCACAAATATTTGAGGAGAGACATGGGGGAAGCAGGGATTTCTTATCTGTTGCTGACCTCAGCACAATCTGAGCATTTACAAATTGCACCTGAGTTCTTGACTTATGTGGCAGAGAATGCTGTCCCCTACAACTCACTCTTTCCCACCTCCTTTACTCAGAAATGCTGGGTGCAGCAAGAGGACTCATGGCCACCCACTTAAAAGTAATATTTCCCAGTTGAGTTGGCTTCTTGTTTCCCTACTGTAATGAAATACCAGGGGCTGGAGAACTGATGAAAAGATGCCTGCTTAACTTACTATTTGGAGGGAGCTGAAAATCCAAATAGCATAATGCTGGCAATGTTGAGGTACCACCTGGCTGCATCACACCACAGAGGATGGCATCACAGGGTGCAGGAATAAGATGCTCACACGGAGAGGCTGGAAGCACAAGCTGGGCACAGGGGTGAGAAGCCAGTGATAAGAACTGCAAATCGTCTTTGGGTGGGTCCCTTTAGAACCAATGTAATTTCTTCCTAGGGTGTGGCTGTCAGAGAAATAAGCATCACCCACCTGAGCCCAGCTTCTTAAGCTGTGGGTCGTGACCCCCTGTGGGGGCCACCTAATTAAATGTGGAAATATCACACACACACACAGAGAGAGAGAGAGAGAGAGATCCCCAGTAAAAAGTTTAAGAACCACACTTGATCACAAATTAACTCAAAATCAGGTGTGTAATGAGCCTTATGTTTCTGGCAGTTTTGTCATGTAACGTCACGGCAGTTTCGGTTCTGAACATGCATGCACGCTCTGCACAGGATGTGACGTCATATCTCCCAAGGCTGACGAGCATCACCTGAAATACAAAGGTTCAGATTCCGATTGTTCGTACACTGAACTGCAATGTTTCCACTGTATGGCATTTCCTTCTCATAGAAATGTAGCAGAAGAACTCCGATATTCCTTCATCCCCCTTCAAGGTTTAAGCTCCAGGTTGAGGTAACTTTGGGTTGTATGGCATTAAAATGTTTGATTGTTGAAAACTGCTTTTCAAGTTGCTGGCTTGAGTTTTGCTTTGTAAGCGTGCCATTTGGTGGATTTTAGCTAGGAGTTAGTGCGGAATCTCCGGCCATGTCTGAGATGGCTCTCAATGCACTGTCTCTGCCTCTGGTGGTCTCATTGTTGATAATTCTAAAATCGTATTTATCTACCAACTCTGCCAAACACTGAAGACATTCGACATCCTGCAGGATATCTTTACCCAAGATTTGGTTATTTATTTAAAAACAGCAAGTACGTCCTGCTCATTAATATGCTAATTTGTTTTAATATTTAATAAATTGTAAATGTATATGTATGCCAAGGAATTTTTTTAAAATACAGTTTTATTGTCAGCAAACATTTGGTTTGTGTACCTGTTTACCCAGGGTCCTGTATAAACTTATTAGATGTGAAGAGGCTCTGAGGGAGGAATTTCAGAGGCCCTGTACTGGGTCACTAAGAAAAAGTTCTGCTACCGCATCTCATGTCCCAACACAGGACTCCTTGGGTGACAAACCACATCCAAAGCACGTCACCAACCTGCCTCAAAGCTACGTGGAACAGGGTAGCATATTCTGGCCAGTGCCCTGGAAAGGGAAGCCAGGGGTACATATTTGTCAAAGGAACATAGCATCCCTCCATCTCCCTTCTCTTCTTGCCACCTACTTGAAAATGGCCCAGCCACAGCGAACTCCAGTTTATGACCCCGTTCCATTAGGATTGTCAGTGCGGGAGAGAGAATTGTCACAGTGCTCTGCTCGGTGACAGCACAGGGCTGGCAGCCATTTTCAGGAAAGACTAGATAGTAAACACTCCAGACTTTGTGGGGTGCCGTTCTGTCACGATTGCTGGGTTCTGTTGTCATGGCATGAAAACAGTCGTAAACAATAAATCCCTGACAGTCCTCCCGCAGCCCCAGCGAAGTCTTCGCTCTGTATTTACGGAACCTGTTCCAGAGTCAAGAGGGAAGAGCCAGCGAGTGCTTCTGGGTGCAGAAGGAGCCAGGGCAAGAGCCAGGTCTTCTGGGTGAGGAGCTGGGAAGATTTGTCCTCAGTGTGAGGAGGCAGAGTGCTGCCCCAGGGACACTTCTTGCCTGGATGTGATCAAGGCTGTTTCCTACCACCATTTTATTGCTTCCATCCCCTAAGATTGCAACCCAGGGGTGCCCATCGCTCCTGTGGACTGGGATGCAGGACAGCACATTTAGGGCAAGTCATGTGTACCACTGATCTTTAAATCTTTAGTGTCCAAACAGGGTCCACACGTGTTGGGGAGAAAGAAAAGGGAAGAGGGAAGGGAGACAGAGGGGAGGCAATCAGATGCCAGACAAACAGGGTATTGCGCTTCTAGCCCCAACAGTGCCTCCTGCTGGGACCGAAGCCATTTCTACCTCTTGATGGGCTCCACCTTGGGTCTTGGGGAAAAATCTGTCCCTTGTCAGGCCCATGCTATGGCAGTGACTGCTGCACCAGCATGCCTCTCCCTGCCTCCCTGCCCCCAGCATCCTGAAACTGTAGCCCCAGCTTATAGTTGATCTTCTGCTTTGCAAGGGCCAGATTTTTCTTTACTGGCCTCCAAGTCCCTTGCCCGAGGGTAAACTACTTTCAACAGTGACCTGCTGTCCCTAAAGCCCCTGTCCCAACTAAGCTCTCTGCTGGGGACACAGCTTTTGCCCTGCCTGCCCCATGGCTGGGGCTCCTTCCCAGGGCTTGCTACAACCCTTCCTTGGCTGTCTTTTTGCCACTAGCTCTCTCTGGGCATGTGTGTATCACCTCTCATGGGTCTGCAGTCTCTCCCTAAGCCAGACCCATGTGTCGCTGTCCCTGGACCCTCGCTTATCCCAGTTGTCCAGCATTCTCTCTCTAAATAGCATCTCCCCTTCACTAATTCTCTGCACTCCACACATCATCTTGGCTCCCCCCCCCCTTCACAGTCTGTTAGGAGTGCACCTGGCCTCCTTTAGGGGCCCACAGCCCTGTCCTAGATCACACTGCCCTCCTCCATCTGTGATTATGTCAAGGGCTGCCCCTCAGGGTCTTCCTGTCCCAGGCCTGCTATCCATACTGGCCCCCAAATCCTACTGCCCCTTTCATTCCCATCCCTCCTTGAGCAGGGGAAGAATCAACCCTGTTCCAGCTGAGCTGAGGGAGGGAACTAGGCTCCCCTCCCTTCCCGGAGTGCTTCCATGCTGTGCATGGAAAAACACCAACTCTGCCCTAAGGAAATAAGCTAATAATTTATTCTCAGCCAGAGAGGAACGACTGTGGCAGGGGACATAGATCCGAGTTACCCTGAATGACATGCTCTGACTAGAAAAGGTCACATGGGCTTTGATGGTCACTGGAAAGAAAGTCATAAATCAATATGTTTATAAAATGCAGAGGTCGGCACATCAGATAGATAGCTGCAGCAGCGAGGGCCAGGGGTCTGCGGGTTTTAGTCCACAGCCTCAGTTTTAGCGTTGGTGGAAGCTAGAGAGATATGTCACACTTATCTACATTCTGAGTTGTAAAAATAAAAAAAAAAAAAGGAAAAGAAAAAGAGAAAAAAACACTGTCAGGTCTTCCTGTTAATCTCCAGACCCAGGAAGTAGAGGCAGGAAGATCAGAAACCTCAGCTACATAGTAAGTTCTAGGCTAGTCATGGCTACATGATACCCTATTTTAAAAAAAGAAAAAGAGAGAGAAAGAAAAGAAAAAGGAGTGTTAAGACAGACACAGAGCTGAGGCAGATGGGCAGCAGCTACTAAAAGTGGCTGCAGAAAGGGCTGGTGAGATGGCTTAGCGGGCAGACCTTGTTTCAAGGCCTGGTGACCTGAGCTGAGTTTGCAGAGTTCACATGGTGGAAGGAGAGAACCGACTCCCTCAGTTCGTCCTCTGACCTCCATGCTCAGGCAGTGACGCACGCATACACACACAGACACACACACAGGCACACACACAGGCACACACACATACACACACCGACATCATTAAATACACTTAATATTTATCTTTAGAGGATGGCCAAGATGATTCTGACTCTTCCTATGTCCCCTCTCCACAGCCGTTTGCTCCCTCCTGAGGCAGTGCCTTTGCTTCTGCTCCTGTGATTTCTTTCCATTGATTTATCAATATTTGCACCAGAAATATGGGTGCTCAATTTATACCAACACAGAGCATATTAATAAGCTCTCTCCTCCCTTTGCACAGCCAAAGATAGCCAACCTCCTACCATCGTAAAACCTGGCTACAGTTACATGAGGCAAAGACTCCAAAGTAGTGGCAGGAGAAAGAAAACACTCTATTAGTAACTGGACAGAGTGGAAGGTGGTGGGCTAATGAGGCCCCCATCTTTTTACCTGACACTAGCCTTCTGGTGGACTTCCATGCGTGAAGGGGTGAGGGTCCTATAGGGTGGACCCTGGAATGGTTTATTAATCTTGCTTTTGTGAAGATCAGGGAGCACCCTGACCCTGTGACTAAGAAAGAAATTACAAACAATCGACGGTAATAACAATTAGCCTTTGATTCATGCCTGCTTTTTGTTATACCAATTTTTGCTCCATATTTCTCTGGCTGTCACTCCAGGTGTGAGCTTTCTGGTGTCATTGAGACCAGTGAGGGGCGGTGACATGGAATGAGCTTCTAGCTTCCTGGGTGTGAAGGTTAACTAAGCAAGAAAAGAAAAGGAAACAAAGTCAGAGGGTGACCCTAACTCCTGCTGGGAAGATGTTTCCCACATTCCTCAGTGGGTTTTGCTGTAAGTTCCTCTGTGTGATTCTTTGCTTCTGAACAGAAGCCCACACTGTCATTTTATTTATTATTCATTCATTCATTTAAATTATATGTCAGTCTCCTCTTTATATAAATGAGAATCCAGTCCTCTCCCACACCTAACGCACTCCTTCCCATGACCCCAAGATGTTCATATCATGACCTTTGCTTACAACAGTGGTCAGGTGTTCATTTGTACAACCACATAAATTCTTTATTTAAATGTTATTGTGTGTGTTAAGGTGATTTTCCTGCTCCTGAGCAACTTTTGTTTTTCATGAGTCAAGTATTGCTCTGACTTTTTAATTGACAGCTCCTTCTTTGTCTGCTTCGTGCTTGTTGCTTCAATATCCGAGCTCTCAGTTATTGCTCCAGCACCGTGCCTACCTGCTTGCTGCCATGCTCCCGGTCGTAACAGCATCTTAGTTCCATTTCTGTTGCTGCATAGGGACACCATGACCAAGGCAACTTATAAAAGAGAACATTTAATTAGGGG
>NC_022017.1:15677802-15746801 GCF_000317375.1 Microtus ochrogaster
CAGGCAGACAGGCAGACAGGCAGACAGGCAGACAGGCAGCAGGCGGCAGGGAGGGCACTGAAGCAGTAATTGAAAACTTGGATCCTATCCCCAGGTTGGAAGCAGACAGCAAGACTGAGTCTGGAGTGGGATTTTGAACTTTAGAGCTCACTTCCCAGTGGCACACCTCCTTCAACAAGGCCACACCTCCTAATCCTTCCCAAAACAGTTCCTCCAAGTAAGGATCAAGCATTCAGATGGGGGCCATCCTCATTCAAACCATCACAATGGTCACTACTACTCCCCACCTCAGAACCATGAACTCCCCAGTTAAATGCTTTCTTTCCTAAGCTTCCTTGGTCATGGTGTCTCCTCATAGCAATAGAACAGTAACTAAAACAGTCACAGAGGTGACACGACTCAAGATAAAGAACTCAAACTCTCGAGAGTTGGCGAGAAAGTAGCGGTGGCGCAGCATGGCGGCGGAGGTGGAGTCGCCGCCCTCGGGTGGCCCCGGGGCCATAGGGCTGCCGCTGTCGCCACCACTCAAGGTGCTGGCAGGGCAGCTGAGGCGCCACGCGGAGGGGCGCGTGGCGGCTTTCGCGGGTGGCGGTGGGCCGAGCGCCGCTGGAGTTGGCTGTCGTGTGGATACAGGTCACCGTGCTGGTGGTGGAAGGCGGCCAGGCGCGGCTGCGCGACCCGAGCGGGGGGGGGGGCCTTCTCCGTGTGCGGCCTGGAGCGCATTCCGCGAGGCCCGCCTTGCCTGATTCCAGGAAAGTATGTGATGGTGATGGGTGTGGTTCAGGCCTGTAGTCCTGAGCCCTGCCTGCAGGCTGTGAAGATGACTGATCTTTCTGACAATCCCATCCACGAAAGCATGTGGGAGCTGGAGGTGGAAGACTTACACAGGATCATCCCTTAGAGTGGAGACCCTCAGATACATAAGAACAGCTTTCCCTGGAGTGCTTTACCCCATGTGGGTCTCGGGGGCATCGCAAAGGTTTGACGACGAGATTTGCTTTGGTGGAGCCAGACGTCAGGACCCTAGGAGCTGGACCTTCTGTTAACTCAGCCTTCCCTCTGCCCAGGGCTTTGGCCGCTTGCGAATGAGAAGCAGATCTCCGGCCTTTTCCCTTTCTGTCATTTATGTGTGTTTGTTTTTCTCGCTCTGAGGCATATGGAAATCTCATGTCGCTGTCTCTGGTTTGGTGAGGGGTAACGCTTGATTCTTTAAGACGCAAACTCTGGGTTTCAGTTACTGACAGTGGGATTAAAGTGTGTTTGTGGACACGAGGACACTGGGGCCTGTCTCCCCGTCTCCAGCTGTCGGGTGCCAGCCACCGCCCTGTGCAGACGGGTTCTCTGCTTCTGCGTGCTCATTCCTCATTGTCCATCTTCCTTAGATTCAGAAGGTGAGACCGGCTGTTAGAATGGTGGGAGTAGTCTCAGAATTCTTTGTTGAAATTAAAAATTCAAGGATGGAAACAGACTTTTCAAGTACTTCTGCCTCAAAACTTCTGTGGAGAGACAACCAGGGAGTCCTGACCTGTGTGAAATGTCTTTCTGTTGGAATTGTACCACTCACTGTTGGGCTTTGGCGTTGCTGTTGCCAGACTAGATTCCTGTTTGGATGGCAGAGACCAAGGCAGCCCATACTGTGTTCTCACACTGCTGAGCACTTTACCCAGATGACCGATATTCCACCACTAGTAGCAATTGTATATGGCTAGTTTTTAAAAATAAGCTTGTTTGTTTGTTTGTTTTAAAGACAAGGTCTTATGTAGCCCAGGTAGCCTCAGATTCCAGACCTTCCCATGTCTACACTTGCCTTCTGCGGTGCCAGGGATTAATCTGGGTTTTTGTGCATGCCAGGCAACCACTGTATTAATGGAGCCACATCTCCAACCTGAACTATGATTTGTTGAAACTTAGGTTTTCAGAAAAATTAAACAGAACGTATAGTGTTCTCGAAAAAAAAAAACTCAAACTCTCTTCTTTTCGTTTCAGAACACCTTCTGCTTCCTGGGTACTTCTGGCCTGGTCCCTAGGGTCTCATCTAAGGGAAGAGCGAGGTGCAGACATCAGGTGCAGACACAAAGGTCCCAGGGACTTTGCTTTCACTCACCCAGTACAACTGTGGACAGAATAGACAGAGTGGACCATTTACAAGTAGATGGAGGTTCAGGACCATTGGAGCGATGCAGCGTTACCCTCCCCCAGCCGCCCCTCTCTGTGGAAGACCCACCTACCACCCCGTGCCACATCTCAGACTGTGCCACACTTTCAGAGATGGACACCAGGAGGAATGTGGAGAAACAGACACACAGAGAGAGCCTTTCCCCTTGAAGACTGTCACCTACCTGACAGATGAGGCGTAGTCCCAGAGAGGCAATATTCTCCGTTCAAAGTTCCACACAACCTGGAGCTTCCGCTTCAACCGCCTCGGAGTCAGTATTTTCATGGAAGTCTCCCTAGGTTGCTCAAGCTAGTCTTGGGCTGCTGGGCTCAAATAATCCCCCTGCCTCAGCCTTACAAGCACCTGTGACCATCGGTGCGCTCTGAAGTATTCTCAGGCTGCGGTCCCAAAGGCAGGCCCAATCTGCAAGCTGATTTAGAAGTGTCTGGTGGATTTGTAGGCCCCTCATCTGCCCTTTCTTGCTGTTGTTTGGGGGTTTGGGGTTTGCCTGTTTGTGTTTTGATTGCCATACTAGAAATTCAACTGGGGCCCTTCGCCTGTCAGGGGAGCTTTCTGCCCTGGAATTACAGCTTCGGCCTTCTTTTTGACTTTTTATTTTTTTAAGATAAGATCTCTATCTTTTTAACCCAAAGCAGGCCCTAGATTACAATTCTCCTGTATCAGTCTCTCTGTGATTCCAGACCTGAACTCCCAGTCCTTGCCTCGACCTTTGTTTAGGTTCCAAGCTCAGTGTCCCCATTCTGAGGGTTAGGGTCATGGGAGCAAAAGATCTTTAGGCAAAAGCATGGGGCCAGATGGGTGTCCACTGTGCCATGTGGTAAGGGAAGCTCTCCAAGCCCTGCGGACAAACTCTGGGGGAAAAACAAAAACGGGTCACATATTTTTCTGAACCCTGCAAAAGTTTCAAAATAAAAGCCTCCAAAAGCAATAGACTAGAGATGGAGGTGACCCTGGGGTCAGGGTGGGCCATAAGAATGTGGAGAGGGAGGAGGCTGAGGCCTGGGATGAGAAGGGGCTCTTTGGGGAGGAAGGTTAGGCTGTATTGGTTGGTTAAAGCACTCTCACCTCTGGATGACACACTGACACAGGCTCCTCCCAGACCCCAAGGGTCCTCTCTAGCACTGCAGGGGTTAATGTCTGGCACATCAGCAGGCACCTGCTCACAACTGCTGACCACACAGTTGTGCTTGAGGATTCTGAATGTGACTCATGGCGAGAGTCGTGTCTTTGGCAGGCGTGAACTCCAGCGTGGCTCAAAGAGCATTCGTTTCTGTACATGGCCTCGTTGATAAATACCTGACCAAGCTCTGCAGAGCCTGGTGTGGCCTCACTCTGAGGCAGGCCCTGGGTCAAACAAGCAGTAAGTACAACTCCAAATCAGGGCCTAGGGGATGTTGTACACTGTTTAAAATAAAACAGGAGAGGGCAAACAGGAGAGGAAAGGGCACCAGGTCACTCTGAGACGGTTCAGGAAGGCCTTCTAAGTCACACTGGGGAGTCTGAGCTCTATCTTGGGGTGGGGGCGAGAGAAGCAGGGGTTGTGTGATACTAAGGCCCTGTGATCTTGTTTCTATGTTGTAAAATTGGAAGAGGGTAGTGAGAGACGGGAGATGGCTCAGAAGGTAAAGTGCCTGCCACATAACCTTGAGGACCTGGGTTCAGGACCTCAACACCCCATATAAAAGCTAGATGTAACTGTACTGGACAGAGGGCAGAGGCAGGCAGATCCCCTGGGGGCTTTACTGGCCAGTCAGTCTTGGGAAAGATGTGCTATCTCGACAAAACAGAACAAACAAACAAAACAAAAGAAAACCACATAAAACACAAAATGAAACAAAAACTAAAAAATCATGAAAAAGAAAATGTATTGGGGGTGTAATTTGAACTTCAGGGCAACTGACCAAAATAATGAGTTTAAATGAAATAGAAAAGCCTTGACTTACCTTATAACACTTTATATTTTTGCCATTTTGTCATATTTTGTCATATAACATTTATCATTTTGTCAGTCGGGGATGAATTTGTGTCCCCCTCGGGATTCCAGGCTAGCCTCAGCCTTCTAGAGCAGAAATTTCAGGACCCTCACACCATGTCTGGCTTTTTCTGGCTTCAAAAGAGGACATTGTTGGAGTGATCTAGTCTTTCGCTGGTGGAAACTGGAAGCGTTCAGCTTCTTTGTGCTATTACCCCAGGATTCTCAGGGCTGAGTGTAGAGGCATATAGCTGCCAACCCAGCACTGGGAAGATCACAAGTTCAAGGTCATTCTCAGCTCAATGGTAAATTCAAGGCCAGTGTGAGGCACACAATAAGATCCTATCCCAAAATAAGAAAAAGAAAGAAAAAAAAGGAAGAATATTCTTAAGGTAAGCATAGCTGAGTTGTCATTAGGTCAAAGGGCAAGTGTGTTTCATTAGATACGAGTGACCGATGTTTGCTCCTTAAGTGAACTTTCTTGGCTGCCCCTCCTCACTGTCGCTTCTGGTCATCACCTAAAACATTTTGAAATAGGATAGGTTCAGGGTCTGTCTTCGCTTTTGTGCTTCTCTGGAAGGAGACGAGGGCTGAGCAGAGTCTGAAGCATTTCCTGCCTGGTCCTCTCTCCTGTCACCGCCCTGTCTGTGTCCTGGGACCCTTTCCTGCCAGCTCTTTAATCTCCTTCCCTGGGAGCTCAGTGTTGAGCTGTGTGCTGGCTATTTCTTCATGGCCCGTGGTGAAGAAGTGTATTCTCACCCTCCTGGTTGATTGCGATTGTCATCCTTAATTTCCCCCTGTAGAATGTTCTCATTTTCCCACAGTAACTGGTCCACCTATTCATCTTGGGTTTCTAGGCAGCCTGGTGGCTGAGGAGGCTCCTTGTCAGCAGGTTAGAGGCGGGTGCTCGCTCAGCCACTGGCTGCGCCCTGCGCCCTGCGCCCTGCGCCCTGCGCCACCCCCGTGCTGCCCCTCAGAAGACTCAGCAAACCTGCTCTTTGGCCTGCAGACTCCACCAAGAGGGATACTGCCTCGCCTTTCACGGCCAACCCCGGGGTGCTCCAGCTTTGGTTCTCCCTGGACTCCCAGTTCCTTTTAAGGAGTTATGCATCTTATACGTTCCCTAATCCCCCGACTAAATTTACCAGCTGTCTCTTGCAGCCAAGGCATTGGCTAAATTAAACTCCACAGTCGTGGACACGGTGTATCAGATGCGGCTCTGTAAGCTGTGAAGGGTGCAGCCACCCCCCTTGCCTGTCCTGAGGCCTGGAGGTCAAAGCGCCTAAGGGGGCCTCTCCCCTCCAGTGTACGGTGTCCCACTAGCTACCAGGATGCTGTCCCTTCTTTTCTTTTTTAAATGTAATAGTTTTACTAATTCCTTCATACAATGAACTTTGATCATATTCATCCCCCCCCAAGGCACTGACTACAGCTCCCACATCCACGCCTCCACCTCCCACTCCCTCCCAACTTCACATTCTGTCTCTATTTTTTAAATGACCCACGGAGTCATGCTTGTGCTGCCCATAAGCTCATGGGTGTGTGGGCATCCCCTGGATCACGGCTAAGCTCTGAGAGGCCACACTCTTAAGGAAAACTGACACCCACATACAAAGAAGCCTTTAACTGTCATTAACTCATCTAGGGGTAGGCCTCAAGGTCCCTCCCTCCCTCCACACTGGAGTGCTGACTGACTTGATCTTGTGTGGGCACCCACAGCTACTGTGAGGTCAAGAGTGCAGTGGGCCTGTCACATCCTGAAGCCACTCCTTCAGTCTGGCCCTCCCTTCCCTCTGGCCCTTACAATCTTTCTGTCACTCTTGGAGTCATGCAGGTCACAGTTTCTATCGAGAGACTTCTTTAATTACAAAGTCTCATTTGTTTATCCAAAACATTTTTGACTTATTTTTTTTAAAGATTTATTTTTATTTTGTGTAAATGCTTAAGTGCCTACAGTGTCAGCCTGTGTACCAGGTGTGTGCCTGGTGCCCAAAGAGGCCAGAAGAAGGTGTCGGATCCCCTCAGATTGAAGTTGGTTGTAAGTCACCTGACATAGGTGCTGGGAACTGACCGTGGGTCTTCTGACTCTAAAGAGCTTCAAGTACCCTTAACTGCTGAGCCATTCTTCCATCTCAAATTCAGTAACTCTTTATGGATGCCCTCAGTTTCCAGGCGGCTTCCTGGGGGTGCAAGAACGCCTGTGACCTTGTCTCAGTGACACACAAGTGAGTGGGAATCCCACACTCAATAGCAGGAGGACCTTGAGCAGAGGAGGAGGAAGGAGAAGGTGGTGGAGGCCACGTTTCGTTGATGTGGCTCGGAGATGTCCCTCTGGTGAAGTAACTTGTGTGCAGCAGGAGCTATGGGTGTTTGAAAGAAGGCTCCAGGTGGAGAAAGCAGTGGGGTTTCTGTGATCCGAGTGAGGAACATAAAATAGCCATATATCCAGTGTGTGTGTTACAGGCCAGCAGGACCTCCCCACCTGTCCTGTGAGGTGAGCCTGCTGGTGCCCAGGGGAGTTAGGATTCTCTTTCACAAACAGTGGGAAATGAGAGGAGGGTTGAGACCCGAGAGACGAGTGCCACGCACGAGCCCCCTTGTCTGCGCTCTGTGTGCTGGCACCCAGATACTGAGCTTCGGGCAAGGGGGCTGGAGGTTAAAATACACAGACACACACAGACAGAGAGACAGCGACACGGGTCATCCTTGAATTCCCAAGAATGCCCCCTTTATTGTGTTCAGGGGCAGATTATATAGAGATAGCCACGGCCCAGCCAAACCCACCAGAAACCACTCTCCTGCCATCAGGAACTCCTGAAGGTCTCGTGCTCAGAGCAGCTGTAGGCACTCAGATCAGGGGATTACAAGAAATTCAGGATCTGGGGTCTCACTGCTCCCAACAACAAGACATCTCATTTCCATGGTAAGCGACCTCCCTGCATACTGACCTCAGCAGCAACCTGATACAGAAAAGTCAGCAGTGAACTTGAGGGACGAGAGAGACAAGAGGGACCATGAGGCTGTTTCAGGTTCTGGACCAGCTCCTGGAAACTGTCTGAGTTAGCAGAGCCATATACATGGTGCTGCTACTATCACCTTTTAGAGGGATGCTCAGGGCCCTGCCTGTTCTGGACCCAGTGTCACCTTGCAGCAAGTTCCAACATTTGTCCCTTTTATCTGAAGGGAGGGAGCCCCTCTGTCACATCTAGACACACAGGCCCAGTAAGCCCTTTGCAGCACTCACCTATGACCCAGTGTTTTGTGCCAGGTCACAATAGCCTGGTCTGGCTTCTAAAGACCAGCCCATGCAGATGCCACACACAAGATTTGGTTCCCCACAGCAAACATACAGATGCCACCCCCCAAGCAAGGCTCTACAGTAGAGCATCCCACTTTGCCAGAACTGAATCAAATGCATAGCCCAGGCCTGTCAGGGTCAGTTAGGCAATACACACAGAGTAATGGGTGCTACCCCCAAACATCCCCTCTCCTCCTCTGGTCCAAGAAATTACAGGCAAAAAAGAATGTGAATCAGAAAGTTGGCCTTGGAATGTAAACCGCTAAAGCTTGGGGGTGGGGACGTTTGTGACGGTCACAGGTGCCAGTGAGTCCTGAGGTCAAATGGAAAAGAGAAGGCTGCCACTGCTTCTGCTCACAGCGCTGCAAAAATCTTCCTCTAAACCCAAATGCATTTCCAGAGAGAGCAGAGCATCCCTGTACTGCTTGCTCAGCAAGTTCATTGCGTTCATTCCTAAGAGTGGATAAGCGAGTAGAGCCCGCAGCTGATAGAGGGCAGGAGCTGAGCTGTGAGGCTTCTGAGCACATCAAAGGGGGAAGGAAGCATGGATGGGCAAGGGGAGGGGTTGGGAACATCCCCTGGCAGAGGAGCCTGGCTGATGGGGAACAGACATCAGGCTAAGCACACGGATGTCCTCAGGTATGTTCTTTCTGACAACATGCACACACGCACACATGCACACACTCACACATGCTCAGAAGTAACACTTGCAAACTGTGGACCTGGTACAGGAGAGGAGCACAATGGCCAGCAGCAGCTTTGATGGTAACAGAGAGGAAAGGTAAGCATTGCAGGGTTCAGCTGTACCCCTTCCTCCTGTCCTTTTAAAGCTAATACCCCCGCCCCGTAATTTCCATCTGAGAACTTTGAGTTTCTCATCTAAAAGACTTTTGACCAGATAGCCAGAGAAACCCAGGGAAGAAAGAAAAGACACAGATGAAGGGAATAGGGCGAACCCTTAAGCACTGTTGGGAAGTATGGCCGTCACAAAAACAGTACTGAGGCCTCTCAACCATTTAAAACAGGAACTGCCATAAGAGGAGCCTGCCCGCTAGTGAGTACACAGCAGAGGAAGGAATCAGTGCTTTGAGGGGATATTTGCATTCTCACGCCCATGGCTCCATTGGCCACAAGTGCCGGGATACAGCATCAACCTGAGTCATGGATGGAGAACACATGTTCCAGACACAGAGTGGGGCCCAGCCTGTTGAGACTAGCAAGAAGGGTGGTTACTGAAGATGGATGGGCTAGCAGGCTGGGAGTGGCTAAGTACAAGGTGGCAAAGGAAAGTCCTCCGGTGTGTATCTCACAGCAGGCTGGCTGTGGCTAACACCACTGCGACATGGCTTTCAAATTAATTAGAAGAGAGGAATTTTCCTTTTCATCTCAAAGAGATGAGTGTAGGAGGATGTATTTAATACTTACTTTTCTACCGTTGCCATAAAATGCCGCCATGACCAAGGCAACTTCTAAAATTGGGCTTATGGTTCCAAAGGGTGAGAATTTGTGATGGTGGGGTGAAGGCATGGTGGAAGGAACAGCTGAGATCTCATATCATGAACCACAAGCATCAGGCAGAGAGCATGCTGGGAATGGCATGTGACTTTTGAAACCTTAAAGCCCACCGCAGTGACACATCTCCTCTAATAAGGCCACACCTCCTAATCCTTCCCAAATAGTTCCACCAACTGGGAACCAAGTATTTAAGCATATAGTCCTGCCAGGGAGTGCTGATTTTAGTTCAAACAACCACAGAGGGAAATATTACATGCCCTTACTGACAGCTACAGATGATCAACACAAACCAAAGCATCACTCATGCTCCAGAAAATTGCACATTCATTATGTATCAATAAAATATTGAGTAAACTGTGTGTATAAGGTAGTGCATGCCTGTGACCCCAGCACTCAGAAGGAAGAGGCTGGGATATCTAGAGGAAGCCAGCTAGCCAGCTCCGCTAAGATACCTTGCCTCACTGAACAAGGTAGAGAGTGACTGAGGGAAATCCCTCCATACAGGTGTGCACACTCACGTGCATCACAGACACATACTACACACATGAGGGGGACGATAATCCAGCTGTGTCTGCATGCACCTGTGATGCCTGCATGGGGAGGCAGAGACAGGCAGGTTGTCAGGGGGCTCACCTGCCAGCCTGGCCTGCCTGGCAGGCCCTGAACAACCCTGTCCCCTTTGCTCCACTGCTCCATGCTGCCCTCCTCCAGGGCCAGTTGTTGTGTCTGGTAACAGCAGGTGCCAGGGTGAGTCACAGAAGATGCCTCAGCAGAAAGAGATCTAGGAGATTAGTAAAACTGAATATTCCAGCTCTCCTCTTCCCTTGGAGAGAATCTTGGAGTTGGGGAAGCTTCCTTGCCTTTTATTTTCCCATGATGCATTGTGTGTTTCTTTGGCCTTGATGCTGTGTCATTCAGGACCTATACTCTGGCAAGGAGCTGTTTACACCTGAACGTGTAAGACAGGAACTGCCAAGTGTTCCTGTCTTCCCATATGAGAGTCTAGATGCATTGGTTTCTGCAAGTATCTGCACGCATCGGGTTTCATGGTCAGCATTCAAGAGAACTGCTCGAACAGTGGTGAAGGGAGACCAGCTGGATGGGCCTCAGGCTGGGGTTTTCCAAGCCCTGCTCTGGAGCACTTAGCTGACCTAGTGAACAAGGGCGTCAGTGAAACTTTGTGTCTCCTTGGCTTCTCCCCCACTGGAATGCATGGAAAAGATAAATGGGAGAAGCTGAGAACTTGAAAGTTGAAGATGGTTCCTTAGAAGAGGTTTTTAAAGGGCCAGGCATGATCCCAACCCCAAGGAGAAATTTTTGGGATATAGCTCAGCTGTCCACAAGGGAAAAATTCTTTCCTAGGTAAATGGCTCTCCTCTTCCTTTTTAAAAATATGAATAGTCTCTGTCTCCTTGTGAAATATCCTTTTACCATCCTCTTGCCTTGAAACAATGTGGGTTTTCCATGACTCTTGTTGGATTCCTGTGTACCCTCAGAGATACTCAGAATTCATGTGAACCCCAAATATATTCATTCCAGGACAGACAATTTTGAACATGTCAAATAGATTAGCTATTTTCATACCTCTGAGATGAAGTAGCAGATAGAAACAACTTTAAAGATCAGCTTTGGCTCACAGTTTCTGAGGTTCCAGTCCGGGCACCCAGGAGTGTGGGCGAGGAAGACTGTTTCCTCCATAGATGACCAGGAAGCAGAGGAGAAGGGGATCCAGGAGTCTGCCTGTCTTCCTCCTTGTTCCCCTTTTATTTCCTCCAGCCTCTCCCCCAGCCCATGGGAGGGTGCTACCCATTTCCAGGGTCAGTATCTCCACCCAGCCCATGGGAAAGTTTTTCCTGTCTTCAGAGTGGGTCTTCGTACTCAGTTAATCATCTTTGGAAATATCTCTAGACACATCCAGAAGTGAGCCTCCTCTGTCTCCAATTCTAGTTAAGCTGGCTGTGAAGATCACAGTGGAGTAACTAAGAAAACACTCTCAGGGTTTAGAAGCCCCTTTCATTCTAGCTGGGAGGATTTGTGAGCACTTCCGGCCTCTGTGTATGAGGTGTCACCCTGAGCCCACAGTGCCAAAGCTGTGACCTGCTGGGATGGCAGGAGTCTACCTGTGCAGGTACAGAAAGGGCTGGGTAAAGGTTGTTCTGTTTCTTTACCAGTTTTCATGATGATGGATCTGTTTTATTTGTTTGTTTGTTTTGCAATGTAAGGGATCAAGCCCAGGGTTTTGTCTTGGTCTGGAAATGATCTCTTACTTTGATGGGCTCCTACTCTCTGAAAGAACCGTCAAGAGTCCTGCTTTGATTTGCTTCGACTCTGCCTGGAAGTTGAACTGCTATCCCCTCCATTGCTCTGCTGCATGAAGTCCTGGGCTCCATCTCCATCACTGTATAGACCTGGGTGTTGTGCCTACCTGTAATCCCAGAACTCTGGGCATGGGGAGGATTAGATATTCAGGGACACTCTTTTGCCATAGACTAAGTTCAAAATCAGTTTGGGCTGCAAGAGATCCTCTCAGACAAAGAAAAAGTAAAATCAAAGTTCAGCCTCGAGAGTGTAGTGTCCACACAAAGGGAAGCCCTTTCTGCAACTTCTGTTGCCCACTGGTTCCTGACTCCCCAGTCTGGGATGATATTCTACACCCAGCCCACCTAACTCCACCTGCCTGTGGAAGTCCATAGCACTGTTTCCAAATTTGGAACCAGTTTCTCTTTCAGTTTTCCACTGAGGTAATTTGTGGCTAAAATACCAACCTTAACTCGTGGTTCTGTGGACAAACTGGGCTAAAGGTGGACTGTTCTCCACATGATGTCACTAGAGGGGTTGTCATGGACGGGGGCTGCATCCAGCCGTGGAGGTTGGAACAGTGGGTAGCTGGCTGGGCCATAGACTCTTGTCACTTAGCGGTCTGTCTCCACTTCTGCACTCGACGTCTGGTAGAAGACAGGTGGGAACTGCATCACGTGCCGCACTCTGGGTTCCAGACAGGCATGGTCCGCTTTTCACCATTCCTGTCCATCAGAGTGAGCGAGCCACAAGGCATCTCTGCCCATCAGAGGAGCCGAGGAGGAGACACAAGCTTGATATACATGTCCAGTGAGGAGACACTGTGGACATCTTTACGGATTAACCCATCATGATAGCTTTGATGCTCTAAGCAAACCCGTGAGAACAGTTGGTCCAGATACACTTGGCCCAGTAGACTGACATCTGATGTATTGAAGTGGCCCGAGGCAACTGCCAAAAAAAACTCTGGCTAGGAAAAATAATGACAGCCAGGCACCATGCAATGACAGTTTGCTTAATGACAGATTTCATAAATGATGGTAGTGCCACAGGGTCATAAGTGAGCTGGGTCTGGTGGCAGATGCCTGCAATCCTAGCGTTCAGATGGCTGAGGCAGGGGGACCATGCCTTCGAGGCTAGCATATAAAGTACAGTGAAAATTATACCCTACCCTGTCACCTGACAGCTTTGTTACCATGGTGGTGCAGCATGAATCATGAACACATCAGCTGAACAGGCTGTCACAGGAGAGTACAGCACTCACAGTCATGTATGATCTGTTACAGAGGTTGGGAGATAGCTCAGTCAGTAAAGAGTTTGCCTGGCAACCATGAGGTCATGAGTTCAATCCCCAGAATCCACGAGGGCACATGACACAGGGGACTGAGAACTAAAGATCTGAGACCAGGCTCATGTGGTCCTTATGTCTTTGAGTCTCTTTGGTCAGTGGGGCTGGGCTTCATGTTGGGACCCACTGGAGAGCCCCAGGAGGCACTATCTGTGTGCTCCAGGGATGTCACTCATGCAGGTGTTGGTTTCTCATCAAATGTTTCTTCCCTTTATCACCTGCAGAAGTTGAGGCAGTTAAAAAACTAGATCAATTCTGATCTCTCTCCCTTCCTCCCTCTCTCCCCCTCTGTGTGTGTGTGTGTGTGTGTGTGTGTGTGTGTGAGAGAGAGAGAGAGAGAGAGAGAGAGAGAGAGAGAGAGAGAGAGAGACTTTCAGTTGTCAACTTGAAAGTCAACACACCTTGAAAGAAGGAACCTCAGTTGAGGAATTGCCTCCATCAGATTGGCCCATGAACATGCCAGTAGGGCATTTTTGATTGCTAATTGATGTGGGAGGGCCTGCTGTAATCTGTGCCTTCCCTGGGCAGGTGGTCTGGGCTGCATAAGAAAGGTAGATGAGCAAGTCATGGAAGTAAGACAGTAAGCAGCATTCCTCTGTAGCCTCTGCTTGAGCTCCTGCCTCCAGGTTCCTGCCATGACTTCCTGCTCTGAATTCTTCCAGTGATGGATTTTAATCTGTAAGCCAAATAACTCATTTTTCTCCCACATTGTATTTGGTTATAGTATTTGATCCCAGCAACAGAAAAGCAAAGCAAAACAACCTGCGTGTATGGTATTTTATGAACGAGTGTGTGGATACATGTGAGGTTCACAGGAGGACAGCAGACATTCTGCTCTATCACACTTGGCATTGTTCCTTTGAGACAAGGTCTCTCCTTTAACCTGGAGCTGGTCTGGAAAGCATCATGCCTCAGCAATTTTTCTGTTTCCACTTTCTACAGCACTGGGGTGACAGGGGCGCCTATAGCCATGCCCAATTTAAAAAAAATTATCATAAGTATTGAATTTTGAATTCATGCCCTCATAGAATAGAATTTACCATCTTGATCATTTAGAACTTAAGAATTCAGTAGAGTCAAGTATAGCCAATGGTGTCAACCACCTCATGTTACAGGGGAAGCCTGAGATTCAGTGCTGGCAAAATAAGCCCCAGAAAAGTAACAGCAGAGAGACACCAGAATTAAATGTCAAAATTTGGAGACAGAGACAGGAGGCACAACTTGTTCTGCATGTTCTTGGGAACTTGATAAGGGATTCAAGACACTGGATAATTAACCATGTCTTGCATGTCTGCCTGGCTGAGCTGGTGGAGTTCCTTCTAACTCAGGCATAAAACATGGATGGGCCTAAGGGATTCCTGGTTTTAATGCTAGTGGAATTCATTAGCATTACATGGGTCTCTGGCCAGCAAAACAGAAGCAGAGAAACAAAGAGTATCATGCAAGAGTTGAGCACAAATGCTAATCAGCAAAGAAGGAAACCCAGCAACCATGTTTCAGAGGGATCCCAGACGAGCCCCCAGGATATCATGTTTTGTGGGCCAAGCAGAAGGCACAGCTCCCCATTGTCATCCACAATAATCTGGGGGAATTCTCTAGATTGTTAGGAACCTCAATTTTAGGCAACATAGATTCTGAGGCTTTGATACAGAAAACCATTTTAGGACTATCTAGCTTGTAAAGTAGAGTTGGGACTGAATAAAGACATTTTGATATAGGCTTAAGCATGAGGGTTAAGGGAAAAGAAGCATTCAGAAGGAAAGACAGACATCTGACAGAGTGGATGTGGGTTTCTCAAAGAAGAATCTGAAAGAGACAGCATCGTTGCTGGAGACATCAAATCGTATATAAACAGTAAAGCATGTAGTAGAAGGCACAGCTCCCCACTGTCATCCACAGTAGCCTGGGGAATTCCTCTAGACTTTTAGGGACCAAGATAAGCCCCCCAAACAGAAGAACTTCTTTATCATGATGTTCCCAATAACCACAATGTTAGTAAATCATTAAACTTAAGGCAGAATCTGGTGGAGATTTAATTTGTGTGTGTGCAAATCTCAGAAGATGAGAACATATTGTTTTCATCATCTGCTATGCACATAGCATAACTTCCCTTTGTGAGAATGTTTTTTAAAAGATTTATTTTACATTTGTATATGCATGTGTGTCTGTGGGTGGGCATATGCACATAAAGGCAGTTTCCTGTGGAGGCCAGAAGAAGGTGTTGGATGCTCTAGAGCTGGAATTACAGATAATTGTAAACCGCCTGCTGTGGGTACTGGAAGCTGGAGTCTAGTTCTCCAAAAAAAAGCAGTATGTGCTCTTAACTGTTGAGTCATCTCTCTAGTTTCTCTTGTGAGAATATGAAGAGCCATCAAGTTTTAGTGCCCAGCTGTTTTAAATTATCACAGTTTTTGAGATTAAGGGTGAGATTCCATAGACTATAAAAGAACATATTGATATTTACATAGTAGCATTAAGGTAGAACGCAAAAAAATAAAAACTGTTTTCGCATTTTTATTTCTACTCTGTGCCCTCTCTCCCCTCGGTTTCAAAATGACCCCTTGGCATTGTATTTGTGAACAATGTCTCTCCACACTTTGTGTTACCAAGTCTCCTTCAGAATATCTAAATAACTCAACAAAGTTTAATTAGGGTCAATCACAAGAGCATGGATAAAGAGATACTTACAGAAACATGGGCAAAGAAAATTACTCTCCCCCACCCCCAGCAACCAGTAATAGCCTGTAGATCCTCAGGAAGGGGTGGGGCCTTATCAGTCCCTCCCCTCCTCTTGCCAGAATGCCACCGGACCACTGTTGCTGAATGCAACTCTCCAAGTGCAACAACCGTTATTTTTTTTTTTTTTACCAGATAGATCAGCTATGCCTACTTGCAAAAAGATCATCACAGCAAGACTGACATTGGCATCCCCTCATGGAGGGCGGGGTTGGGGAGGGTCTGCACCTTCCCACCATTTGTATGCAAGGCTTTCTTAGTTACTGTGGAGGTCTCAATGAAAGTGGCCCCACAGACTCATAAAGAGTGGCACTCTGTGTGATTTTCTTTGGGACTTGCTGGCTGTAGGAAGTGGGGTTATGTGCCTGCCTTTAAACCATCCCTGTGAGTAGCAGGTGGAGTGCTCTTATCAACCAGGTCTAGAACCCCACTCAAAACTGTGGCTCCAGAAAATTAAACGGGATGAAGTCCTTCTGGAAAATAGAAAGAGAAGGAGGAAAACATTATGGGAAGAAAAGACAGGAGGATAGGGATAGAGAGGAAGGGAGGAAAGGACGGAAGAAGTGGAAGAGGGAAGGAGGGAAGAAAAGGAGAAAGGAAGTGGGGGAGGCAGGGGATGGAGAAAGAAAGGGAAGGAAGGAGGGAGGGAGAGATAGAGGGAAGGAAAAGTGGGTTCAGCTGCCAACCAAGGTTAAGCCAGTTAACAGAGAGCTGGCACCGCCATCCTCATTTCAGATGAGAAGCATCAGTCCCTCAGCATAGTCAGGGAGCGCCTGGTCCACATGAAACAGGGTGACAAGGGCTCTCTCTGGTCTCCCAGATGCCAACCAGGCTCCTCTTCCAAATGTCTGGATTACACAATGGTATTTCAATCAAACAGTGACACAGAGTGGTCCGACGATGAGGGAAGCCCTGCTGTGGTTCTGAGGTGACAGGCAGGGCCACGTGCTGGGCAATGGTGGTTGATGAGTCAGTGGACATCCCCAGTAGGCTGGCCAGGCCTGAGAGACGGTCACTCTAGGACAGGAGAGCAACATGTTCAAACGTGCTCTGACAGACTGAGGGAAGAGAATGGCTTCCAAGCTGGGTGCTGATGCTTTCTGGCCCAGGTTGTATTACAAGCGTCCCTAGAATCAAACCCTGAATCCTGCCTGTGCCATAGGCAAATAAAACCCAGTGTGCTCCCCCTCCCCCCCACGGCCAGCAACTCCTCTTCTAGTCTCAGAAAAGTGATTGTATCCATGGTGAATTTTTGTTCACAAATGTTTTCTTAATGCATGAATAATAAAAGAATGATTGCTTATACCTAGTTGGGAGTTAACTTTGTGAGTTTTAATTAACATATAAAAATTATACAAAATTAGTTTCATTTTTACATTCTCATAATGCACATAATGTATTATGATCATATTCATCTCCTTAGTTTAATTTCTATTGCTGCGGTGAAACACCACAGCCCAAAGCAACTTGGTCAAGAAATTTCATTCTACAGTTTACAATCCACCAAGGGAAAACACGGCAGGAGTTCAAGGCAGAAGCCTGGAGGCAAGAACGTAGAAGATGTGGAGGGACACTGCTAACTGGCTTGCTTCCCATGGTTTGCTTTCTTATACAACCCAGGACCACCTGCCCAGGGGTGGCACCACCCACAGTGGACCCTCACTTATCAACTACTAATCAAGAAAGAACCTCTAGTCCAGTCTAATAGCGCATTTCCTCAACTGCAGTTCCGCTTCTCAGATGATTCCAGCTTGCATCAAGTTGATCAAACCCTGATGAAAACATGCCCGCTTGCCTCTGGACTCCCTCCAGCTCTCCTTCATGACTGGTCAGCCTTCCATGTTCACTGATACTTTGTTGTTGTGAGAGTTCTTTCCTGGGATGCCTAAGCATCATCGGCCTCCTCCTCACCAAGTCCTAATAACCAACAGAGATATGAACCCACTAACATTCAACCAGTCCGAACAATGAGTGTGTTAGGTTTCCCCACAGAGCATGCGCAGTGGTTTGCCTGCCAGAGCATGAGTGAACCCCAAGCACCCTCACTGGAAAGTCTCACGCAACAGGGAAAAAGGCTATTACTGTGGGAGCTGCTTCCTTCCCTTTCTTTCTCCATCCCCTGCCTCCCCCACTTCCTTTCTCCTTTTCTTCCCTCCTTCCCTCTTCCACTTCTTCCTTCCTTTCCTCCCTTCCTCTCTATCTCTATCCTCCTGTCTTTTCTTCCCATGTTTTCCTCCTTCTCTTTCTATTTTCCAGAAGGAATTCATCCCATTCAATTTTCTGGAGCCACAGTTTTTTGTTGTTTTTTTTTTTTTAATTGAAAATTTCCACCTCCTTCCTTCCTCCCACTTCCCTCCCCTCCCCCCAGTCCCCCTCCCTAGTCCAAGGAGCAGTCAGGGTTCCCTTACCTATAGGAAGTCCAAAGTCCTCCCTGTTTCCCCCAGGTCCAGGAAGGTGAGCATCCAAACAGACTAGGCTCCCACAAAGCCTGTCCATGCAGTAGAATCAAAACCCAGCACCATTGTCCTTGGCTTCTCCATCAGCCTCCACCATCAGCCACATTCAGAGAGTCCGGTTTGATCACATGCTCCATCAGTTCCAGTCCAACTGGCCTTGGTGATCTCCCATTAGATCAGTCCTGCCGTCTCAGTGGGTGGACGCACCCCTCGCGGTCCTGACTTCCTTGCTCATGTTCTCCCTCCTTCTGCTCTTCATTTGGACCTTGGGAGCTCAGTCCAGTGCTCCAATGTGGGTCTCTGTCTCTATCTCCATCTATCGTCAGATGAAGGTTCTATGGTGATATGCAAGATATTCATCAGTGTGGCTATAGGATAAGGCCAGTTCAGGCACCCTCTCCTCTGCTGCCCAAGGAACACCTGGGAACCCCTCCAGAGTCAAGTCTCTTGCCAACATTAAAATGGCTCCCTTAATTAAGATATCTACTTCCCTGCTCCCTCATCCACCCTTCCTCCATCCTAACCATCCCATTCCCTCAAGCTCTCCCCATCCTCCCCTTCTCCCTTCTCTCTCCCTAACTCCCCTTATCCCCACCCCCCCACCCCCGTGCTCCCAACCCCTGTCCAGCAATCTTGCCCACTTCCAATATCCAGGAGGATAACTATATGTTTTTCTTTGGGTTCACCTTCTTATTTAGCTTCTCTAGAATCACGAATTATAGGCTCAATGTCCTTTATTAATGGCTAGAATCCACTTATGAGTGAGTACATACCATATTCATCTTTTTGGGTCTGGGTTACCTCACTCCGGATAGTGTTTTCTATTTCCATCCATTTGCATGAAAAATTCATGATGTCATTGTTTTTTACCACTGAGTAGAATAGAACTCTAAAGTGTATATGTGCCACACCTTCTTTATCCATTCTTCTATTGAGGGGCACCTAGTTCTTACTATTGCAAATTGTGCTGCTTAAGGTCATGCTCAGCAATACCCCACTCCTGGTAGCAGCTTCTGTCTTAGGGTTTTTATTACGTTGAAGAGACACCATGACCACGGAAACTCTTATAAAGAAAGCATTTAATTGAGGTGGCTTGCTTAGTTTCAAAGGTTCAGTCCATTATCATCTTGACAGGGAGCATGGCAGCATGCAAGCAGATGTGGTGCTGAAGCTGAGAGTCCTGCTTCTTGCTGGTAACAGGAAGCTAACTGATACACTGGGCAGAATCCTGAGCATAGGAAACACAATGATGGTGAGACTCTTGGATTGTCCCCTTTGCTGTGGGAGGTGGGGATGCCTGCACATCCTGATGCAGATTCACAAGAGTGCTCTTCCTAGACAGAACACACATGCTCCTGTTGGGGTGAGGGGCTTGGCTGCTTGTGAGGAAGAAGAGGTGCTGGGCATCCTGGAAGCCAGCCCTGAGTCCCCAAAGATGAATGGAAACTCACTTTGCTGCTCCGTTCACCCATACAGACATAGGCGAACATGTGAACACACGTGAACCCACGCTCTCGGGTTCACGCCCTTCATCTTGCCTCATGATGTGGTTTATTGGCATGAATGAATCAGGGAGTGGGGTGGTGGGTGAGGAAGATGTTCTCAGGTGAGGACACAGCCTTTCCAACTGAGGATACCCTGGTGCAGGCAGAAGTCCAGACACCACCTGGATTCAAGTTGTACCAGGCCTTCCAAGTTCATGCCCAGTCCCCTTCACAGCTCCAGCCCACACATGACATGGACAACCCCTCCCTTATCTCCTCTGAGTCAGGTGGCCTTTCAGGAAGGGGTCACAGAACCAAGAGTCACTGTCACCTTGGCTCTCATGGCCCTTAGCTCATGTCTCTGGCCTAAGCCACCATCCCTTCCAACCCCTAGTGACTCTGAGACCCAGTGTGGGTCCTCACTTCCCAACAGGGATGATGTGTGCTCGTTCATTTGTTTGTTATTTTGGGGTTTGGACCCCAGACCTCGCACATGCAAGGCAAGTACTCTACCTCTGAGCCTCACCTCTGTCCCCTTTTTCTTAAGCTTTTCATTTTGAGACAGGGTCTTGTAAAGTAGGTCAAGCTTGTCTTGAACTTTCTCTGTATCTCAGGATGGTCTTGAAATTTTGGTCCTCCTGTCTCAGCCTCCTGGGTCCTATGTTAGGAGTTTGTGACCACTACAGCCCTTTCTCCTCTGATCACAGCCTCTCACAGTTCCCCCAACCAGCTCCATTTTATACCTGAAAACACTGAGGCCAACTGACTGACTGGCCCAAGGTCACTCAGAGATAGTGGCAGAGCTGAGCGTCTTTCTATCCTGGGCTTTAACCTCTGTAGGGGAAGGGGAAGTTGGACCACTCAGCTCAGGATCTGCCTGTTGGGAATGGAGCAGAGATTTCTTGAGTTAATACACATCACCCCACACAACCGATCTCATAAATATCACTGCATCTGCAGGCTCACCTGGAGCCAGCACCCTGGACCGTAGCAGCTCTGTATCCTGTTCCCTGTCACAGCAGGTGGAAATAGTGTGAACTAAGGAAATCTCACCAGCAAAGATAACAGCTGAACACTTGTCTCCTGGCAGACCGTACTTAAGAGAATGCTGACCCACACACACGGGTCTCTGCCCCCCTCCACGGGATGGCTTTGAGCATGAGTTCACATGCTAGACCAGGCTCGTGGCCTTGGATGAGTGATTCGTCATCTCTGAACCTCAGTTGTGTTCATCTGGGAAAAGAGAATAGACCATTTATTTTGGAAGCATATGTGTAAGTGTAACATGCATGGCCGTGTCTAGCTGGAGGTTGTAAGCAATATTAAAATTCGGGGCATAGAAGTGACAGGGAAGTGTGGGGTTACATCATTAGTCTCTGTGCCAGGCACCAGACAGCTGGTCAGTGTCACAGTTTTAAAAAAAGAAAGAAAGAAAACGAAAGACAAGTTCTGAAGAGATGGTCCAGTCAGTAAAGTGTTAGACACAAGCGCAAGAACTTGAGCTCAGATCTCCAGCACCCACATAAAAAGCTGGCGGCCTCAGCACTCTGGAACAGGATGGGACAGGCAGATCACAGGCCAGCCATTCTGGTGGAGTCAGAGAGCCTCAGGTTCAGGGTCTCAAAAAATGAAGTGGAGAGCCATTGTCAAGACACCCGATACACACACATACACACACACACGCACACATGCACGCGCGCACACACACATGCACACACACACACGTGCACACACACGCACGCGCACACACATGCACGTACACACACATGCATGCACACACACGCATGCACACCCGTTATGAGGCTGTTCCACCACAGGTGCTTGCTGTCTTTAAGATGCCTGTCAGAGTAGGGGACTGGGAGGTGGGATGTCAAGTCCAGAGGAGCCGTCTTGGGTCTCAGAGAGAATGTCCTCTAGAAGTGTGATGCCCTCAAGCACACTGTTCACTCAAAGGACCTCCTTCATCCTGCAGAGCTGGTCACCCCAGCACCCACCTCAGTGACTGCTTCCTGGGCTCCCAATGCCGCGATCACACCCATCCTCCCAGAGCCAGTCCCTCACCATGCCAGTCTCACGGTGTTGACACAAGTCACCTTCTAAGTGTCCCTCCTGCAGTGTCCCTTGGGGTCCAGGCCCAGACCTCTCCTGCTTTGCACAGGGATGGAGAACTGAGCCCAGATCCTCACAGCCAGTGAAACCCAAGCCCAGCCTTCCCCATGAGACCAACCCAGCACAGCACAGCACCAGTTCCCTCTTTCCTACAGGACTTGGACAGGAGCATTTCCAGTGTAGCAGGGGACTGCCTTTTTGTAGCCCTCTGGGGATGCCAGTCTGAGAACGCAGCCAGTGCGGCCCTGGATATAGTCAAGAAATAGAGAGGTAGAGCATTCTTGAGAGTCCTGGATCAAGCCGTACCTGAACCTTCATGGATTTAATAAATCTCCCCTCATCTTAAGACAGGGTGAATGCATTGTCCTGTCACTTTGCCCAGTCAAAATGTCTTCACTGATAAACTTAAATTTCTGTTTAACACCCTTGTAAAACTAACTAGGCTTTTAAAACAAAGTCAAGGCTGCCAGGATTAACATGGACTCAGAGCAGAAAGGCTGGATAACATTTTAAGATCATCTCCTTGGGCTTTAGGACACCACCTGCTTTCTAGCTGTGTGACCTCGGACAAGTCTCTAAACCTCTCTGGGATGCTTATCTTCAGGTTTCTGAGATCAATGTCAGGATGCAGTAAGGTGATTGCCTAAAGCACCAGGCACACAGTAGGAGCTCAATGAATGTACCCCAACAATGTGGCTCACCTAACAGAGCTTGCAGAACAGAAGGATGTGTCAGTCACCAGGACCTCCCTCCCAGTCTATTGCTTTCATCCAAGAAAGAAAAGGAACAGTACTTCGAAGTCAAGGGGACCTGGATTTAAATCATACTTCTGCTCTGTGACATTAAGCAAATTGGTCAACCTCTCTGAGCCTTTTTCTTCTATCAGTTAAGTGGGAAAGGCATTGCCTACCTCTTAGGGAGACACAAGGATGTCCCCAGCACAGCGTTCTGCAGGTCATGAAACTACTTACCAGCCTTCTTAAGGATCTTCCTGATCTTCCTCAAAGAGTGTTCCTCAAAATTGAGCTGGAGCCCAGCCCCCCTGGCTCAGTCTCGCCCATGACTCCATGTCTCCAACTTCCAGTCCACCCTGATGACATCGAAGCTGTGTGTCCAGCCCTGACCTCCCGCCGTATGTCCTGAGAGCCTTCCAGGTGTTCTAAGTCGGCACAAAGTCCTGGCTTCCATGTCCTCATGGTCGGGATTGGGTCTGTCACCCTGACCTCCATCTCTTGTGAGATGTGTCTGAACACGATTGAAGTTACAATCAAGAGCCTGGAATTCTCAGCCCTGATGTCTCCGCCCTGGGTCTGGAGCCATCTCCTTTTGAACGTAGAACCGTCTTAGACAGTGTCGCCTTGCTCTGTGAACCAGGCTTGGAAAGCCCACTTCCAGAGACTAACTCACGAGGCTCTTGCCTGACCCTTGCCTTAATACAAGGATTCAGAGTGTGAATGGACTGTCGGGGGAGGGGCAGACTGCAGAGGAGGTGCCGGGCTAGAGGGGGGACTTCGAAGGGCATCTTATACAGGGCCTCTCTGTTTCACTCCTCGGTGGTTCTCAGCCTCCCTGGAGTGAGCCAGGCTGCTCCACCAAGCTCTGCCTGCTCCAGGTCCAAAACAATGGAGCAATGGACGAACTGGGACCAATGGCTCTGAAACCAGGAGCTGAGATAAATCCTCATCTTATAGACGGCTTTCTCTGGCACCTCAGGGGCAGAAGGTGAACACACCAGCGTGTGTCCCCTGGTGCACTAGAGATGGTTTTGTTCTTGTTTTTTTCTCGCTGCCTATTCAGGCTCACGCTAGGCTTCACCACCGTGGCTCACCCTCCACTCTTTCATCCCAGGAGTAGCGGTGGCGAGGGAGGAGTGGTACTTCCTTGCCACGTATCTTCTGTGGAACACCGGAACTCTGAGGCCACTGCCAAGAATGGGACTCCGTGGCTGACCATACCAGCGTCTGGAGGTTCCCTTTCAGAGTAAGGGGAAGGAGACAAGTATTTTGCAGTGTTCGTATTAGACACTCAGTAAATTCTTGTTGCACTCAACCACTCAGTCACGTGTCTCCAAACTCAGGCCTTGGACAGCATCTAGATCAGAGACCCTTTGAAAACCAGGAAGGTGGTGGACTTTTCTACCCCAAGCTGCCCTTACCAGGGACACTGGACATACATTGTCAGGGCTTTCTAGCTTTCCTCAAGCTCAAGCATAGCTGTGCTTCTCACATGGGAAACTGAGGCACAGAGGAAGAGGTTTGTCCAAAGGTGGACAATGTATAACCTGCCAGACACTGGCCCACTACATGGAAGTACCAGCTCTGGTTTCGGCTACAGGGCCAGAGCCGTGAGCTACAGGCCCTTAGCACCCCACATTGCTACCATCGCTATCAATGCTTCAGGGTGTAGTAAGGACATGGTACATACAAGCAAGCCCCATTTCCTTTCTTTCCCTCTTCCTTTGCTTGCACACCTTGGAGCAAAGCATATCTACCACCCGAGGTGATCACGGAAGACTTCATGCAAGAGGTGTGCCCTGTTTGGGCCTCGGTGCTGGGTGCTGCAGGGAGGTAGGGGCCAAGGGTTATTAATAGGCCTGGCTCAATAGGGCTGGATGGGGGTGAATGTGATACAGACACCCAGCACCGTGCCTGGGGAGGACCTGACACCGGAAGAGGAGGGGGCCAGGGGCCGGGGGAGCGCCACCTCCCAAAATAGACAGGACTGAAGACTATTTAAGTGGCTGTCCTGCCCCTAGTCTCATTTCCCAACAGGATCCCCCACGAGCCCAGTTTTTCTGTTCAGGCTCCGGCCTCTGCCCATCCCAGGTAAGTGATAGCCCCTGAGAACAGAGGATGGAGAAAGGTGAATCGGGCCAACTAGAAGGGATGGCAGTGCCACCATTTCTCTAGATTCAAAGGGGAGGTTTGCCGAGTTTGGGACTCCTGGATTCTCTACCTACCTCTTAGGTAGCCTGGGCAAATCCTTCTCCCAAGGCTACACCTCAGCTCTCCATCTCCTGCCCTGAGAGGTAGAGCCATACCTCTGTGTACTCTAGGGGCTCCATTGAAAGGGTCAAAGGGCCGAGGGGTGGGAGGTAAACCCATGGATGGGAAGTTGATTGGCTGAGCTGACAACACCCACGCTTCACTGACAAGGTCTCCGGCCCAGAGAGGGCGGTCCAGATACTGAGGATTCTGCAACAGCAGAGGAGAGAGAAGGCGGAAGTGGTGTGAGATTTTACCATAGCAGTCAGCCTGGGGCTCAGATGCGCTGATTTGGTAGGGTTGAGACTGGGGCCTCAGGAAGGATATCTAAGAAGTTGACAGCACACCAAGTCAATGGAACAGAGCTAACTCTGCTCTGCCACTGCCTTGATAGGGGTCTTTAGACACTTAGAAACTCCGGGCTCAGTATAGCCCACGGATTCCTCCAGCTGGGGAAACAGATGTGGTAACTAGGCCACAGGGTAAGCGAGCCTGGATGCTGAAATGACAACACAAGAGCCTGGCACATCGGAACAAGATGCAGAGGCTGAGGCCACGGAGCCAACTGAGCTAAGGCAGCTCAAGGGTCTGGGACAGCTGAGGGGTCTAGGGCAGGCCTCGTGCCCAGAGCTATGAAGTCAGGGGCTGAAGCCTAAGTCCCCTGAAAGTCAGCTGGCCGGCTCTGGCCCCAGGACGCTGACTCACCAGGAGGGGGCAGCTGGAGCCAGCTACTCCTAAGGTTTCCAGGAAGGGCAGCCTTCCAGGGCTCAGCCACGGGAGACAGTGTTGACAGCGAGTGGCAGGCAACTTGAGCTACTGGGCAGCTGGGCAGCTGTCCCTTGATCCCCAATATCATCACCATCCCAGACAAGGTCCACTGCCTCAGGACCCACTCAGGGGTCCATCCACCCCCAACACGACCCGTGTAGACCAAAGCCCAAAGATAAAAGTCATAACTCAAAGTCGTGAAGGCATTCAGTGTAGCTCACAACTGGAACCCAGACCTCCGGACTCCCGGTCCAGTTCTCGTATACTTCAAAGGGTTCTAGTCACAGCCTGAATCTTTTGGAGACCTGAGGGGAGATGGTGTTGAGGTGTGGTCTCATAAGATGGAGTGTCCTGGGTCCCAGATAGGATGTTCTGATCGCAAAACCCGGGTAGTCTAGAAATTGTGGTGTGATGGTGCCACTCCTTACACCAAACATTTGGCCAACTAGAAAGGTGGATAGTTACTCCATGGAGCTTCCCCCAGCTTAGACTCCTTAGGAAGGTTTTCAGGAATTAGAGGGAGGACGGCACAGGTCTGGTGGCTCTGGAGACCAGGAAGTCTGAGAAAGGGGTCTTCTGACAGTTAAGCTGGCACCTTCCCCTCAGAAACCAAATCAAGTTTCAGAATGTGCTGCCCTGGTCAGGTGAGGGACTGAGTGCAGCCAGAGCCTCTGCACAGAGGTCTGTTCGGTCCAGGCTACCTCCTTCCCGGGTCCTGAGGCTCAGGTTTCAAGACCTCAGCATTTAGATTTTTCCCGGCATAAATTTGCATCCAGGACAGAGGAGAGGAGACTACAGGAGGCATGGGGAGAGAGTGAGTACCAGGTCAGGAGGCCCCTGGGGTGAAGGCTGGACAGCATCATTTCCCCCAGCGGGTGGACATTATCTGAGATGCCCAGATTGGAACCTCTCTCCTCCCGTATGCCCTAGATGGCAGGATAATTGTCCAGTCCCTGCTGGTGGCCCCTGAGATCAAGAAGTGGCCCCTGGTGGAAGGGTCCTGATCCAAGCCCCTGGAATGCCGAGGATCCCTCGGGCGTGCAACCCGCTCCGTTTAGCGGCGCGGCGGGACTGAGCTTCTGAGCTGCGCGCAGAGCCGGGCGCCCCCTGGCGCGGAGCCAGGCCAGGCGGGCGTGCGACTGGCGCGCGACACTGCAGCGCTGGTCATATGAGCAGAAAGGATGAGAAGAACACTTTTTAATCTTTTCGCACTTGCTCTGCCCGCTCAAACAGTTGCAGGATGTCGATGACAGACTTGCTCAGCGCTGAGGACATCAAGAAGGCGATAGGAGCGTTTGCTGGTGAGCAGTGCACACCCCTACCTGTCCCCGTCCCCTTGCCCTCTTCCCGCGCCTGGGGCACCCGCATCCCTCTGTGAAGCCTCCCCAGTTTCTCCCGCCCACACATCGGTCCCCATCCTCGGGGTTGGTTCCCTGGTCCTCTACCCTCCAAGAGCTGCACTGGCTGTGCGCCCTGCCTGAGCCACACAAGTTGTGGGCTCAGGAGGATGGCCCCTCTGGGAGGACTCAGGGGTCCAGGACCAAGCATGAAGACCAGGGTGGAAGGAAGCTCTGGGATTCTGGGGCAGGATCCAGACTTCTCCTCTGAGAAGTGTAGAGGGGCTGCAAACCAAGACTTTTTTCTCCAAGAGACCCCTTTCCTCAATCCCTATTCCCAGCAAGATTTTTTTCCTGGAAGATAGCCCACTGGTGGAGATCCCCTTCCAGGACCGACCTGAGGGCACGGTGACCTTTGTGTAGCAGGCACCCAGCCCTGCCCAGCTGGGCGCAGCGCCCCTTAGTGCCTCCAGCTTCCGATCCTTTCAGGTAGTCTAGGAGAGGGGTCCACTCACTCAGCTTTGTGACCTCTTTACTCTGAAAAGACTCTAGCTTAGACGCTGTTCCTCTTGCCCATGTAGGTAAACTGAGGCTGGGATAGAATGAAAGATGTAGAAGGTCACCCAGTCCAGAACAAGAAGAATGAGAACTGGGGTGGCCTTAGATCTCAGTGCCCCACCTTCATGTGTCAGAGATGGACAAAGCCATTTTCCTTCCCTCCTGCTCTGGGTTGAGGGGAGACCAAGGTTCTTAAGAGTCCCTGGGCTGAAGGAGGACATCCATCTGCTTTTTAAAAATAGCCCTTTTCCTCCAGGCACACACAGGAAGAGCCAGGAAGCCCCCTTCCCCTCCCAGAGCACTGTGATACCCCATTCACTGTGCCTTGAGCCACTTTGTCACCTTGAGAATGAAACTTAACTTTCATCCCAGCCCCAGTCACTGAGCTGTGTCTCTGAGTCTGGGCAGGACTTCTGGGTCCTCCCTTCCCCTCTCCCTCCCACAATGTGACCTTGACAGAAATGTGTTGATTTTCCTGACACCAGTATATGGCCAAGAGAGAAAGCTGTTCTTCTGCCCACCCTAGCATCCATTGCATGCCCAGGTGCAACTCACCTAGCCACCACACAAAACGGGCTTCATAGAAATACGACTCTCTGGAGGCCGACAGTCTCTGTGTGGCTCCTCAGTATATGTGTGGGGGAGCCAAGAAGGTATGACCTTGGGAGTAGCATCCTTTCTTAGCTGGGCTCCCTCTGCCCCCCTGGTCCCCACAACTATGCAGGTGTCCTTTAACAAATGCTAGAACACCCCCTTCCCTGATTTTCCCCATACCCTCCCCCAACCTTCTTTAACCTCCTCCTCCCCCCAACAGCTGCAGACTCCTTCGACCACAAAAGGTTCTTCCAGATGGTGGGTCTGAAGAAAAAGAGCCCGGATGATGTGAAGAAGGTGTTCCACATTCTGGACAAAGACAAAAGTGGCTTCATCGAGGAAGATGAGCTGGGGTAAACTGAGGCCTGTGGGGAGGGACTTGGTGTTAACTCCCCAAGTCACCATCCTTCTCTGTGTGCCTCATAGGAGCAGGCTTTTCTTTGTCCCTCTAGGGCAATGTCCCAGGCACCAGGGAAAGATACCTCCTGCTTCCAGAAGGGTCAAACCATCAGCTCAGAGAGCAGTTAACTAGGTTAAATTATAGCCACTTAATATCGCTAATGGAATGGAGTTACTTAATAATTTAATACCAATGAAGAGGCACTTATTCTGGCTGCCTCCCGCCACAGGCAAGGCAGGAAGCATTCTCCTTAGAGTGTCATTGATTTCCACATGTCTGAAAGGCACCTTCCCTGATCTGGTCTGCAGACCCCATACCTCTGAACCAGAACTACAGCTAAGCAACTTCTGGGCAAGCCAGGGAGGCAGAGCCAGCTCTGGAACTCCAAGGTCCTTGGAGCAAAGCGTAGAGGAGAAGGCAAAGCCACATTAGCATAGAGCCCTCTGCTCCAGCCCGCCTCAGCCACCTGGTCCGTATCTGATGACCCAGCTGTGCCTTCTGTTACTTTCCTGCCAAGACTGCCTTGAATTTTGTTAGAAACAGGAGGAGGAAGGTGTTGAGAGATGCATTTTAAGTAGGAACTTCTTCGACCCGTCCTATCTCTCCTTCAAACTTTACCCCAAGGGCACCTTCTTCTAGAACCTTCTCCCACCTGACAAGTACATGCATATTCACGCACAGGTGCATGCTAAGTGCTCCCCCTACCCTCCAGGTACCACCATCTCTAGAGAGCCTCCTAACTCCTCCCTCACCTGGGTAGGAGGCATATGCTCCCCTCTGCCTCTCTCTCGGGGTGTCCATCAGTCCATCACACATGAGGTCTGTCTGTGAGGACTTCTTCTCTTCCTCATTTATGCAAGCGGCTTATTACAGTCACTATGGTGACTCTAGCTTTTATATATTTATTTGAATAAGCAAAGGCAAGCGTCCCCTAAACTGGTGACAACCCTGCACAGAGACCAGTCATCCAGCCTGCACTGACCCACCAAGGGTCAGACCAGGTCACGTGGCCAGCCTCACTGCATGTGTCCAGCCTCTGCCTATCCCAGCTTCCCCTGTCCTGTGCAGACTCCAGCCCACCATCCTGCAAGGTTCTGCAAGGTGACCTTGGCCTGAGTCCCTCCCGTTTCCCCCCTTTTCTCCTCCAGGTTCCTTCTGAAGGGCTTCTCCTCAGATGCCAGAGACCTGTCTGCTAAAGAAACAAAGACGCTGCTGGCCGCTGGGGACAAGGATGGGGACGGCAAGATTGGAGTTGAAGGTGGGTAGCTGTGACCATGACTCTGGGAACCCTGGATGCTGGGCTGTGTGGCTGCTAAAGTTTTGGTCTGTTGAAGGGAAGGAGAGATGAGAAAAAAAGAAAATCCATAGGTCAGAGAGCTCCACTACACTACCAAGCAGAGAAACCCAGCTTGCTAGCTTTCTCCCACCCCCTCTCCCTACATAAGTATATGTATACATTGAAATTTGAGCAGCCCATGAGAAATGGCTTTTCCCCCTTTCCTGCTGTGTGAGGGAATGTAGGAGGGAGAATTGGAGATATTCCCTGCTTTTTTTTTTGCCTATGTTCTGATTCAGGATCTGCCTACACTGCCTGTGTGACCTTGGTCAGTGTCCCTCTGAAACCAGGCTCATGTCTGTAACCAGAGGAGCCAGGCCCACTGATCCCTTAAGGACCCTCAGGCTCTTGTAGTATCCAATTCCAAGGATGGAAATTCCTTATCTACTGCCCTCCTCAGCACCTCATCCTGGTGTCCTGTAACCTCAGATAGGTTTTTGGCTTCATTCAAACACACCATCCTATCCTTGTAGGGGAGCCAGGAAAGAATAGCCAACCAGACTCATCTGGAAGTTAGGATGCTCCAGAAGCTTCAGTAGCTTTGCTTAGAGCCCAGGCACAGGCCTGGTGGCCCACTACCCCACATACTTATTCCGTCAACCTGCCTGGCATCTATGGTGCACATCCCAGAACTGTCAGTTCTCTTACGAAACTCTGCAGATGGCAAAAGGGATGATCACAGTCTCAGCCTGGTTCAGAAAGCTTGGATGCAGGGTGTGACAGGGATCTTGGATCCAGTCTGACTGTCTGAGTAACATAGTCTGCCAGCATTAGCCTGTATGGTAGCCTTTTCGATGGCATAAAAGAAAACTGTATTTAGGTGCCTCTGGGATTCAGATCCCTCCATTTCTAGGAGGATCACACGACTGTTGCAGGACTTGGGGTGTTCATCTCCAGCGGAGTGATGGTTCTCTCATGGGGAACCCCTGAGGATGTGGTGTGCTCATGTGTAAAGTGCTTAGAACAGGACCAGGCATGGAGCACAGACCAGGCGCCTTTTGTGGGCCTGTTAGTTAAAGAAAAGGAGAACAGGGGCCAGATTGAATCTGCACTTTAAGTCCCCAGCATCTGTTCGAGAAGTGAAGGACGTACTTGGTAAATATCTGCTGCCCAAGGGGAAAGCCCAGACTCCTACACTCCACTTCCCTTCAGCTCCTCACCTCCTGTGACCTTGGGTGCATCCCCTTCCAATACCTGGATTCTCTTGCCTGGCACATGAGGTGCACAAGCTTACCCTGGGACCTGTAAGTGGTGTGGGCACAAATTGCTCTGAGAGAAGCATAAAATTCTGTAAGTACATGGGAAATTATTAAGGAATGTTTAGTGAAAGCAAAAACGAAGAAACTCTACTGAGTTAGAGTGCAGGGGGCGCCCTGGCCATAGGACCCTGCTGTTCTTTGGGGCTGAGCAGAGAGTGGGGAAGAGATGCCTAGTGGCTTGTCCTCTCTTTAGCGATTCTGGCAAGAGCTGCTTTCCCACCCCTTCCCATCAGCTCCACCCCAAGCCCTAGCTTTTTCTGCAACCCAACTTGCCCTCCGTTTTTGAGATGCATTTTGAGCCAGAGGCAGGGTCTTCAAGATGATTGCTCCCAGCCAACCTAAATGAGGAAGAAAACCAGGGCAGCCCTTGACCTGGTTCCCTCCTCCCACCCCTGCTGTCTGCCATACTTGGTCTTAAAGGGCCAATTAAACTCTTCCAGAAGACCCAGAGGCAGCTCCCAAGGAGCAATGTGATGCCTAGCATTGGGTAAAATAAAGATAATTAGGACAATGGTATAACACTATGTCCTGGTGAGGAGCCCTTGAGCAGCAACCCTGTAATCCCAAGCCACAGCTTCATGGATAGAACACTCATGAAAACATGGGTATTGAAGGCATTTAATAAGTACCCAATGAATGGCAGCCATGAACTGTCCATGTTAGCTATATTCTGTCTGAGTATGGCTTTGTCAAATGGTCATGCAAGCTGAGGTTGTCTTCATTGAAAAGCTTAGGACCAGAGGTGTGCTGATGTCCAGGCATGTTTGGATTTTGGAGTATTCAGATAGTGTGGCCATGACCCTGGAAGGGTTTCAGATTTCCAGATTCTGGGTTAGGGACACTGGTCTGTGCCAGGCAGAGTGGAGGTGCTGGGAGCTGAGGCTTGGAGGCCAAGAAACTGGAAGGCTACAGGTCGGGACTCAGCAAGCAGGAGCAGGTCCAGGCATGGTGCTGGCATCAGAAATGGCACCAAGACTGGAATGGTTAGGGCAGGTTTAGAAATTAGCCCAGAGGTGAGTTCGCCAGGAGGGAACAAGAGCTGCTCTCTAGGTGTGTAGTGCGTCTCGGGCTGGAGCTGGGCGCTGTGGTGTTAGCTCATTTTTTCCCGGGGTGACAAAGGAAATCCATGCAGAAAAGACAGCTTAGGGAGGCCAAAGTCACACTATGCTCAGGATTCAGGCTTAAATGCCAGTCTAACAGTACGGGGACGGTCTGGACCAAGCTGTGCAGCCTGAGCAGCACCCCAGGGTTCTGGAGGAACTTGACAGCAGGGACAGAAGATGGGACTAAGGTGGCATTGGGTGCCCTACCCCGTGCTTCCCCAGGGAAGATGCAGGTGCCCCTCCCCCTTGTATAAGCCAACTCGAGAAGTAGAATTACCAGTGCCGGACAAGAAGGGCATGGGAGGTAAAACTTTTTCTGAGGCCCAGAATGTCCTGTGGCCAGAGAGTCTTGAGCCCCACCTACCAGCCTGAGGTTGCTTTAATTTCTGTAGGACCCAAGCAAGTCACAGTGTCCCCCTGGCCTAAGGACCAAGGCTAGAACACCATCCCTGCCCCTGGGGGTCCTTCCGCTGCACAAGACAATGAATCAGGACTTAGGTTCAGCTGTGCACGTGAACCTCCATAGCAGTCGCTTTTAACTTGGCACAGCCCTTCCTATGTGCCAGGCACTGCCTCCAGCACTGTCCTCTGCCATCTTCTTATCTATCTGTGAGCGGGGGTTCTATTGTATGCCAACTTCAGAGCCAGGGCTAGTGAGGCTCGAAGGCAAGGGTTTGTTTAACCCTTTGTGCCCAAGAAGAGAGAGATGGTTGAGATGCGTGTTGAGCTCTGTTTGCTTGCAGCATATGGGTTGTGCTGCTTGCTCCATGCCTGGAATGCTGTTGAAGTTTAGCAAACACCCAGCGTAAGGTGGTATTAGATGCTGACTTTGTTGCTTGCTTCTCTCCAACACTCTCGGGTGTCCCTGATGCAGGGACTTTGCCTTCTTTTGTTCTCATCAGGATAGGTCCTGGTGCACAGTGGGAGAACAAGAAAAATTTGTCTAGTGAATGAATAAGAGAAGGAAGAAAGGAATGAACAAACAAATCAGTCAGTGAGGGAATGAGGGAGCAGATGACTGTGTCCTGCAAGATTGCAGGAGGGAGCAAGCCTAACTCCAGCACGTAGAGAGACTCTGCATGCCTACAGGCTTGGGGCTTGGAGCCACATGTACACCAGGAGTGCAGAGCCAGTAATGACCTCTGTCCCAAGCTCTTCTCGCCTCTCTGAGCAGGAGGATGCTTACGTGGTTCTTTAAGTGCCCAGTTGCAGAAAAGGAGAAGGAAGACACAGTTATAGCATCGCTCCTTCAGACTTTAGTATCTGGGGCAACAACTTCCAGGAAGTTTAAAGACATTTATAGACATGATCGATGGCAAACAGTCACCCTAAAAGGCTGGGACCCTGCAGGGAAGAAGGGAAGCAGAAAAGGAGAGAGAGGCAGTAAAGAGGGGGGAAGGGCCCCACTATGAAGGCCAGACACAGCCTCACCTGCCGCAGGGGCTCCTCCACTTCCCAGGCGTGGATCTGAGGCTGGTCCCTCCAGCCCCCTCCCAGAGATGTTTGCAGCCTGAGTGAGACCCAAGTACCCCAGTTCTAACAAGCTGTGTAATGATGTTGATGGTCCAGGGAATCACAAAGAACTAGAGCTTTTCAGTAATTCCAGGAGGAAAGGGCGGTGACTCCACTCTTTCACAAGGCTTGAAGCATAAGAAGTGACATAGTGCAGGTCCCTCATGAGGGCTGGGCAGGACCGTGTGCTGCCTTCCTCACTACAGCGAATGCCCCTAGCCTGGCTTTCCACACTTAATGCACAAGGAACACAGGGAAGACAGACTAAGGTCAGCAGCCACCCCACCTCCTGTGTGCCAGGGCCCTCCAGCCAGGCCTCCCAATCCAGCTCACTTAGCCCTCACTTAGCTTCACAGAACAGCATCGCTTTGTTCTCTACACAGACAAGGAACCCGAGCCTTGGATGCAGAGAAGCTTGCTCGGCTGTGAAGACAAGCATACTTCTCTTGCCCGCTGAGACTTAGAATGATCTAAGCCTGTATGTGTGTGTGCTCAGTTGGGCATCCTTAGATGTATGTGTGTGCACTCAGTTGGGCATCCTCCCCCTGTGACCCAGACCCAGTGATGGCTCTGCTTACCTGTGCTTTGTGCCAGTTGCACCTCAAGCACCTGTGTTCTGTATTTTGTTCTTTCGATTGAAAATGTAGCTGCTATTATTGTAGAAAAGGAGCCTTTCTACTTCCTTCTGGCAAAATCCTTAGCAGCCTACTTGGGAGTGGAGGGAGGTGATGATAGCCAGGTGTCATGGGCAGCAAGAATGAGAACCTTCCTGTGCAGAGACACCAACTCTGAGAACGTCCTGGCTGTCCCTTCTGGACAACCGTTCCCTCATCCATGAAGTCTGGGTAAAATACACAGCCCTTAGCCTTCTTGCTTTGGTTTTACGCCACTCTGCTCCTCCCTTTAGAAGGAATCAAATGCTAATCCACACAGAAATGGGACTGGGTATGAGACCGGAGGGCAAGGAGGACAGGAGACCCCTGCCTCACTGTGGTTTTCTCATCTGTCTGTCCCCGTAGGACTTCATAGGGGGTGCCTATGAGGGTCAGCCCACAGACCTTAGGTGAATAGCGCCTGCTTATAATCCCACTGCAACCTCCCAGCAGACCCAGGAGGTCTAGGAGACAGGGTCACATCCTCACTGAGAGGTGTGGAAGTGGAGGCACAGTGGACATTGAGGGCCAGAGTCACAGGGCGTGCATGCCCTTGGTGGGATGTGACCTGGGTCTCCTCTCCACAGCTTCCTCCCCGAATCTGAGCTGGGCCTTCGGAGTTATAAATGTTTCCATGCTTAGCAATCTGCTCCTCTATTCCCGGGTGGACTTCCGCTAGCTCTGGCCTTATGCTGCGCTAGATAAGATGGAGCAAGGAGAGGATGCAGCGCTACTTATGTAACCGGCCTCTTAAAAAATGGAGCAGCGGTCAGGGTGGAACAAGATGTCCTCTCTCTGCTTATCCCTCTCCTTCCGCTGCTGAGGCTGCAGCTGGAGTCAGAGCTGGGCTCTTCCAAACAGTCTTTGAGCAGGGACACAGCCAGGCCCCAGCCAGGCTTCAGCTAGCATCCTCACAGCTGGGACCCAGCCAGGTTTCAGTCAGCATCCTCACCACTGGAACCCAGCCTCAGTTTCCCCATAAATAACATGAGGATCAGAGCCAGTTAGGACGAAACGGGATAAGGTAGTTGGCAGTGTTTAGCAAAGAGCGAGTCCCCAGGACTGTTGATGCCATCTCCTTATGGCTGCCTAACTTGACCCCGAGTGACCCCGCCTCCTCGTTCTGCAGCAGGAGAAAGTGATCCTGTTTGCGGCACCTATCTATAAGAAACTGAGCCCTGGAGCTATTTCGAGGCGGGGTGAGGTGATGAACCAGGAGCCGGCCCTTGCTATGGTCATCAGAAGAGAGGGAAGGCAGGCCTTCCAGACGCTGACTCCATGAGTCTCAATTTCACTCGGGGCTGTCAGCCTCTGCTGGGCTCACCTGTCAAGAGCTTCTAAATTTGTCCGATCCCCACAGCACCCAGGACAAGGGCGGCCCTAGTTAGGCTAATTTCAGTTTCCCAAGGGAAAGAGCAGAACGGGCTGGGCCGGCCCTCTGCCTGCTGCCTCCCTCTGGCCACATTCCCTTGTGTCTCCCTCTCTTTCTGATTGGACAAGGAAGACATCAGAAATTGTCCTCAGAGGGGCTGGGGATGGACTTCAGACCACAGAGGAGTGCTGTTCTGCATATCTTACAAGAGAAAAAAAAAACGTTCTAGATTTTCCTAAGGGAACACTGTACCTCATCAGTGACTGATTTAGTTGTACCCATTCTATGTGCCCGGTGCCTCTCACCTGCATCTCATGCAGTCTTCCTTGTGACCTTAGGAGTGTCCCCATTTTACAGAGGAGGAGGTCGAGGTGGGGTTCCAACTTGGATCATGTCAGGAGTTCGCACTGGGTTAGCTGTTGGCTGTTTGGATGTCGTGGATGCTCTGCTTCCATGGCGCTTGACCTTGGTTGGGGGATTGCTGTAGGAGGTTACTCCCGCAGTTACTACTCCACAGCTCCTCTGCGGGGTGTGCTGCAGAGATCCAAGGGAGGTGGCGCTAGCTGTCAGCAACCTCCTCCTATGTGCTCATAGCGCATCCTCATGCTCTTCCTCGGTTGCTCTTCAGGAAAGTTGTGAGCTGGTGTTACTCCACTTTGCAAAGCAGAACACTGAGGTTCAGAGAGGCAGCATAGAGGCCCACGGCCACCTAGCCAGTAACAGTGGAGCAAGGCACAGGCCCTGATACGGGGTGGCTACAAGGTCACGGGCAGACGCCTTGGTGGAGACAGATGATGGAGACCAACACTAGCAATGGAATGACAGTGACAGATGAAGATGTCGGCCCCTTCGCTGTGCCAGGTAGCAATTAGGCTTTTGTGGTTTGGTTGGAGGGGCTGGAGGTATAGAAGTGGCTTGATGGCAGTAGCTGCCAAGAACTGAGAGCTTTCTCTGCAACAGACCTGCGGAGGGGGGCGGTGGTATCAGACAGGCTCTACAACTACAAGAAGCCGCTAGTCTCATAGGCTGCAATTTGGACAGGTGGAAACTGAGGCAGGAGTGTCTAGTCAAACTGACAAGGACAGGAACTATTGGTTCCCCGTCCCCCCGCCCCCTGCTTGCTCCAAATGCGAAGTTAGAACGTTTTCCTGAATGTTCTGAAAATGTCCCTGAAAAGGACATTTCTCAGCCGGGGTTGGGGGGGTGAGACATCTGGTCCAGGAAACTCAGAGAATGGCAGAGTACAGGTCCCTGCCCTGCCTTCCCACACCCGTGTTGCATCTGAGACCCTACCACCAAATCTGTTGACCTAGACATTCCAAAGTCTGTGTGTTTGTCATTTGTCTTTCTTTGGGGTGAGAGGAGACGTTTTAGAGGCGACCTTTGCCAGGGAAGCTGTTAGTTAATTGGTAGTTCCTAAGAACACTGCCCCGAGGAAGGCACAAAAGTCCTGAAGAGGTACAGTGACCCTGCCCTATTTGTCTACAGTGCCCTGGTCAGGGTTCTGGGGGAGATAAAATTAGAATTCTGTGCTCCCTGCAAAAAGCCAGGCTCGGTGGCCTTGAGGACATCCTAGCTAATTCACAGAAGATCCTGGGGTCTGACATATTGGGCTTTTGGAAACCTCACAGGTTCAAAACACGCTGCCAGGCTCCCCAAAGCATAGATCCCCATCAACACCCCTGGTCTACTGTACCCCATCTTGCCTAGACTTCACCCAATCCAGTGTAGATCACATCTGGTCTCAGCTCGTGTGCAGGAGGTGAGAGGAAGAGTCAGTCGCCCATAAACCCTAGCGTGATTATAAAAGCCAGCTTCCCTCTGGTTGCTCCATGTGAGCAATGCTGGGGGATTTTGTGTCCTTACAGGATCTGGGCCACTGGCCTGGTCAGTAGGGCTCACGCAGGAATTTTATGCGGCTAGAGGACAAATTACTTTCTATCTGACTGTGACTACTTCGGCCTCTATTTTCCCATCTGTGAAATGGGAATCACCTGTGTACCTCCCAGGGCTTGCTGACCCCTAAGGAGGACTCGTGAGCAGTATCACCCTTCACTCCTCATCCGTTCATTCAGTCTTCAATGATTCTCACCTGCAGGCTACTAGGCCAGACTAGGTCACAGGGAAAGGGGTGAACCAGGGAGAGTGGGGGAGATAGACAAAAATAAACAGGATGATAAATAAGATCGTTTCCTAGTGCACTAAGATCCTGAAGTCAATAAAAATGGGCTAATGTGACAGCAGCTGTGAGGAGATTTGAGCCAGGACATGTGTCACGCTCTACCTAGGTTAAAGGAGGTCACAATCTCCCCAGTAAAGGAGGAATCAGAGTGTCTGTGGCAGGGATCCCATCTGCTGCTGTGATTATGTTAGAGCTAAACTCTAGGGCCTCAGTTTCCCCCATTAGTAAAATGCAGGCAAGAATGTATCTATCCGTGGTAGTCCTAAGAATTCTGTGAGGCAGTACTCCCTGGATTCTTCCCGTGTCGACAGATGATGAATGCCTCACAGAGCCTCACAGATCCTCAGTGTGGACAGCACTGACACTAATAAGAATTCTAATAAGAAGGTAAAGACAGCTCACAGAGCACCATCCCTCCCCTGGATCCTTCAGGCTCACAGGGTTCTTGGCTGAGAAGACAGGAGATTGACTCCTGGCCTAGGGGAAATTCTTTGAGTGTTCAATGTTTGTTTACTTGAGTTCCCATCCAGGCCTCTCATCACTTAACCCAAGAGCCTTTGGAGGTTTCAGGAGCTTCACCTGCACAGACCCTCATCGTCTCTTGCCTTGAGTACCTATGCAGACTGCCACATCCAGGGACATTAGGGACAAGAGGGTGTGGTGTCTATTTCGCAGGTCAAACCTCAGAAAAGTGAGAAGCCCAGGGTTGGTCCCCTCACTGAGCAGGGACCAGGGCAACTGCGTGGGATCACTGATGTTGTCATCAATTTCAACTTTAAAACACTGTTTATATTTGCAGTTGGTGACAGTAACAGAAAGAGTCCCTCTGCCCTTCTGCCAGCTTCCCTGGGGTTAACACTTGTGTAACCTCAGGGCAGGGAGACAGGTGAGGAGTGACAGACACAGATGTCCTGTACACAGACTGGACAGACAGAGAGGACTTCAGGGGACTCCCAGGCTCCTTTGGTGGCCTTTGGAAGCTGCTTCACACTGGTTCTTCATCCATTGCTTATTCCTCCCAGGGAACTGGCCTTGCCTCCCTCCACGGATGCAGAAGGGACGGAAGTACCCTAGGACCGTTTCCAGGAAGGGCCTAAACCTCTCACTCTGTTCTCATATCACAGCACTGCCTTTTCTAGGGGCGATAGGAAGAGGCAGACGGGAATCCCAGGGGGCTCGCAGAGAGAAGGAATGGCAAATTCCACAACGATTCTGACTTCTTGTGTCGAACAACAGAGATGAGCAAAGAAACCTCTGGGCTCAGAGCCTCCATTTCCTCCCCCCACAGATTAGGCACCATGATAAACAATAAGGTGGGAGTCGGAGCCAAAGAAGATACTGGGCATGAAGTGTTGACAACAGCGGATGCCCAGCAGACACCGTCACAGGCAGTAACAGTGTTGTCTTTCTGATGCCCAGCAGACACCGTCACAGGCGGTAACAACAGTGTTGTCTTTCTTTTGCAGAGTTCTCCTCCCTGGTGGCTGAAAGCTAAATGGCGCTGACTGCCCGGGTCTCCCACCCCTCCACCCCCAACGCCCCATCTCAGCCCTTCTTGCGGCCCTCCTGAGTTTCTGTTCGGTTTGTTTATGTTATTTTTTACTCCCCCCATCCTCTATGGCCCTTGAATGAACACCATTCTTCTGGAAAATGCTGGAGAAACAATAAAGGCTGTACCAATTGGACATCACCTGTAGGGAGGACCCAGGCCTGGTAGGGTGTTGGTTTGGCAAGTTTTTCGAAGGTGGCGGGGGTAGTCTAGAAAAGGTGTGGGAGACGGAATGGGTGTGTCCTGATATTTCCTCCCTGTTTGATACTGAGTGTTCACATGGGCCACCTCCTTCAATCCTTGCACCTGTCCCACAGCAGTGGGGAGAGGGGAGGGAGTGATGGAACATCCATCTTAAAGACACAGAAACTGCATTTTAAAGAGAAGAAGTGAAGCGTTTGAGCCCACACACAATTATTGTATGTACCTGGATGGTCACCTTCAGGAAGAGCTGGATTGAAGGACTCTAACGATGCTCTATGAATAGTTTTGGACGCTGCTGTGGTGCCAACCTGGTGAGGGCAGTTAAGGAAAGAAGAGTTTACTTTGGTGCACTCTGAGGGTACCATCCATCACGGGGAAGTCAAGGAGACAGGATGATGTGGTCGCGGGCCACATTGATCTCATCATATGCACAAGTCAGGAAGCAGAAAGAGATAAATGCTGGTACCCAGCTGGCTTTCTCCTTCTTATTCACCATTAGGTGATGTTGCCCACATTTAAGGTGGAATCTTCCTACTTCAGGCTAATCTACAAACTTCCTAATGGATACACCCATAGATTAATTTCCTAGAGCAGTGGTTCTCAACTTTCCTAATGCTACAACCCTTGAATACAGCTCCTCATGTTGTGGTGACCCCCAACCATGAAATTATCTTTGTTGCTACTTCATAACTGTAGTTTTGCTACCATCATGGATCATAATGTAAATATCTGGTTTTTTTCCCCTGATGGTCTTAGTGACCCCTGGAAAAGGGTCGTTCAGCCCCCATTGGGGTTGCGACCCACAGGTTGAGAATTGCTGTCCTAGATGAATCTAGATTCCACCAAGTTGACAAGATGAGCCGTCACAAGTCTCCACAAAAGTGAGCCCTTTGTCACTTATCTCTAAGAACTGCCTCCCTTCCTGCTAAAGTAGTGATGGGGGCAGGCCCTCCTCCAGCAGGCAGACCTCCCCAGAGACTCACGCGCACAGCAAGGCCAGCAGAAATGGGCTCCCCCTTCCTGACACCCACCCTAAAGACCCAGACCCAGCTGCTCGGTTAGTCTAACTGTTTCAGGAGCATGCGCTTGCAGAGACTTTTGCAGAAGGTCATCTGCAGTAGCCCTTCAAGGTGTCTACTGCCACAATACCCCTGGAGACTTAAGATCCAGGGACGTTCAGTGTTTCCCTAAGGTCACACAGCACACGAGCAATAGAACCAGTACCCCATGCTCCAAGGCACCCCCAAATCCTGTGTCCCTCTACAAATACATCCCAAAGGCCAGAAGGGTTCAGAAATGAGGTTCAGCTACTCAGGTCATTCTTGTTAGAGAGGAGGTAAGGACCCCTTTAGGAATCTGAAGCTAGGGTAGAAAGAAGCTGAACAGGCAGATGCAGGAACACAGCAGCCCTCAACAATGGCAGGTGGCCCTGAGAGAGGTTCCTTTAAGTGTCCTTTGTCTTTCTCTATGCTTTGTGGGATGGGACTGAGCAGGCTGCAGAGCAGCATCCAGGCAGAGCAAACAGAACAAGACCTGGAAGGAGACCCAGCGCCATCCTGTACAGATGTGCCGTGGTCCAGTCCTGCCTCAGTGCAGATGTGCCCAGGCCCAGTCCTGCCTCAATGGCCAGCAAGTGAACCAGAGGCAGAGTGAATGGGAGTGCCACAGAGCGCGTGGCAGTGCCAGACAGCAGGGTGTGGACCAGGGAGTGCGAGCAACCGGCACACGTGGGGATAGCTGGGGCGACATTCGGTCCAGGGCAGACCCAGGTTTCCATGACATTCTCAGAGTTCTCTACCTTGAACACTGAGGTAGAAGTAAGGATGAAGACAAAGAGTCACCCTGTGCTAGACCACAAGGAATGCAGGGAACTCCCCACAAGGACATTGTTGCCCCAAAGCTGTGCCCCCAGGCATTGCTGCAACTTTAGGTTGACATTTTTATCTGCTGGCAACTTTGCCCTGTGGAGGTGGGCTGGCTGCTCCCAGGCTCTGAGAGGCACTGGTGGGACTCCGGCAGTCCCTGGACCACTGCAGTGGCCTGGCTTGTCCCCTGCCTTTCCTCTCCTTCCCCTACAGCTGCACACTTGGAATAGAAGGCATTTTCCAAATGACAGGTTGGGTCACAGTGTTCAGCTGGATACCAAGGGATTGCTCATACTGTTGAAGAAACTGTAGCGTTTGGCCTCTGGGTGGCCCAGCCTCCCCTGTACCTACCTCTCTCAGCAGGGGCTCCACCTGACCCTTCTGTTAGTCTAGATGGCCCCCTCTTTGGACCCCTTTGCTCCTGCTGCTACCCACTGGCTCAAAACAACCCATCCTGACTCAAAACAACCACCCTGACTGCTGCTCCAGCCAGAGTCAGAAGATAGACCTTCCCCCTCCAGTGAAATGGGGGTAGGAGAGTGTGTCCCCTCCCTTCCTGGCAGAGGCCATGCAATGCCTGTGGGTTTCCATTAGAGCCCAAGACTAAGCCTGTTCAGATGCTGAGAGTCACCCACTGGGGTATGGGGGTGCCTCGAGGGCTCCCCGATCTCTGACTGAGTCAACCAGAAGAGGCCAAGGGCTTGCCTAATGTAACTATCCAGATCACATGCACACAGTTTTGAAGGTAGAGAGCCAACTAGGAAGCTCGCCTAAAGCCTCTTGTTGTCTCTCCTCCCATGGGGCCTCATCCTCAGAGATCTACTGACTCAGCAAGGAAAGGGGACTAGAAAGGAGCCTTGCACTTGGCACTGTACTTTGTAGAGACTGTAACTGGGCTCTGAGGTTCCCCTCACCCAGCTAGGACCCCTCTGTCTCCACCATTTGCACCGCCTCTGCATCTGCCCCCCCCGACCCCCGCCCAGATGGACAGGACCTAATTTCCTTTTCCTAAGCTTGGGGGAGTCTCCTGGTCCCCTCCACCCACTTCCATTAAGACTGAGCTGGGAGCAGGTAGGAGGCTACTGGCCTGGGAGGAGTCACCAAGCCAAGTGGCTTTTGCAGAATCACGCTACACATGGATAGTAAGAAGTGACTCAGGCACCTGGCACACAGTGGCCCAGGACAGGATGCAGTTGATGGGGACAGAGAAGTGAGGGTGGTCAGGAAGAAGAACGGAGGAGGACAAGAAGGGCTGGCTGAGGTAGCCGGAGCTCCCCGCACCATGGGCTTGGAGATGCGGCTGCAGCTGCACTGTTAAAGGTGGAGAGGTTGACTTCCAGACCTGCCTCTTCCTCCGCACACCAACCATGCCTCAAGAGGCTTTGTGTTGCCGTCCATCATGATCTGAGTGCCACATCCCTCCAGAGTTCCTGTGGAAATCTACTCAGCAGCTCAGTACATTAAGAGATGGAGTCCTGGGAGCCCTCCCTTATAAATAGGTTCAAAGGACAGAGTCTGGGGAGGTGGTTGTTGACAAAATACTCAGTGTGCAAGCATGAGGCCCTGAGTTTGATTCCCGGCACCTTTATAAAAATGTCAGGGGTGCTACCATGCCAGCAACCCCAGTGCTGGAGAGGCGGGTACAGGAGGATCTCTGCAGCTGGTTCACTGGCTGTCCAGAAGCTAAATGAGCTCCCCGTTCAGAGAGAGACTATCCCCCCCCAAAAAAATAAGAAAGAGAAGGGCTGGGGTGATGATGCTCTGTGCTTAAGAGCACTGGTTGCTCTTCCAGAGGACCTGGGCTGGATTCGAACACACACACTGTGCCACCCAGTCACCTGTAACCCCAGTTGCAGGGGATCTGATGCCTTCTTCCGACCTCTGAAGGCACCAGCCATGCAAGTAGTGCATAGATATACATGCGGGTAAAACACCCAAACACATAACATAAAAATAATAAGGTAGAAAGCAATAAGAAGACACAGAGATTCAACATCTGGACTCCCCCATCACACATGCACACACATACAGATGTGCCTAAACACATACAGGCACACAGGAGCCCATACACATAACACAACATAGCAGAACATGCTTGGCACGATGGTTCAGTGGGTAAAGGCACTTGCTGTCAAGCCTGACAATCTGAGTCTAATCCCCAGGACCCACATGGTGAAAGGAGAGAACTGAGTCCCCAAAGTTGCCCTCTGACCTCCACATGTGCACCATGTCACGTGCAAGTACACTTGCACACACCTGAATAGATAAATGTAAAATCAAACTTAAGAGATGTCCAGGAGCCTGTCTGTCCCTTCTCCACATGGAAGGGGCCTTGTGCATGGAGCAGAGACCTCAGCCGACTCCCAGTCGACCAGAATCCTGACCTTGGATTTTCAGCCTTAAGGACAGTGAGCAGCCCCATCTCTGCCATGCCCAAGCTGCCAAGTGTAGAGTGTTTGCTGAAGCAGCTGAGATGGACCAAGATGTCACCTCGCAACCCATGCTGCAGGCGCCCAAGGGAGAGTCTATTTTTCACATGAGTAAGGGAAGATTCCAGGAAGTTGGGTAACTTCCCCAAACCACACAGCTAATACAACTGAAAATAGCAAGGCTTTTTTTTTCTGTCATTCAACCACTGAATAGAAAAACACGGCAGAGGAGAACCCGGATGGAGACGGTGCTTTGCAAGGCTGCCCTGGGAGCACACCGCCACAGCGAGGTGGGTGTGGACTCTTGGGGCTGAGGGGAGGCTAGGGGACACTTTGAAAGGCAAAAGTGAAGAGAATCACATAAATCTTCTGAAACAGTAACCATCGGCCACTGTGATTGCAGACGAAAGCAATGTCAGGTAGAGGGTGAAGACAGCTATAGACAGACGTCCTTTGAAAAGTCAGAGGACAACTTCAAGCTGTTGTTTCTCTTTCCACCATGTTGTGGTTTTTGGGAATTGAACTCAGGTCATCCAGCTGGAGCAGCCGGTCCTTTTACCCACTGAGCCACCTCACCAGCTGGTAGAGATGACCGCCACAGCCCTTCACAAGAAAGCCCTTCTCTGGGCAGGACTATGGCTCTTTGGAGAAAAGCCTGGCACTCTGCCCACTTGCATGCCTATGCACTGCCTGGCAGAGGCCAGTTTGGGAACCTGCTGGACCACGAACGGCATCAGAAAGTACAATATATGAAGCATACATACACTGTGTTTGTTGGCTTTGCGTTGCATAACAGAGAATCCAAGAGAAATCGGCTTAATGCCACATCCCTCCAGAGTTCCCGTGAGATCTAATCAGCAGCTCAGTAGATTAAGAGATAGGGCCCTGGGAGCTCTGCCTTATAAACAGGCTGGGGTCAGAGTCTGGGGAGGGGGTTGTTGATAAAGTACTCAGTGTGTAAGTGTGGGGACCTGAGTTTGATTCCGGGCATCTATACATAAAAAAGACTAGTTTTGACTCAGGGTTTTAGAGAATCTGGTGGTGTTTCCATGGCTTCATTGCTTTGGGCCCAAAGTGCCTGGCAGGAGAGGAGTGCTTGAGGAGGCTGCTCACCCAAGCAGGCAGTGGATGCTGAAGATGAGGTGTGCCTTCAAGAGCACAGCGTAAATAGTACACGTCCCCCCACCTTGTCATCGTCTGTCTAGCTAGGAGCAAGCTAGGAGCCCATCAAGGAGGAAGTTGGCGCCCTCACACTGCAACCATGTCTCAATAGTGCCACCATCTGGAGACCAAGAACTCGACACGGGAGCCTGGGATGATGCTTTACATCCAAACCATGACACTGCACAATTCCTTTTCTATGAAAAGTCAAATTACAACAGACAGACTATGGGTCAACAAGGGAAGAGAAGGGAAGGTGGCGACTTGGACAGAGTGCTTTGGGGGGCATGAGAAGCTTCGAAATTAGAGAGAAGCTTGGGTCACACGTGAGTATGAATACACTAGACGCCACTTGCCTATGGTTAGCTGACTGTCACCTGACTTCACCTCGGCCATCAGCCTCTTATGTTTGGTGGTTAGGTCCCCAGACAGTGAGACTCATTCGTTACTGGAACCCAAGCACCAAAGACAATCACTACTGCCAAGGAAGTATCTAGTTGGTCTTTTTTGAGAAAGCAACTCTTAGAACAAAGACATCACTCACAGACCAGCAAGGACAGTGTGCTAAACCTTTCTCATAATCTTGGACAGCGGTGTAGTCTGCAAGCGTGTTTTGTGTAATTCCACAAGAACCTAATCAGAACTAGTGATAAAGTTTATAGGCTGTAACCCTTCATCAGGCTTGAGAAACCCTGTCCACCCTAGGGTTGCTGCCCTGGAAGCCCGGCTGTTGCTCAAGGTTGTGAGCATCCTATCAGGAGAGGTGTGCACACGTGGAGATGCAGGCACTCATTGAAGGGACTTAGCCCCAGGTGAGCTGTCACGAGAGCATCGTCCTCCTGGCCCCATGATGCTGTATCTGAGCTGGCTTGGAGATCTTAAAGATCCAGTTCACCTCCTGCTGACTGCCGCCTCCACTGATCCATTGGGTACCCATCACACAATACAGGCATCACATGGAGGGACCCAAAGAAGATACCTCATGCTAAGGGACAGTGCCCAGGCCCTCCTTGGGATTTTTTCCTTCCTGACTTGACACAGTGAGGACAGCACCAGCCAGGAAAGAATCTGGTGTTCTGATGTCATCAAAGTAAGAGGAAGGAGTCTGTGTATGATGTCCTTCCTGGGGTCTCTCTGTCAGGGCAGCTGGTTCCATGTGTGCTTGTCCTCTGTCCCTGGGCCCTGTGGTGGCTTCACCACCAGCTAGTGCTTCCAGCAGCATCTGGTAAGCTTCCCCGGTGAGGGGACCCCACAGGGCCAGGCTCGGGTGGAAGAAAGGTAACTCCTAGACTGCTGCATCCTGGGAAGGGAAAAAATAGCATGGGTGCATGGCGTGACCTTCAGAAGGTCACAGGTTCACTAACAGGAAGTGTACACCTATGACTTTAATCTTTTCTTCCCCTGCAGTTATGAGCATCAAAGACAGCTTATAGGTGGCAATGCTGTTCTCATCTACTGTCTATTACAGCTGCCAGCTTATTCATAATTTCTAATTTTCTTTTTTTTTATTTATTTTTGTTTTGTTTGAGACACAGTCTAGCTACATGGTCCAGGTTGACCTGGAACTTGAGAGCATCCCGTTTCTGCTCCCAACTGCTGGATCATGACTGTGTACCCCATACCCAGGTCCCCCACCCCCGCCACTAACAAACACATCTTTCTTGTCTTTCTATAAGAACTCTGCTTTGATACAGGGCAGTGATGTGCCCTGGGGGTAGGGGAGACTACACTTCTGAGTAGATACAGTTTTATCCATGAGAGCAAACAAGCCCCTGAGTGGAGTGCAAAAAGCTTTTTGGACTTGGCCTTCCTCCTGCCCCACCCCACCCCCAACGATGCAGCCTCGGGTCCCAGAAGTGAAGCTGCCCTCCTCACTGTGAGAGACTGATGGCACAGCTACCATAGTTATGTTAGAAAGATTTCAGATCTCTGGTGACTTCTGGAAGCTGCTGACCTTGATGGTTAGTGAAACAGAGGGCGCAGACTCTGGTTAAGTGGCTGTGGTTAACACCGGAAGCAAACTCGAGTCTAGCCAATACCACAACAATCAAAGAGAATGTATAAGGGCTGGAGATGACCCTGTTGGTAAAATGCTTGCCACACAAGCGCGACGTTCTGAGGTCAGGGGCCAGGACCCACATCCAAAGCCAGGTGTGGTGTCTTATGTCTGCAATCCTGATGTTGGGAGAGGCCGAGGCAGGAGAACCCGGAGAGCTAAGCTAGCAGCTAATCTAGGTTCAAGAGATACTCTGTCTCAAAAATAAATAAAGGTTTGCTGGATAGTGTTGTGTCAACTTGACACAAACTAATTCATTATAGGAGGAGGAAAAGAAACCAAAGCCACAATTAAGGAAATGCCTCCATAAGACTGACTTGTAGGCAAGCCTATAAAGGGGCATTTTCTTAACGAGTGATTGATTGTGGGTGATGCCATCCCTAGGCAGGTATTCCTGGATTCTGTAAGAAAGAAGGCTGAGCCGGGCGGTGGTGGCGCATGCCTTTAATCCCAGCACTCGAGAGGCAGAGGCAGGCGGATCTCTGGGAGTTTGAGGCCAGCCTGGTCTACAAGAGCTAGTTCCAGGACAGGCACCAAAGCTACAGAGAAACCCTGTCTCAAAAAACCAAAAAAAAAAAAAAAAAAAAAAAAAAAAAAAAAAAAGAAAGAAAAGAAAGAAGGCTGAACAAGCCATGTAAGCAGGAGTCCTCCATGGCCTCGGCTTCAGTTCCTGCCTCCAGATTCAGTTTCTGCCTTGACTTCCCTATATGTTAGACTAGAAGCTGTAAGATGAAATAAACCCTTTCCTCTCCTGCTTGCTTTTGGTAGTGGTATTTGTCATGGCAACCAGAGCCTTGACTAAGACAAAGCGGGTAGAGGGATGGTTCAGGGGTTAAGAGCACTGGCTGCTCTTGCAGAGCACCGGATTCAGTCCCAGCACCCACATAGAAGCTCACAAACATCTGAAACTCCAGCCCAGAGGATGCAATTGGCTCTTCTGGCCTTCATGGGCACTGCAAGCACATGGTACACTTATGTACCTTCAGGTAAAAAAAAAATCCATATATGTAAAATAAAAACTAATAATCTTTTCTGAGATGGATAACAATTGAGGAAGATACATGATGTCAACCTCTGGCCTCCACAGGTGCTTACCTACCTACCTACCCCCCCCCACACACACACAGAGTAATGGGCTAAACAATGTTCCCCAAACCGGCATGTCCCCCAGAATCTCAGGCTGTGACCACACAGGAACAAGACTAAGTAAATTGCAGGTGGCATCCAAGTAAGGGCTTTGGGGTGAAGGTATCTTGATCAGGGTGGGCCCTGAATCTAAGCACCTAACAAAGAGTCAAAAAATGCAAGCCACATGGGAGAGGGCTATGTGCATACAGAGTCAGAATCAAAGGGATCCAACCATGAGCCAAGGATGGCCAGCAGTCACAAGAAGCTGGCAGAGGAAAGCCGAGGCTCCCTGGGAGCCTTCTAAAGGAACACGGTCCCAATGTCTTGATCTCAGACATCTAAATTCCAGAACCTGGAATTTCAATTTCTACCATTTAAGGGGCCACATTTATGGCCATCTCTCAGAGAAACCCTGAGAAACTGACAGCTAAGGGGAAAGGTGCTGTGCAAGCCACAGCATCATCACTGGATGTGGAAGGATGAAGAGTTCTTTGGCTACAAAGAGGAACCTTCCAGACAGACTGGTGGCAGTAACAGTCACATTCTCCGTGCTCCTTGGTGAAGGACTTTCTGTCCCCTCTGTCCCAATCCCAGAGGGTGACACAGAAGACGCAGAGATGATGCTCCCTTACCTCCCATCCTGAAGACCCAAGCCTGCTGTCCAAAGGCTCTTGATCTCTAACTGTGAAGCCCTCTCAGGCCAACAAAGATCCAGGGCATGCCGTGGAGGAGAAGCCTGCAGCAGGTACTGGGCAGGGAGCTGGATCAGAACGCTTTAGCTTCCTCCCAGCTTTCTCTCTGTGTCCCAGTACCTGCTCCTGAGCAAATGCCACCAGCATGGAGGTGAGCTGGCGGGTCCCCTTCTGCCTCCTTCCTCTCTCCAGCTTATTGACCTACTCCCTAGGGAGTGCTATGGTGTAATGGGCGCTAAGGGTGCAAGGGAACCCCTTATGAGAAACATCTTCTGCTCAAGTCCTTGTTGAGGGTGAACTTGGGGAGGCAGGTCAAGATGATGCTGACCTCAGGACTCACCCCATCGCCCTAGCTAAAGGGGTCTGGTCCATGAGGTTGGGTGCATCTCAGCCCAGATGTAAACTTAGGTCCAGCGTCTTTGCAGGAAAGCAGCTAGCTCTTTGCAGCTACTACCAGACAGGAGGGACCCAGCAGCCAGCAGACCAGCATGGCATCAGTTCTGATTCTGCAGACTCTTGACAGTCATGCTGGGAAACAGAGAATATTCTATCACATTCTGTATTCAGCGCAACACCCGTTGTGCTGACTTGGCCGCTCTCCAGCAAGAAGCCCGCTCCCCTCTCTTATTGCTCTGGCTTCTCCAGGTCTCAAGCCACTTGTCACTCTCTCTGCTAAGGCTCACATCTGTGAACTCTCAAGGAATGAGCAGAGGGCGATCAGCTTGGTAGATCGCTCTGGTGAGCTGCTGCTGGATGAGAATTGGCTATGCCCCTGCAGCTTTGCAGAATCCCACACTGGAGCAGGGGTCAGCTGCAGAAGGGCTGTTGCCCAATTGTCACCCAATCGTCACAAGCCTCGACTTTGTCAACCAGACTAAAGAGATCATTGTCATGGTGTGGGGCCACTCTTAGAGGGATCCTTTCAGAATGTAGATGCTACAGAGACACCCAGTTCCGCTAAATGACTTCCTTTGATACTTTATTTTGGCTTAAAAGACAGTGCCTTGCTATGGGTCTCATGATTCTTGCAAAGGAAGCTTTCTGTCTTTCGAGAGGAGAGAGCATTCAGGTTATCAATTTCCCCGTTTGCTTATTCATTATTTTAAAAAACAGAGCCCTCTCGAGTCATGGTCACAGGTGGCACCAGTCTGGAGTCGACTGTGTCACCGTGAGAAGTGGTTTCTGTGCAGTTAGACATGCATCTCTCCAGGGTAGGCCCTGTGATCGCTTCCTTCCTACAGAGAAGGAGAAGGAGGCTCTCCAAGGGCTGCCCCAGTCTGGAGCTGAGAAAGTCAGGCTTGGGGGCAGTTCTGAACCCTAATGTCTGTCGTCTGGTTTGTATGTCAGCTGACAAGCTTCTCAGAACCTCCTTGTCCTCTGGCAAATGGCTGTGCCTATCTATAGCAGAAACTCAAATGAGGCCAAGATGTCACCCCGTTTGGCACCTGCTCATTAGCTTTGCAGGAGCCCAAATGTTTTGTTTCTACCAGATCAGATCTTAGGAGTTTTTAAACCTCCTAAAAAGGCAGGTGGGTAGGTGAAGGGTAAGAGAATGGGAGAGCCAGAGCCATCCCTTTGGGGCACTTCACTCAGAAGGTGTAAGCTGGGAGGTTTGGAGGGCCTTCTGTCTCACTAGTTCCTTGTACAGAACGGGGCAGATGTTATCGTGGGATCTCATAGATGAAGAGCTCTGGAATTTTCTGGAGGCTCCAGTCATCCCCCTACCTCACCCAACTCCAGGACAGAGAGGGTAAAGGCCCTGGAGCAGCACAGGCACGGTCGAGTCTGCTGGTCCCAGGAAGCTGGAAGCTGCCAAGGCCAGAGCGAAACACGAGACATGTACCACGAAGCACCTGCAGAGAGGACAGAGGACAGTCTGTGGAGGAAGGCGGTTCTCTCCTCCCACCATATGGATCCCAGAGATCAAACTCAATATCACCAGGCTTGGCAGCAAGTGCCTTTACCTTCCCAGCCATCTCGCTGGCCCTAAAAATGTCTAAGGATGGCACTGACCGCTGAGTGGAAATGGGACAGAAGAAGTCAACAGCAGAGATTAAGAAAGCTTGAGAGAACGGGGGTTTGTGCTGTTTTTAGGGCATGGAAGAACAGGCTAAGATAGTGTCCAAGTAGTTGTAGGCAATGGGCAATAGCCAGTCTGGGCAGGGTGGTGGGTCCTCCATTCCCAGGGCATTATGGGAGGGGAGGGTATCACAAAGGTAGATGGGGGAAAGCCCTAAAGAGCAGCTTACCTTGTTCTTGTGGAGTTTGGTCTCTGTCAAACCAAGCCATCTGTGCTATTCGAACCCTCTGAACACAGCGACACAAGCTTCATGTACAGAGCACAGAAAGGGGGCAAGCTCTGGGTGTGCTCTAAGCCATGAGCCTCCAGGGAGAGCCGATTGAGTTATCCACCCATCATCAGCCTCCTAGTGCCCCATCCACCCAGGAAAGGACAAGACACACTGAACATAGAGCGTTCTGGAAGAGCACCTCTCGGCATTCACAGATGAGCTGCCAAAGGGCCGTTAAAGAAGGCCTTGAGGGACTCTGGAGCGGTGATTTGCTCAACTTTGAATAAAAGAATCCCCGAAGTCCATGAAAAGCCAAGAGCGCTTGGCACCCGCCTGTGGCTGGCATTTTCCCCAGCGACTGCCGCCCCCTGCTGACCAAATCAGCACATGGCAGCCTGCCTGGCCGCACAGCACACAGTTCTGGGCTCTTCCACTCTGCATTCAGAACACAGGGGAGGTGAGTCAGTCCCGCAGTTTCTCCGCTTTATTGAGATGTCCACAAGCCAAGCATTGCAGCAGCAGAGACACAAACAAGCAGGCCCGCTCTAGTGGCAGGCACACAAACCTCAAAGGTCACGGCCACAGGAAGTTTCACACCAGATGTGGAGCCTTGCCTTACAGCCAATTGTAAAGCGGGGGCACGGCTGCAGCCTCATGTAACACCCCTGGGGACTCACCACGTCCCAGGCTGTGTGTCAGAGCTAGTGTTTACGAGCTTCCCTGTTGTATGTATTGTCGTGGGAGCTGCCAAAACTTGAGGGGCAAGCAGAGAGAAATCAAAGCTGGGCAGTCTGATCCCAAGACCTTGGATTTCCATTTTAAGCCCTAAGTCTGTGGTTCCTGTTTATGGAAGAGCTTGGCCCCAAGGGGGATATTTGGCCATATCTGGGGACTTTTTGCTGCTGTCTGCAGAGAGTGATGATTGGACAGCTAGTGGGCCAGAGATGCTGGGGAAAGAAAAATAATCTCACAAAGTGCATGGTCGCTCCCCACGCCAAACAAAAATTGCCCATATTAAAATATCAGCTGTACCCAGGGGAAGCCCTGATCTACACCCACAAGACGCACAGAATCCTGGCGCTCTCTGCTCAGCACTACCCTAGACATACATGCATCAGAGTAAAAGAGAAGTCATTCTTCCCAGGACCCAGTCTAAACTGTACAAGGTACCCCTCCATACTCATCCCCTCCCCACAAGGGTCTGTCTTGTGCCCAACAATTTTGCTACTACATTATGTATTCGATGGGGCTCCAGTGTCATCCAGACTGAGGGAGGACCCAGGGCTGTTCACAGTGTGTTGATGGAGGAACCTGGACTATGCAGTGGGCCTGATCAGCCCAGGCCTCTTGCACAGAGTATGGCAGCTGTCAGTGGCTTTATGCTGCAGCTCATGCATGCTGCTGTCTAGGCTGTCAGGAGTTCAGTGACCCCAGAATGATCCGAAGGTCCCTGGGAACAAAGTGCCAGCGGCTGCCTCTATGATCCACTCTCAAGAAGAGCCCTCCATGCAAAGCCCCCACTTCAGCAGCGGCAGCCAGCCTTGGGAGCAGCACTGTTAACCCTTCCTGTTTAGCAGAGAATTCAGCTCCAGCTTAGAGTGCAGTCAGGGGGGAGGGAGGAACCAGGACCAAACTACCCCCATGGGAGTGATTGCTGTACCCTTCCCAGTGGCAACATTATCTGGGTGAGGACCTGTGCCCATGGATGGGGGCTTGTTGGCTAGGGCTGTGGCTCAGTGGTGGAGCCCTTCTAGTAGGCATAAAGCCTTGGATTCAAGCCCCAATATTCACAAACAATAAAGAATAAATAAGATAAACAACCAGTGCTCATCAAATTACCAGAAGGGTAATTCCTATGAGATCTATCTCCTTAAAAACACCCACTGAAACCAGGTGGTGGCGGTGGCACACCTTTGATCCCAGCACTCAGGAGGCAGAGGCAGGTGGATCTCTGTGAGTTCAAGGCCAGCCTGGTCTACAGAGTGAGTTCCAAGGCAGGCTCCAAAGATCCAGAGAAACTCTGTCTCAAAACCCCCCACAAAAAAAACCCTACTGAGTATCTCACCACGCTGGAGATTGTCCTAGGGGCAAGAGCCCAAAAATATTTTGTCTTTTCTCAGGAAGATGACCTTCAAGTGGAGAATTCTATAAAGCCCCATGGCACCTCCTTCCCACCTGTGGCCAGAGCCAGGAAGACAGTACAGTAAGGAAGGAGATAGGCAGCCAGATGGAAGGAGAGTCTTTCAAATGAATGCCTAGGTATGGACACCTAGGGACATGCCACTGGGACAGCAATCTGAAGGTCGCTGAGGGACAGAGTCCTACAACCATGCTAGGAATATTAAGTACAAAGACCCTGAGGTAGGAATGTTCTCGAGGCATTGGAGGAACAGTACAATGCCCAAACAAAAATAAAGCAACCCTGGCACTGCCTAAGAGTTGGGGCTCAAATAGAAATATACATTGAAATCGCCCTGTGGTCACATGGGTCACAGCATGGGAGGACCTGCTGGTCCTCCCCCAAATCCCCCAAATAACTATGGATTATCTCCTTAATTGCCTGCCTCCCAGCTAGGCTAAGTGACTGGGCTCCAGTCACTACTCCATGCTTCATAAGTACTCTCTAAATATATGTAGGATGAATTCCTCAAAGAAGGTGCTATGAGACTTTCCCAGGAGACATGCGTCTCCACCAGACAGGACAGACAGACCAGTAAACAACCCTACCCACAGCCAGCACGACAAACCAATGAGTTCATAGGAGTTTCATACGGGAGCCTGGGTAGCTCTCAGGAAGTGATAACTCCAAGAGCTCCTCATGGCACAGGCCCCTTTCCAGAGAGACAGATCTTTCCCTTCTAAGGGTTAGCCATCACCCTGGGACCCAGCGAAAATGAGAAAGCAGTGGGGTGCAGAGCCATGATGGGGTGGATGTGTGGATACACACCTCCCCTACCACTCCCACCACAAAGACTGTGTGTTGAGAGCCTAGGGATCGGAACCAAGGCTTTTAGGGTAAGTGACTAGATGACCCGAGCTCTGACTTCATCAGGGGATCCATCCGTTGGTAGGTACCTAATGTGATGGGCCACTGGGTGGTGACTGCGTCCTGGAAAATGGAATCTAGCCGGGCGGTGGTGGCGCACGCCTTTAATCCCAGCACTCGGGAGGCAGAGGCAGGCGGATCTCTGTGAGTTCGAGACCAGCCTGGTCTACAAGAGCTAGTTCCAGGACAGGCTCCAAAACCACAGAGAAACCCTGTCTGAAAAATAAAAAAAAAAAAAAAAAAAAAAAAGGAATCTAGTTGAAAGAGAGCGTGTCTTTGGGGCGCATCGTTGGAGCACTTTCTCCCTCTCTCAACATGAGGGGCTATATGCTTATACGCTACCCTGGTTATGATGTTCAACCAAACGACCAGGCTAAACCTTTCCTGGTGTAAATTGTTTCTCTCTGGTGTTTTGTCCTAGCAACAAAAGCCCAATACACGGACACTTGCTTGTTTCTTGGTTTCTATCTACTTCTGAGGTCTGGAGGTGAGGTGACTTGCCCAGTCATACCCTAACTCTTGGTGACAAAGCAAGAGAGGCTCCCAGGAAAACCAGATGGCGTTTACCAATCCTCCCCTCATGAGGGGCAACATCGGGCAACATCCTTTTATTCACAACAGAGGAAGCAAGCAGACTGAGAAGTACAAATCCGCTCAGTAAAGTTGGCAAGTTCTCCCATCCGTTCAAATCGCGCCTGATTTAGATTTTATATTTTAATTTAGTTTAGCCGATACATTATAACAAATCTGTATTTACATATGTATACATTGTATGCCTTTCCATCCGGGCAAATGTCTCTACCCAAATATTTATCATTTCTTTGTGAACATTCCTCCTCCTGTCCGGCTTCTGGAAGGTGAAAGGCAACGGTGCTGTCCGCAGTCGCCCCGTTTAAAGCACTGCGGGCCTTCCTACTCTTACCTACACTGTAACTTCTTCCTCAACACTCCGCATCCTGCCCTTCCCGCTAATTCGGGTTTTAAGGCGCATAACACACTTGGGCTTCAAAGATGACATTTTGTTTCTGGACATAAGACAGGGGGTAGATCTGTGGATACTCCATTGAACCTGGGGTCGGAGGTAGGAACCATCAGGCCCGGGCTCTCGAGACTGCGGCTTCCTCCACTGCTCAGGCGCCGCTCTAGCGGCGTCGCCCCGCCCTAGGTGGGCGAACCCATTCCCAGGAAGACAGGGGTGAAGAGAACCCTGAACTCTTCATGATGGTTCAAGCCATGCTCTGGCCAATCAGAAAGCTTCACTAATACCCGCCTCCAGCTGCATCCTCGGAGGCGTGCAGCGGTGATTGACATCATCTGAAGCCATTGGCCAAGCTGAGAGCAGTTAAAGGCAGAAACGTCTGTCCGCGTTGTACGGCGAAGGAGGACGGTTTTCCCCACCTCCTTCTTCTATTGGGTCTCGGAAGCCGCCGAGCGTTTAACAGCAACCAATCGGAGGGAGGAGGCGGATTGGTGATGGTTGCCTGGAGCCTGTTTGGCGCGACTCTTGGGACCAGTGGGACTAGTCGTTTGTGTCCCAACTCTACGGCAGGGGCCTGGACTTGAAGGCTGGGCTAGGAGCGGGTTCCGCTCCACCCCGCCCCGCCAGCACCTCTGCAGGCTGCCTGGGACCTTGAGGCCCAATGTCCACCCAACCCTAGCGCCCGTGCCTCCAACCATCGCGGTCTCAGGCCCTGGGATCAGCTGCCCCCAATACAAACCATCTTTCACCCCAACTCCATCCTTTGCTAGTGCCTGGTTACCATGGTGAAGCTAGCAGCCAAATGCATCCTGGCAGGTGAGTAGTAAAAACGCTGGAACGTGTGTTCCTGGGGGCCTGAGCCGTCCTAACTCAGGCAGTTTTGGTTCACGATTGCGTCCAATGTCTGTCTCCCATAGGAATGCCTGCAGTGACCAACAGACAGAATTCAGAAAGCCGGGGGCCGGGGGGGGGGGATGATTATTCCCTCTCCCCCTCCGACACACTTGTAGCTGTTGAGTTCCCTGTCTCCCTCTCATATTTTGAGGCCACTATCACCAAGTAGACTTATAGTACAAACACAGACTGTACTCCAAAGCTAGGCGTCAGTGACGCTGGCCTCGCAAAGTTCCCATCATTTACGCTGACCCCTCCCCCCATAACCAGGAAGACGGTGGGTGGGGTGGAGGGAAGTGGGTTACAGTGCTGCCAAGCTGAGAGTATATGGACTTGGGGTTTCCCCGGAAGTAAGAAAAGTAAGAATCTTGTTATTGTTGACCGGCATGGAAATAGCCTGCGCATTGCCTCGAGCATGGATGAATATTAACTAGATCCGTGGTACCGCACCCGTGGGTTTGCCTCGGGTCAGTCCGAACATTGAGAAGACCGTTTGCTTCGCTTGTAGACTGGTTAACAGCAACCACGTAGGCACCTGTATTTCATTCACTAGCACAGCACAGCAGGGTAGTTTCCGTGTGGTCCTGATATGACCACTGAGTGTTAGGGTTACTGGGGTGAACCCCTAGTGAAGATCATACACAGAATTCCCAGATCCGCCTGACTCCAGATCTCTGTTCTTGGGTTGGTTGGGTTGGCTACTTTTCTTGTTTTGACAACAAACTTGATGGGCAGCATCTTAAAGGACGAAGAGCTTATTGGGGCTCATGGTTCCGGGGGACAGTCCGTCATGGAGAGGAAGGCACAGTGGCAAGGGCCAGTGGCTGGGCTGGTCGCATTGCGTCCAGTCAGGAAGCAGATCCATGAGCACTGCTGCTCAGTACACTGTCCCCTTTTTCTCCAGTGGGGGCTCCAGCGTGTAAAATGGTGCCACCCACCTTTAGGGGTGGCCTCCCCCTTAATGAATTAACCTGACACACCCAGCCCATGATTCTTCTCTGTAATTAAGAAGTTAACATGGGGGTGGGGGAGTGTCTTTGGATCTTTATCCTACAGACTGAGAGTAGGGGATAGTACCCTTGATGATTTTTCTAATTTGAAAATAAAAAGGGTCACACAGAAAGATGAGTGACAGCCCTGACTCAGGCCCTATTGCTGCAGAAGGAACCCTGGCTCTCCAGAGCACCTCTAGTTCTCAGAGAGCCAGAGGAGGCAGTGTTGTGTAACAAAAGGATGTTGGTCAGTCTTCTCCCCAGCTCTGTTGCCTTGGACAGTGTTCAGCTTCTGCACGGGTAAGTTGGGGACATCTTCATTTTTCTAAAGTTAACTTTCTTTTTTTAAGTGGGGGCGGCTCAGCCTGCTGTTCTTTGCTCATTTCTCTTTAGCTGGTGAGCTCTCAAAAACCAAGAAGCTCTTGTCATAAGCCACTCTCTTGAGACTTGCTATGTACCGACCCCATGTCACACCCTAAGTGCAAGTCTCTTGCGAGTCCTCACAGCCACCAGCCAGCCCTCGGTCATCCTCATGTAAGATGAGGCAGGCAAGACTCATACTATGAAGCTGCTTGCCCTGGGTCCAGACCCAGCTACTGCACCTGCCACATGCTTCCAGCCCAGCCAAAGTCAGCAGTGGCTCTGGCCTTCACCCCAACCTGGTCCTCAGTCTACAGCTTCTGTGGCTTGAGACGGCGGGAGATAAAATGGCACAGTGGCCAGGCTCCTGTGTTTCATCTGTTTAACAAACAACACTGTGTAACAGGCAGGGGACACATTTGCTTATTAACACTGTAGCAATTCTATGAAGTAGGTACCGTTCGTCGTTAGCCTATTTTACAGATGTAACAAAGGAAGCACAGAGAGCACAACTACCTGACCTGATATCACACAGTTAGTGTGGAGCTGGGGTCTGGCCCCACATCTTTGCCCCTTTGGTGATGAATCTCTTGGGATGTGGGACAATAGTCATGCTTCCCTGGAGTGTAGGCATCTGTTCTATTGCTGCGAATCTGGTAGGATAGCCACCCTGGTAAAGACAGCAGAGGGACAGATGACCTCAGAGGCCACACAAGAAGCCAATTGAGATCTGCCTAGAAAGGACAGGATTTTGGACTTGGATTGGAGAGGGGACTGGAACATGTCCAGGGAACAAAAGGACAAGCATTGTACGTACGTCCAGATTTCCTATAAGGGACCATTGGAGATGGTTGGATGGTCAGCTAGAAGTTGACCAAAGAGAGCTGTGGATGCCTGCTGTGGGTGAAGGCGGGGACTCGGGGCCGTTCTGTTCTGTGACCCTGATGGGGTTGGGATGCAGTTGGCGGCAAGGAGAGTCGCGCAACAGTAATGGCAGAATCAGCTCTGGACATGCGAAGACTGCCAACCAGCAAGTTCTGCGACACACAGCAGTGGTGCAGAGTTGGAAGGACCCTGCGGAGCTAGGTGCAGGCCTCTGGGGAGGGACACTGCCTGGCTGGCACAGCATTCAGTTTCATCAACCCTAGGGCAATGTCACCACATGCCACATTGTCACCAGGACCTGTTTCCCCTGGCAGGGAACTCAGCTCAGCTTCAGAGTCAGGTGCCCCCAGCCCATTTCTGTGTTTTGAGACCTCGCAGCAGGTTCAAGCCAAATGTGGGACCTGTGTCCTGGTGACTGTCACGTAGGTGGCAAAGCAGCCTATCGGAGGCAAGGACACTGGGGTAGTCAGGTGCGGGGATCATCGTCTCCAGGGCTGAGCAGAGAAAAGCTCAAAGAGGGAGCTCCCAGTCCTGCGGATGATGTGTGGGCTCCTGGGATGGCTGTGGGTGGTGGGGGTAGGCTTGAGAGACAGCCCAGAATAGAAGAGCCAGGAAGAAGACAGTGGGATGCAGGAGGTGGTGGTGTTCCTAACCTGGGACAAGGAGGCTGGATACGTGGTGGTGTGGTAAGCAGGAAGACTGGGGTAGACGGAGAGGTCAACTCGGGTCTGTGGTGAGATATGGGCTTGGCTGTGGGCAAGCAAAATGCAGAAGACAGTGGAAGCCCCACAATGGCCATGGCTTCGGGGAACCCCGCACCCTGCAGCCACGTGGACTCACAGGCTCTCGAGGTTTCTCATGTTCCTTTCCTCGGATGCCCTGCTTCTCAGCTGCGTTGTCCGCCTTTTCACTTGTCATCCTGTTGCTCTGAGAATGTGTTTATCAGCTCCCCCGCCTCCCTGTGCTCCGATCCCTCCTAGCCCACACAGGAACTTCGCTGCCAGCCCTGGTGACTGGCAGTCAGCAGAAAGACTCACGAAATCAACCAAAACCAATCTGTGGGGGAATTTCCCAGGGAGAAAGAGCCAATTTCCTCCCAGGTTTAGGAACAGAATGGGAGTCAGGCTAGTGACTGACTACCTTCTGGGCTATCAACAAGACATGGGGAAGAATTGCTAGGCTATCTGCCCTGGGGTAGGTGGGACCCACAGACCCTGAGAGGCCATGATGCAAAGAGCCTCGAGGTAGCATTTGGGATGCTCAGCCAGACCAGCCTAGTAATCCAAGGCAGCATAAAAATCCTAGAGGGGTACCTCGCCTCTACGATCTGTCTTCACCCGTGACTTCAGTAAGGGGTGCAACACGGGAGGGAAGACATGGGAGGGAAGGGCTGTGAGGAGAGGAATGGCAGGAAATCAAGTCCTGAATGGCTCACTCGGCCCTAGCAGAAGTCTCTACCTCGAGACACCAGTTGTCATGTAGTTGTCTCACGAGAGAAAATGACAGGTGGGCGGAGTCAAAGGGGAACAGTGTCCAGAACTGCATGCAGACTGGAGAAGGCAGACAGAGGAAGCCACTGTGAAAGGGACTGAAGACAGAGATTGGTGCTGGTGATGTCCCTGAGGGTCAGGGACATGCGCACGCAGAAAGCAGGTGCCCGGTAATACCTGGGCAATGGGCATGATAACCCTGCACATGTAAAACAGCCAGATCAGCAGGGGTCAAGGCTACAGGTGGAAGAGTGGAGGGGGCAAGGCACCCTGAACCATCCCTATGACAGCACTGGAAGAACTCCCCGGTGAAACCGCTCCCTTTTATCATGCAAAAGACTCAGACCTGGGCCTGAAAACTGACAAGGAACTTTATGATGTGTGAGTTCCTGGAGCTGCTTGAACAAGGACTGAGAAGGGCTCAGCCCAGCTGGGCCAAGTGGCTATAGGATATGACTGCGGATATGGGGGGGGGGCGCGGAGATGTTCCCATGACTCAGCATTCACCTAGCACAATGAAATGAAGTACCTCACTTGAAAATGGGTTTCCTCTGGGTGATGATGGTGCACGCCTTTAATGTCAGTACTTGGGAGGCAAAGACAGGCAGATCTCAGTGAGTTCAAGGCTAGCCTGGAATACAAAGTGAGTTCCAGGGCAGCCAGGACTACACAGAGAAACCCTGTCTTGGAAAAAAAAAATTAGTTTTCACCAACGTCATGATGGAGGAAGCAACAGAGACAGCTGACCTAAGATTGTGGGAGCACATGGACTCTGGGCCAACAGTTAGGGAGCCTGCATGGGGCCGACCTAGACCCTTTGCATGTGTGTGACAGTTGTGTAGCTTGGTCTGTTTGTCAGGCTCCTAGAAGTGAGATCAGGGCCTGTCCCTGGCGCTTAGCAGGATTTTAGGAACCTGTTCTCCATGCTGGATCACCTTGTGGGAGGAGCTCAGTCCTACCTCAACATGATGTGCCTTGCTGTGCTCAAGCCATGGGAGGCCTGCTCCTTTCTGAGTGGAGACAGAGGAGAAGTTGGTAGATAGGGAGGGGGTAGATGAGAGTGAGGGGGGAGAAGGGGAGGAAGGAGGGGAAACTGATCAGTATATAAAATAAAAGAAGAAATGTTAATAAAAAATGAGCAGAAGAAAATGAGTTTTCACAGAGCGAAGGCAACCTCTGGACATCTTTACCGTCAGTGTAGATGAGAACGCAGGCAGTGGCTCGGCCAGGTGAGGTCACGAGCTGGCTTCTCACTCCTTTTGCTGGCCAGACTCTAGAGTAAATTGGAGTTTGAAAGTGACAGGTTTTCCCATGGGGTGTGCTTTGGTGGAAGAGTGTCACTTCTGTTGCCAGGGCTCAGGAGCCCTCCTTAACCCCTGTTACCTGCTAGGTCATTCTGGTTGACAGGGCTGTGAGGTGTATAGAGATGTAGTCTGTCCTTGGTAAGCTCTCAAGATGGGCCTCCTGGACCAGTTACCCTGCTGGCTACCTCCCTGCTTATCGCAAGAGCTGCAGACATACGCTCTGAAAACTCAGCGAAGTTTCTGGTTTCATATCAAGCCCTCTAGAGTAGGAGGAGGCTCTGGTGCCTGATGGGACCCGAGTGATATCTGTCCCTCTGCTCTGGCTTCAGGAGATCCAGCTGTAGGCAAGACAGCCCTGGTGCAGATGTTCCGCAGCGACGGGACCCATTTCCAGAAGAACTACACTCTGGTAAGCTGGGGCTGGAGAGTCCCCACCTGGTCACAATGTAAAGACACATGACAGTTAACCGTGAGAGAATGACTTAGCAAAACCCCCAAGCAATGTCCTAAGAGGCTGAAGAAAGGACAGGGAAATGGTGACATGGAGATCCAGTTTCCACTGGCCACCAGTAAAGGACTGTGTCCTGAGGGGACTGGCCAGGATGCCACAGTTGCCAGGAACAGTGGAGGTCTGGGAGTGGGAGGTTGTCAGGGCCTCTGATTTCTGCTTGGCTGGGATTTCTCTGCAGGGAGGTGGGGTCTTGCCTTGTTCTGGGCCACCCCACTGCGGGGCCCCCTAATGCCCATGATCTTGGTGTCCCCTGCAGACAACAGGTGTGGATTTGGTGGTGAAGACAGTGCCAGTTCTTGACACAAATGACAGTGTGGTGAGTGGTGGCCTGAAGCCAGGGCGCTTGGGGCTGCTCCTGTGGGCCAGGGGGCCCTCCCTGCAAGGGACATGGAGCAATGACACAGGGCATCTTTGAGGGAGGGCCTGAGGAGGGAGAGGAGGACTGGGATGTAGGCCTTACCAAAAGAACTTGGTATCTTTTGTCTGAGTTCTTAACAGGATCCCTGCAGAGACCCCACAACTCTTGAGGGTGAACGGCACAATGCCATGTTTGTGTAGCTGCTCCCACTCACCGGGTCCTTAAGGAGAACCCTGAGCAAAATGAAAGACACGGGCATCCCTGATACCACAAGAAAGGCTGACACTGGAGCCACTGTGCAGGGCAGGTCACGGAGGGACAGCGCTGCTTGCCGGGGGTTCAGAGCCAGGCAGAGGGGATTGCACCAGGAGGGGGCTCAGGGAGCTCGGAGGACTCGGCTGGCTCCAGCAGCAGCATTGTGGATGGTCTCTGCCTGGGCTGGGAAGGCTGGGTGCCTTGTGTCCAGAGTACACGCTCACACATCGCAGAGCGGTGACAGGCTGCCCTACTTTACGCACCGTCCCCAGGCTTCCTCCGTGACCTCCTTTATCAAGAATCCTTATGTGATCTGAGAATCCATTTGGTTAACAGAGTACAGAGTGGCCTTCTGGACACCGGAACACTTGTCAGCCTGCTTAGTGTTCTGGGCCGCCAGGTGGGCAGTCAGGCTGCTCCTGCGATGTTTGTGCTTGGGGTTGGGAAAGGTGAGCCAGGTCACCATGCCAGGTGGGTGGAAGCTATGCCTCTGCCCTTCGGGCACTCTGGACTGTGCTCGCCGTCTCTCTGGGACTTGGAGAAGGCAGAGCATGTGTGAAAGCACCCATGCACATGGCATGTTTGCTCTGTCTGCTGTTGAGCCACGTCCACAGAGAGCTGGTGGGAAACCTTGTCTTGACTCTTGCCGTGTTCCTTTCCCTTCTGAGATGCACTTTTCTGGTCCCAGGAACTCTTCATTTTTGACTCTGCCGGCAAGGAGCTGTTCTCTGAAATGCTGGATAAATTGGCAAGTAGTGTGTTCTTTCTTCCTGCCCATCTCCACCACCCCCTTCTCCCCAGCCCTTCCTCCAGTGGCACTCCCCGAAGGGATACTCTGGGCCATCGGAAGTAGCCAGGCAGGATCCTCTGAGGGGCATCCCTCCCAGCTGGGGCTTTGGGCCCTTGACAAGTAGGTGTTCCTGCTTGCTCAATATGGCCACGCCCTGCTCTGGAATGTGCCAGAAATGAATCTGTCTCTCCAGCCTGCTATTTCTGAACAGTCCCTTCTGGGGGGTCTTACAGCCCTCCCTGACCTCCCAGTGCAGGACCACTGATTCCTTCCCCCCTAGGGACGCCTACAGCCAGAAAAGAGGCTCTGCCCCACACACACACCAAGAAGGGTTATCCCATTGGCCTTGTTCTGCCAAGTTATCCAGAACAGAGGACTCTGCAGGCCCACACGATCAGAGCAGGGCCTAATTGTATAGGGAGGTGGTACCAGAGCCTGAGCACCAGAGGGAGAGCCCACAGCCAGGCAGGGGCATCCTGTGACCCCCATCATGGGCTGGCAGCAGGATATTTAAGGACTCCTAGGCCGACAGTCCATGTGGAACCCCAACTCTTCACTGGGTGACAGAGCCCCCTCCAGGTGTTATTGTAGGGTGATTAGGGCTGATGGCAACACCCTGGGAGAAGCCAGAAGTGGTCCCAAGTTTTCACTAGTCCTCAAGTGAAAAGCCCACCTTTATGAAAAAGACTAGACATTGAGGATACCGGCATCACCCTTTGTGGCCCACAGTGTGGGAGAACACCGTAGCCTTGTAGTGGCGGCCCTCATAGAACTATGATATGTAAGTTAGTAGAACCGTAGTGGAGAAGAGTGGGCTTCTGGGTGGAAAACAGCCCTGTCCCCACTCCTGGCCACCCCTTGAGCCTGTCATCCAAGGCCAGTTATCGTCCTCTCTGAGCTGTTTTCTTCAGCTGCAAAGACTCTCCCAGACAGCCCTACCCTGGGCAGTGCAGTGATGCACTTGCAGCCCCAGTGAGAGGTGCCTGGCAGTCACTGTTCACCAAGGTTCCAGCTCGCCTCTCCCACATGAGTGCCACTGAGCCTGGCCTCTGTTCGTTCTGTGCTGGACGGTGGCTGTCTGTGAGTGTGACAGTTTCCCAGCTCACAGCCCCCTCTCATCCACCTCCCTGAATGCCTGGTTTCCCCCGTCCCTGTTACATCCCTGAAATGTTCTTCTCCTGTCCCCTGCTTAGTGGGAAAACCCCAACGTCCTGTGTCTCGTCTACGATGTGACCAATGAGCAGTCCTTCAACAGCTGCACCAAGTGGCTGGAGAAGGTGCGGGCCCAGACTCCGGGTACCTTCCTCCCAGGTAGGAACTGCAGAGAGCCCCCTGCCCAGCAGTGCCTCTGTCCTTCAGCCCAAGGGCTTCAGGTCACTACACACGCCACTGTGGGAGTAGAACGAACAGGGGCCTGGATCTCTGAATCTTTGACCTCAACGTCCTTCACTGTGCCCTTGCTCTGCCTCCCTAAGCCTGGGGTGGGGAGACAGTGCCACCCACCAGGAAGTGTTGTGAGGGTCTGGATAATAAGAAGGAAGGGTGCTGCATTCTGAATTGATGTTTCCAGAACGCGAACTCCGGGGAGGAATCTCTCATTTTGCCCAGGACGCAGGGCACAAGTTACATTCCAGCTCTGTTGTCACTTCTGCATGCCTTAAATCAGTTTCTTTCTCATCCCTGTGTGAGATCAACAAATTCTCCTCATTAGAGGCCGGGGAAAGCAGCCTCCAGAGACGGGCTGAGAAATTAGCGCAGCTGAGGCAGCTGGGAACGGAGCTCAATTACCTGAGTCCCTGACTCCGAGCCCAGGCCCAAGATTAGCATTAATGACCATGTCTGATGTTGGTTCCATGTGCTGGGAATTGTCACAAATGCTCTTCTGAACTTGGTCCAGGCCTGCCTGGCGCTTACAGCCCCAAGGAGATGAGAAATGTAGATATAGTTGACGCCATGAGAGAACTCTGAGCTGCTTGTGCACAGCGAAGCCAACCTGTCCTCTGTGGCCCTTGGGGACATTCCCTACTGGTACATGCCCCCTCAAGTGGTCAGCTCTGTCACCTGATGTGTCACACACCCCCCTCTGCAGCTGACCTCCCATCCTGCCCCTTCAAAACACAATATTGTGGTTATTCCTTTTGAGCAGGTGTTTTAGTGGGGACTAAGACAGACCTGGCTGGCCGACGAACAGTGGATACTGCGCAGGCCCAGGCGTGGGCACTGGGTCAAGGCCTGGAATTCTTTGAAACATCTGTGGTGAGTACCCCCACCCTCTGAGCCACTAATCTGGGGGAGCTCTGTGCTGGTGATTTGTTCATGACCCCAGATGCGTGTAGTGGTTCTGCTCCCAGATGCAAATCTAAGTCTTGCGTTCCACCCAGAATGGTCAGTGTGTATCGTGAGTCTTCTGTGTGGCACCAGGAAGCAGGGCAGACAGCCCACCCTAGGCAAGGCTGTGTACATTTCAGAAAGACTTTGTAGTGGAAGGTGTTCCATCTCCCTGACCTTTGAACTGTGTGAGAGCTGCTGAAGGGCACAGCGCTATCGGCTCTCAGTTTCAGTGCAGCCTCCCTGAGAACTCTGTGAGACAGGAGTTGTCCTGTCCCCAGTTCAGCACTGGAGTGAAAATTGACAGCCCAGACCAATATGACCAGGGTATACCCAACCCCCAGACCCCCAGCTTCCCATCCTACAGGAACATCTAGCATCTTCTCTGATGTGAGAGCCCTCCTGCAGTGAGAGATGGCTCCCTGGCATCATCAGGGCTGTCCAGCACAGTGGCACACCTTCTTATATTTGGAGCGTTAAAAGTTAGGGCTTCTGGACACGTGCTTCTGGCCACACCACATACCTGTCCTGAGCCTCCCACCACAGGCATGCAGATGGCCCGGACACCGGTGTCTCGTCAGAAGCCACAGCCCTCCCTCAGGAGCATCATTGAAGAGTCCTGTTAGACCTGCAGTGGCTCCGTTGTGTGAGGTCTAACTTTGAGGTCTCTAGGCCCAATGCTTTGGCTTCCCAAAGAAGTCAGTGGGGGAGTGCGTACCCTGGTGTCACCTCCTCCAGCCGCAGGCTCTGTCACACCTACAGGACAACCTGTGCCTCTAGTGTCCCCCACTGGCACACTTCCCCAGCCAAAGCATAGCCTTCAGGGCATGTGTTAGAGCTGAACAGGCTCTGCACACACCCCCCCCCCAGGAATGGGATGTCCACCATGGGGCCTTAGGCTCCTCAGCTGTAAATGGGGATAGAACCTGCCCTTTGCTGATTGTCGCATGAGGGAATGTAAGACACTCAACACAATGTCCAATCTAACTGAGTAGACACTCAGCGTGCTTGCTAGCTTTTTAAAACAGAAATGATTCCCTAAAATGGTGTTTTTGCTATTACTACTTATGAAACCCTAGAGCCAGTGGCTGGTACAGAGATGGATGTTACCCCTGCCTTGAGTCCAGTTATCACAATCCGAGATTAATGGCGTTCAAATGAGAGCTTGCACTGCACAGGTCTCCCTGGCTATGCCGTGTCATGCACCTTTAAGTGAGCAGTGAGCTGCATACCCACAACTCCCCGTTCCCTCCCCCTCTGCCTTCATCAGTCACCATCTCCTCCCCCAACACCCATATTTCCCAGAAATTAAAACCTGTCTGAACACATCAGTCACCCAAGGCTACTGGTCAGCTCTATGCAGGTGTCAGAAGGATGCGTATAAATCCTGCTTGAAGAGGCTGTGGTTGGACACTTGGTATTAACTGTGCGAGTTAACTAGTCCCCCCTGAGTTGCCGCTAACAGGAGCGCCACTGGCGGATCGGTTAAGAAAGCTGTAATTAAAAAAGGAACATAACCCAATGTGGTTTGAGATGCTGCCAAGCCCATCTCCTCGCTTCTCCCGAAGTGCAGCAGCCTCGAGGAGGAACCTCCATGGCCCTTTGCCTTTTAAACATCCCTCCACGTCTGGCATTTCAAGCCCCCCCAAAAAGTCAAAAAGAACTTCTTTGAACAAAGATTAAAGATTTTTCTAGACCGAAATCAAACCCATTGTTTATCGCTGAGGCAAGATTATGCATAGAATGCAGGGGCAAGGGCAAGGCCAAGTTCACGGCTCTGTTGGGGGGAGCACCCTCCCAGGCAGCTGGGGGTCTGCCTGCCTGCCTTTTGATTGTGTAAATTACCTTTTGTGTTCTGGAGGTGTCCGTCAAAGGCAGCTCCTCCTGTCTCTGTTGCTCAGTTAGCAGACAGACCAGAGAGGTTGTGTTTCTCTTCCCCATTGCACAGCTAAGGAAGAATAGCACTAAGACCAGGACGCAGCCCTGTCCAGGGAAACGTGAGCACTTCAGGTCTTCCAGAAGGAGTATGCACCCTTCACCTCCTCACAGGACCTGCTTGCGGGCTCTTGGTGACAATTCTAAGTAAACCAAGGGCTAGTGTGGGCCTACCCCAGACGTCATCTCTCAACAGCCTGCTCTGTCAGTGTCCAAAGTGAGCAAGATGATAATCAGTCATTGGCTAACAGGGCTTCTGTTGCTGGCAGCCCCCTTAATGCATTTGGAAAATAGTTCAATTTCCATCTACTTCCAAGCACTCCGTGGTGTCTGCTGAGGCTCCTGGGCATTGAATTCCTTAAGTTTAATGATGGGTTCTCCCGGCTTGTGCTATGGAGAGCTTCTGACTTCGGCTAGAAGCCCTCCCTTAAGATTTCCTAGCCCCCCTTCCCTCCACTCGGCGCTTAAGGACACTTTGGGGGTGTTATTCAGTGACATTGACTGCCTGGGACATGATGGCCACACAAGCAGAGGTGAGGCTGACTCGGCTCTCATGCCTGGGCGGGGGGGGAGCTTAGCAGGTGCTCGCTGGGCTCCCAGTGCACTCTTGGCATTGAGCCCTGGTTTTTCTTGGCCAGCAGCTTCCCCTGGTTGCACTTGCTTCTCCCTCGCTGTGGGGTCCAGGCAGCTCTCCCCCCAGGACTGGTACCGTTATCTCCAGCCTGAGATCAGGATGCGCTGTCCAGCTGGGCCACTCCACCCTCTGGTTTCATCACTCCTCTGTAAAGTGCAGACACGCCAGCTTCTGTGATATTCCTCCCATTCCATCAGGGACACTTCAGGGCCTCGTATTACGCTCTGCTGTGCCTTTGACAGCCACGGAAAAGCTTTCCAACAGGCCCTTGTACACTCTTGGCTGCATCTCCTGTCTGCAGTGTGATGGGTTCTCTGCCACTTTGTTTTTAAAAATACCTAGATGGTGTGGTGGTGTGTACCTGTAATTCTAATGCTCAGGAGACTGAAGTGGGAAGATAAAGTATTTAAGGCCAGCATGGACTACATAGCAAGACCCTGTCTTAAACTGATGATAATGCCGATGGTGATGCTGGTGGTGGTGATGGTGGTGATGATGTTGGTGGTGGTGATGATGATGATAATAATGGTGATCATGGTGATGGTGATGATTATAGTGATGATAATGATGATGGTGGTGGTGATGATGATGGTGGTGATAGTGGTGATGATAGTGATGATAATGGTAATGATAGTGGTGATGATGGTGGTGGTTATGGTGATAATGGTGGTGATGATGATGATGATGCGTGGTGATGATAATGATGATGATGGTGGTGGTGATGATGATGATGATGGTAGAGATGATGGTGGTGATGGTGATGATAGAAATGATGGTGACGATGGTGGTGATGGTAGTAATGATAATGATGATGGTGATGATGGTGGTGATGGTGGTGGTGATTGTGATGGTAGTGGTGATGATGATGGTGATGATGATGGTGGTGATAGTGGTGATGATAGTGATGATAATGGTGATGATGGTGGTGGTTATGGTGATAATGGTGGTGATGATAATGATGATGGTGGTGATGATGATGATGGTAGTGGTGATGATGATGGTGGTGGTGGCTAGGGATGTAACTCAGGAAAGTGCTTATCTAGTGCATAGCACTCTGAATTAGCACTGTTGAACACTCTATAATCCCAAAACTCCAGAGGTAGAATCAGGGAGATCAGAAATACAAGGTCAGCCTTAGCTATAGTGAGTTTGAGGCCAGCCAAAGTTACAGGAGACTTTATCTCACAAAACATATAAAAGTTATCTGAGAGACAGGTTCCTGTGTTGAAGCCCCTGGTGTTGCAATGTTAGGTCCAGTTTTTAAAAAAAAAAAAAAAGAAAAGAAAAGAAAAAGAAAACCAACTCGGGAGATAGGAAAGACAAAAGCAAGCAAGCAAACAACAAACAGGCACCCTCATTGCAGGTGGTTGGTGGCCATGGTGTCAGGACAGTGCCCTTCCTTTTTTTTTTTTT
>NC_022017.1:15746901-15754280 GCF_000317375.1 Microtus ochrogaster
GCTTTTGGTTCCTGTCCTGGAACTAGCTCTTGTAGACCAGGCTGGCCTCGAACTCACAGAGATTCACCTGCCTCTGCCTCCTGAGTGCTGGGATTAAAGGTGTGCGCCACCACTGCCCGGTTTAGTGCCCTTCCTTCTGATGGCCCCTCTGACCTCCCCTTGGAGGGCCTGTCACTGCAACCCTGGAGTAGAAGGTCCCTGTTGCAGCCTGGCATCTCGGGGAGGGGTCTGTGTGTGCTGAGCCTCTCCTGGCTGGGCTGGCCCTGTTGCCTTTGGAGTCCTCCTCTTCCCACCTGGAGTGGCTGTGGGCAGACTCTCTCCTAGAGCACATCTGTCTGCTGTTTGGCTTTGGCCTTTGAACCTCTGTCAGAGCTAAGTAAGTGGATTCACCTTCTTGTCCTCTTGTACAGAACCTAGTGGCCACAAGAAAGGCTCTTCAGATAGACCTCAGCTCGACCCTGGCTGCACGGCTCACGTGCCACGCAGCTGTCACTGTGTTCCTTTTAGCTTTGTTTCCCCTTAAATCTTCACTGTGACAACAGCTGTCCTCAACACCAGGTGTCGGGAGTGCGAAGGGAGAGATACCTCGAGTAGGGGCCAGCTTCTCCAGACTAAATTCACACCCCTCTCAATTCTTACAGAAGGAGATGGACAATTATGAAGCCCCATTCCACTGTCTGGCCAAGCAGTTCCACCAGCTGTACCGGGAGAAGGTAGACATGTTCCATACCCTGGTGTGAGGATAGAGTGGACTGTCCCACAGGAATGGCTGGGCTGGGCTGCTGTGAGCCCAGCAAACCTTCATCTCTCCAGAACACAGAAGATGGACTTGCCTGGTACTTCTCAAATATCCACCACAGCTTTCAATAAAATGAGGAAAATGAATAGCGGCTGCTTCTGTTCTTAGTTGGGGCTATGCCTTTAACCACTGCTGCACTGGCCAGTGACAGGGAACCCTGGCCCGTTTCTGCCCTCCATGTATAGGGCCTCCCTGCTCTGCAGGTCCCCGATAAGCCATCAGTAGAGAAGGCAAACCTTAGGCTGGTTTGGCAGGACCTGTGAGCTACCGCAGCACCGGGACACAGAAGCACCCCTGACTGGAGGATCTCCGTACCACGCCTCCTTGGGAGGACTACTGTTCCAAGGGAAGCAGTGACCCCTCCTCATGCCCACTGCTCAGCTTGGGGTTCAGCCACCTCTCCCAGCTATGCTGCTGGGAACCGAGTGCACAGACACCCAAGAGCTGGCCACTTCCTGTAATGTCTGCCTCTCCACTCAGAAGCTGGGCAACTGCGCCTCCCTCTGCATTGAGCTGGACCACTTTCCACGCTGTTAGCGTCCACATTCATTCTTCTGAAATACCACTTCACCCTCTCGCTCCCCGATGAAGGCCTGTCCGCACCAGGGCTATGGCTACAGTCTGGCCCCTGAGGCCTCCTAGAATTGTCACACTTTCCTGGGGACCCCCACTTCCTCAGTGACCCCCTACCCTACAGGACTTGGTCACCCCCTGTCTCCAGATCTCTACGTTTAGGGAGAGCATCATATCAACTAGGGGCGTACAGCCCCTGCTGTGTCCTTGTGAAAATGGCCATGGCAGAATAGCTCTGGTTACGGCTGGTGACCCACCACGTCTCTCCAGGGCTAAGTGCATTGCATGTACCCACAATTCTGTCCTTACAGCATGAAGTCTGTTAATACCCCACTTTTACAAATGACAAGCTGGAAGGAGAAAATTAAGCTCAGCCAAGGGGCAGCAGAGCCAGAAAGCTCAACTCCAGAGCCAGCAGCTCCCCCACTCCCCTCCTCCCTCCCCCTGAGCTTGGCAGGAGCTGTGGAGGCCACACTGCCTGCAGAGGGTGAAGGTCAGGCTGCTTGCCAAGGTCACAGGAAGGAGAGAGAACTGTGTGCAGGGCATCCGGGCACAGAGCAGCAGCCAGCACCAAACCCTCACATCTCCATTCCTCGTGTCCTGACTCCTTAGCATGCACCAGCTATGACCACGACAGGCTGGCAACTAACTGTGTCTCTTCAAAACACCACCACTGAGGGTCGATGTAGGCCAGGCACATGTCTAGACACTAGCAATCCAGGCTATGGCAGGTCCTCAGTGTACAACCAAAAAAAGAACAGGAAGCATTTTCCATCATCCTAAAACTGGTTCGTGGGGCCCCTGAATCTATCCCTGAGATCCTGTGCCACACAAACCATGTCCTAAAGGTCACTTGTCTCAGTGGCTGCCCTCAGCCACCTCTGACCCCTCTGCTCCCCGCTCTACCCTTCTGTGAGATCAAGGTGACCAAAATGGAATTAATGATGCCACCTCTCTTAATCCTCGGAACCTAGTGAGGGAAGTCCCCCAGAGAGCGCTGCAGCTAAGGCCACTGCCAGTAAGAGGTACTGGCACTGGGCTCCCCAGCTGGAGGCCAGAGAGGCTGCAGAGCTGGTGCCAACTGAAGGCTAGGTGCTGGTGCCCTTGCAGGAGCCCGGGAAGTGTCCCTGCAGTTGGTTTGCCTCTCTGGGGACTCATGGGGAGGCATCTGCTTCCAAGAGCACCAGGGACCTTGCAGAGAGCCCTGATGGAGGCATTTGGAAAGAGGCTATGTGTAAGCCAGGTGGCCCTGAGAAAAAGCTGTGTCCTACCTGGAAAGGGGCAGGGGGACTGTTCAGCTGACAGCTGGAAGGGTCATGGCTGCCTCCCACCACTGAAGGGCACAGATGCACCAAATCCACAGAGAATACAGCAGACAAAACCAAACCGAGAGGGGACCTTGGGGAGTGTGCCACTCCTTCCATGGCACCCCAGAGAGAGAAAGAAAGAGTGCACGTTTCCCTCCCCTTCCTGGGAAGAGATTTGAACAGACTCACAAGCTTCAAATTGGCTGATCTAAGGCATAATGAGTGAACGTGCCTGACCACGCGGAGGAGCCTTGGTGAACGCAGCAGGAAGGGAGAGCAGGCTGGCTTTAATGGACAGAGAAGGCTCCGGGCTTGGGTATTGAGCCCATGGGGCTAGATTCCCTGGCAAACTGGTTCTACCGGTAAATAAGACCTTTTCAGACAGTACAGATGGAAACATGAAAAACTGGAAACATGGAAACTGGTAGCTGGAAATTAGGGGAGTGGGCCGGGCTAGATGGGACCCTATAGGAGAGGAGCTTTAGAACTGAGGTCAATCTGCACAAGCCTATCTTGGGGTACAGTCATGGGCAGTGAAGGATGGAAGGTGCAAAGGCTTCAAAGCCTTCCAGTGGGGGAAGAACCCCAGGCCAGTGAAGGCTAGTCTAGGGGTGCTGAGGAAGTGAGGGGTGGGTTGGCAGGAACTTGAGGTGAGAGGAATACAGGTCCGATTGTAGAACAAGAGTCAGTGAGAAGAAACAGTGTGGCTCGTCTGCCTTCCTGGTGCCTGGCAAGTGGTTTATCCCCTTTGAAGATGCGTTCTCTGTGGACAGACAGTCACGCTGTAACTGTGCGTGTAGGGTGTATTGTAGGGGCAGGGGGGAAAGCCCTTGTCCGCCTTATTTTGGGCTGGGGTCTCTCACTGAACCTGGAGCTCACAGATTAAGCCAGACTGCCCGGCCAGCAAGCTTGGATATCCGCCTGTCTCACTTGTCTCGCCTACCCCCGCCCCAGCAGCACTGTGGTCACAGATGTGTGCATTCATACCTGATCTTTACGTCGGCTCTGGGATATGAACTCAGGTCCTCATACTTGCACAGTAAGCATTTTGCTGAGTGGACTGTCCCCCAGCTCCAGGAATTGTGTCCTGAACGTGTGTGAGCACCTACTGCATACCAACCCGCTCCAGTGAGTGACGCCTGTGCTCAGGGCTTATGTTCCAGTTGGATGGAAGAGGAGTTGGATGAAGTAGGTTAATAGTACCTGCTGTCAGAGCCCAGGAGAGCAAGGGAGAGCAGAGGCCATGCAGAGCCAGGGTGAGGGCTGTAATATGAAATGGGCAGGTCAGAGAAGACCTCACCATCAAGGTGACATTAAAGCTGTATTTAAAAGTGGATAAAGCCACTGGCATCCTTGAAACATAGGTCCTGGGCCACCCACAGAGATGGAGCCTTCCTGCTGCAGTGGTCAGGACAGGGACTCAGTCAGGTGAGCAGGAGACGTGTGCATGGGCGCAGTTTCTGCCCTACAGTCGCCAGCAGGCTGTAGAGTCAGGGCTTCTAACTTCTGAGGGATGCATGGAGTACCCAGCTGGAGTCTCCTAAGTCAGCCCCAGGAACGTGCAACACCCAGGGACTGAGGAGAGGGCTCTGCCTATGGCCCTCCTGTTCTATGGCACATGGCCCGAGGCTCCATGGAGCTGGCCAGCAACAATGCCCTTGGCTACCCCTTATGTTATTGTTGAGACAAGGGTTCATGTAACCCAAGCTGGCCTCGAACTTGCTATGTAGTTGAAAATGACTCTGAATTTCTGATCCTCCTGCCTTGACCTCCAGGGTGCTAGGATTACAGGTGTATGCCAATATGTCCAGTCTATTAGGTCAAACTCAAGGCTGTGTGCATGCTAGGTAAGCACTCAACCAGCTGGGCTAAATTCCAAGACTTTTGGCTATTTCTTTTCCTCCCACAGAGAGGGCTGGGGAGGCCACACAAGTGGGAGTCATGTCTTGGAGCCAATGTTCAAAAGCATAAAACTTTTTCCCTGTATAAAAATACTTGACACAGTGAGGTAACCCAGACACAGAAAGACAATTATCACATGTACTCACTCATAAGTGGTTTTTAAATAGAAAACAAAACCAGCCTACGAACCATAATCCCAGAGAACTTAGACAACAATGCGGACACTAAGAGAGACTTACATAGATCTAATCTACATGGGAAGTAGAAAGTAGAAAAAGACAAGATCTCCTGAGTAAATTGGGAGCATGGGGACCTTGGGGGAGGATTGAAGGGGGGAGAGGAGAGGCAGGGAGGGGAGCAGAGAAAAATGTAGAGTTCAATAAAAATCAATTTTAAAAAAATCGTTGACACTCCCACCACCACCAGAAACTGTCCTGCTCCTTTTAGGTGGAGACTCCCAAGACCCGGGTCTCAGTATGACCCCCCCCCCCGCCATTCTGTGCTGGGGAGCAACCTGGGTTCTGTGGCTTGGGTGAGGTACCTAGTTTACATGGTCTTCTGCAAGCAGGTGAGTACTTCCTGGCCCCACTATGGACATCAGCACAGAGTGAGCTGTTCCCAAGACGGGACGTGCTGAATGTGCGGAATCACATCTGTGGGGGGATTTCCACCCATAGTGTGGAGAGAAGCCTTCAGCTTGCACATGTCCCCATGTCCCCGTGTTTGTCTCTGGGTGGACGCTTTCACATGGTGGGGGATCAGGAACAACCAAGACTGGTCTTGAAGGAGCTCGAAGTCTGGAGGTCAGAAAATCGCTGATACTAGACACACTGCAGCACGGGCAAAGGCCCTAGGGTGTGAGACCAGGGCCTGCCTGTAGCGTGGACTTTGGGGGAGGATAAAACAGGAACATGGAGCTCGTTTTGTCCAAAACAGAAACCTTGGATCTTTCCGGAAGGAAGGCTTCAACAGAAATGACTCACCTGGACATGCCTTGGAACACCAGCCCAGGAGAGCAGGAGAGCAGACAGAGGTACTTGGAGGTAAGGTGGGAGGTGTCACTACAGAGCTAGCAGGTGAGGTGGAGCAGGGTGCCCTGTGGGGCTGACAGGGGAGATGGGACAGGTCTCACTGTCTCCAGCATCATCAGAACAGAGGGATTACATGTGGGTCTAACACGGAGCTGCCACCCCTGGCCGCACACATCCTTTTTCTTCAGAACACCGATTGATTTCTTTTCTTAAGCATGTTACCCTCTATTTACTTTAGAGACAGAGAAAACAGAGGGAGAGTGACTTCTTCAGATTGTAAGTTGTTAGTGACGGAGGTGGGATTAAGCGCTCTGCCTGCCGCCCTCGGTGGATTTCATGATATTTATGTATGACGCTGCTCCTTCCCTCTGCCACCCCGCAGGTAAACAGAGCTGATAGATATGAGGGTGATGGAGGCAGAGAGCTTGCCTCCATCCTAAAAGGCGACAGGAGTGCGGAGACTCGTTAGGAGAAAATATTGAACAGGCAATTTTCGCCTCCCGCCTGTGATTGGAGAGCAAAACCCGTTCTCACCAAAGCCATTAGTCAAGTGGCTGCGGGTGACGGTGGGGGGAGATTGGAGAGGAACTTGGGGCCAGAGACCAGGACAGCACAGCCTGTGGAAGTCTACTCTGCTGGGACTCTGCCCTCGTGGTCACTGAGGGTCGATGAACAAAGCATCCACTTTTCCTACAGAGGGGTTAGGACTGTGTCTGGGTGTTCTTAGACAAGGTACTTACCCTCTCTGATCCTTAGCTTCCCCGTCAATCAGACGAGAGTATCATCAGCTTCACCAATGTTTGTGAGTTTATTCGGATATATACAGCCTCCATTTAGACAGTACAATCTCAGAGGAAACGCTAAAATTTTCAGTGATATTTATTGTTTGTTTATAAGCATGAGTGCACATGTAACTAGAAAAAGAAGAAAAGAAGCCAGCTGTGACAGTGTATGTCTGTAATCCCAGTACTCAGGAGGCTGAGACAGGAGAATTGCTGTTAAGTTTGAAGCCAGCCTGAGCTACATAGCGACTACCAGGCCATAGCAAGACTCTGTCAGAAGGAAAAAGAGAGACAGAAGCTACTGAAGGTATAGATGAAAAAAAACCTGGAAGCTCTTCAAACCCCGCCACTCAGAGACAGACACACACAGGCCAGTGTTTTGTGTAAAATATGTACAGATTTGGAACCACAACAATTTAAAAAGAAGCAGTGTCGCTGCTGTATGTGCTGTTGGGAACTTGGCTCTTTTCACTTAGCAGTATCTTTCGTTTGTTTTCTTCTCTGTGTAGCCCAGGTTGGCCTTGCATTCAAGGTCTTTTTGCCTCAACCTCCCAAATTCTAGGACTACAGACCTGTGGTACCATACCCAGTTGACTTAAGAGTAACTCGTAGGCATGGTTTCAGGTCAGAAGATAGAAGCTGAAAGATGGCTCTGTCAGTGGAGTGCTTACAAGCAGACCCCCAGCACCCATGTAAACAGCCAGGAGCAATTGTGCACCCAGAAGCAAGGGAATGCAGAGTGGTGGAGACAGATGGGTCCCTGAAGCTCATTGGCCAACCAATGAGTTCACTGGCCAATCAGTTGTGTTCTAATCAATGAACAAGAGACCCTGTCCCAAGTCTAAGATGGAGAATCTACTACTGAGAAAGGTACCTGAAAGTAACCTTTGGCACACACGCATGTGTGCACACATACACAGATTTCATGTTTGCTCTCTCACTTGATCACTCACTTGCTAGATAGATGGATAGATAGATAGATAGA
>NC_022017.1:15754635-15782664 GCF_000317375.1 Microtus ochrogaster
AGAAGATAGATAGATAGATAGATAGATAGATAGACAGACAGACAGACAGACAGACAGACAATGGATAAACAATAGATAGACAGAAGATAGATAGACAGACAGACAGACAGACAGATAGTTGGATTTCTCCAGTACTAAGGTTTGAACCCAGGACCTGGTACACACTAGAAGGCCCTATACTCCTGAGAGTTATGTCCCCTGGCCCTTTTGCAGTCACACACACACACACACACACACACACACACACACACACACACAAAGAGGACACGCAGAGTTTACTAGTGCCCTACAGCTGAGTGGGCACTCCTAGTCCTCGCCTGCAGCTCTGGACTACCTTGCTCCTCTTGTTACAAGGTTTCAGCGGAATACCAACCCTGCCAGCACATGGTCATTAACATCGCCAGTGAAGTCAGCCGTGATTCCTTGAGTGCATCTGCCCAAAGTCCTCATTCCCTGTGACCTCCAAGGTTCCCTCCCAGTTTGCTCTTAACTTGACCTTTTCCAGTAATCCTCCACTTACATCACTAGATTGTCGCTTTTACGACACACCCAGGCAATGTCCATACATTGCCCATAGCAGCAAGACCCCTGTCCGGTGATGTCTATAGGACAGATTCCTAGAAGAGGACTTTCCAGATCAAAGCCTGCCTGCTTTTGAAGCTCTTAATAGCACGTGACAAGCTGTCCTCCAGGGGACCAGCACTGATTCACACTCCAGCAGCAGGGAGCAGCACCCTGGACAGCGTGCGCTTGTTAATGACAATTGAAGGGAAGGAACAGGCAGAGAAAGAGGGGCCTGGGCTGAGTAGCCCAGGGGAGTCCCCAGACAGAAGCCAACCTGACCAGGCAGCAGGGTGCAGGGACAGCCCCGGGTCACAGCCCCCTGGCAACTGTGACTGATGAAACCCTAAAGCGAAGGTTCAGCAGAGACTGAGGACAAAGCCGGAGTGGAGGAGACTCTCTGCTCTGTTCCAATTAGCTGCTTCAGAACGGAGAGCAGTCGGCCACAGATGCCGTGGTCGAAACCCGAACTGCCACAGCCCTGCCCTGGTTGCTACCCAGTTCCTTTGTGCTGCCCCACAGCCTAGAAGGTGGATCTGAGAGCTAAGGGAGCTGACCACAGAGGACCCCAGAGCCCAGGCCAGGTCTCCTGATCTGAGACACAACGAAGGGCAGAGAAATGGCAGGTGCCCACTAGGGACATACCTGCCTTTCCTCACTACCTCTGCATGCCTGTCTGCCATTGCCGCCACCTTCTCCTAGCCTTCCTCCTTCTTTTTTCTTTCCTCCTCCCCCTCCTCTTTTTCTCTCTAGCTTTAAAAACCAAACTCTATTTCAAGCATGAAGGAAGATATATTTGAGGCCTTGCTTCACACACAGAAAATGAAGAGCGGGTTGTCTCTGGTGCTGCAGCCTGGGACTGCAGCTCAAGGGTAGAAAACTTGCCTAGTGTGTGCAAGACCCAGGGCTCCACCCCCAGTACTGCAACGAGTGCACGAAGAAGCATGAGTTAAAAAGCACGCAGTGCCCAGATCATGGGAACTTCATACTGGTACAAAAGGAAGGCTCCAAGCCTACAATGCTGGCACATGCCTATAATCCCAGCATGTATGAGGCTAGCCTGGCCTATGTACTGAGACCAGTTTTTTTTTTTAAATAAAAGGGAAGGGGTGTTATGCAGAGGCCAAGTTTCATGAACAAGGATCCAGTTAAACAAAAGCTGGCTGGATATTCACATCCCAGATCTCAAATTTAAAAAGCAACCCTTTGAGGTTAGAGAAATCAGGGCTGATAAGCAAGAGGTTGTCTGCCTTTTCCCATCTTGTCTACACACACACACACACACACACACACACACACACACACAATGTTTTGGTTTCAAAGACCATTTGCTGTCATTTTCTTCAATGCCTTGTGTTAATTTCTTCATGCCTCAGTTTCCCTGCCTAGTTAATATACAGTCAGCAGTGTGTTCTCTTGAGTTCTTTGGAGACATCCCTCAAATAGGTGCTCAGGGGCAGTATTTGTCCTGGGAGGTGACCTCAGAGCAGTGTGGCAGTACGAGATGGAGAAGGAAAGCAGTGAGCCTGAGTCACCACTGCAGGCAGCGGGGCCTTCCTCACTGGGGACACCAGAATGAGTCACCAAGGGGCAAGGGGTCTGCAGAATTTGTCACCAAACTCTGACAGTCCACGACAAGAGAACTGGGGAAGCACAAGTCCCTCCCCCCACCAACACTCTAGACTAGGCCTTGCCGGTGGGTGGGATATAACAATTTTCATCTCCCCTTACATAGACAAGAGAAGAAAGGTGCAGGAAGGGCTGTATGGAGACACTAGGCTGTGCACCAGGCTGACCTGCTCCCTGATCCACCAGGGAAAGACTACATTTCCCAACATCCTTGCAATTTGTTAGGGTTGTGTGACCAGCCATGGCCAATGGGCTAGGAGAGGAAGTTAGGAACAGCACATCCTGTCCAATCCATAGGCCCCTCCCCACAGTTTTCCACACTTTCTCTTCACTGGCCAGCGAGGTCAGCACATGTTTTCTTTAAGCTTTCTGAAGCACACAGTCTCTGTCACAGACAGCCAACTTGGCTGCGCCATGATAAAGCAGATGCTGACAAAATAGAATGGAATGACGTGACTGTGTCTTGACAAAACTTTATTTACAAAAGAAATAATCACAGGTTACAAACTTCCATCATAGAAGCTGTCAGAACCAAGGGTGGGAGGAACCCGGGGGCCACACGGCTTCTTTGAGTGATACTCACCAGGCTCAACCTAGCAGGTTTCCCCTCAATTGTGCTCTGAGAAAATCCTGTTCAGTAACTGGTAAGGAAGGCTTCACAGAGGAGGTGGCATTCACATTCAATCTCAACAAATGTATCACCGTGCTGGTGGGCAAGATGAGAAAGGGCATCCTGAGGGAAGACAGAAGTGTGTGCTCCAGCTGGCAGGGAAATCGGGTGTCGTGTTTGCCCTTCATAGGGAACATAAAAAGTGGTCACCAGGAAATGGAAACTGGAAACTAAATGCTGAATGACAGAGCAAGGGAGAAGGGCGGGACACTGTGGGCTGGTGCTTCTAACACCTGGTATTCCCCTCCATTTCTGGACCTCCAGCCAGGTCTCAACCTGGTGCCCCTGCTTAAACCCCACCCTTCCTTCAGGAATGAAGAAAACTCCCACTTGCTCTGTGATGCAGAGGCCATAGGCCTTTCAGCCAGAGCACAAGCTTTGAGATGATGGACTCGAGTTCAGATCCTGACTCTGTCAATAAGAGAAACCAGTGAACAAACCAGTGACTATAAGCAAACCTAATGAACTGGGTTTGGACATCCCCCCCTTCTAGACGCTACTTGACAACGGTTCTCAAAATGAGAAGTGACTTCTGGGCAAAGCTCAAGGCCAGGATCACTACCAGGAAGATGGTTTAACCAAGGGTGTGCCTAGGAAACCTTTTGTCAAGACCTCACCAAGACTTAAGACAGTGCCTTCTAGATGCTTCCAAAGAACTGTCTAAGCATGTATTAAAGGCCCCTTCTGTTAGACAATAGAACTGTCCCTTGTCTACCCAGGAACTCTTCCCCGGTGGGGTGACCAGGCCTATACCTGACTTAGATGACAAGATAAAGACAGGCCTGGGGGAAGAGATGTGTGCTTTTCATGTGCGGGACTGATGGCAGTGTGTGGGGGCGCCCACGAGAAACTCCACCGCCTGCCAGGCTTCAGAACAGGGGTTCCTTCCCTTGCAGTCTTGGGGTTCAGAAGTCAGGTAACTGTGAGCTCAGGATCGTTTCTCCCGAGTCTCGTTCCTTGACTTATGGTGGTGGCATCCTCCTCCTACATCTTTGCATGACCTCCCTCCATGGAGGCCTATGTCCTAGTCTTCTTTGTGTGTCTCTGTGCCTACACACGTGCACACACTAGCTAACACAGGATGGTCAGAGAACAGCCTTGAGTGTCAGGTTTTGGCTTCTACTTGATTTGAAAGCCACATTGGAACCAGGCCTCCATTCTCTATTCTGTCAGCTGTATCCCCCACCTAACTCTTCTCTAGGACACTAGCCCTCTTACCCCCCCCCCAAAAAAAACTAATCATATTAGCTGTGGGTCCTTCCATTTGTTCTCTTGGGGGGTCTGTGACTTCCCATGCCACTGCCTCTGTTTCCAGCATATTCTCCGCAGGATTTTCCCTTCTCTGTCTTCATTCTAGCACTTTTCTTCCTTCCCTGGTGACCCACCCCTGCAGGAGCTTCGTTATTTCTCTCCTCCCCCTGTTGCCCTCTCCTTGGCCCCTAGCTCATCACATCCATTGGCTCCCTGCACCTGTTTTAGCCTCTGCCTCCTTCTCATCCCCTCCCAGGAGGGTGGCATCCCTTCCTCAAACTGGGCTGTATCGCCGTCCCCTTGCCTCCGAGCTGCAGCACCGGAGGGCGGAGGCTCCCAGAGGGCTAGGTTCAGGTCATTTTATTTTTACAACGTCCTTGGGCTGATCAGCGTGTTTGTGAGTTTGTGCAGGGTGGGGTTATGTGCTGGGTGGGAAGGGACCAAGACTGCAAATAGCACTTGAGATTAATTTAGGTCAGTTTCTGTGTGATGTCCCCCAAGGGTGCTGGTATGGGAAAGCCTGTCGTCTGGGGCTCAGCTCTGTAGAGGCAGCTGCTGTTGCCCTTGGGGAAGATGCTCACAGAAGACTAGGCGGAAGCATTGGGCAGGAGAAATGGATCAACTACTCTTCTGGTGCCGGGGGTGGGGACTCCCTTCTCCTGACCCCTGGGTCTGAGGACCCTGATGCTGTGTCACAGCTTATAGATAGGTGGAAGAGACAATCTCATTCCTTATAAAATCCAAGACCCTCATCTTATACCCAGCGCTGCTCTGTGTTCTTAGATAAACTGCTTGACTTCTTTGGTCCTCTGTAGTCCTTGTTTTAAAAAGGGAGGAAGGGCACTATTGCCCAAAGAGAGAAGGGTCAAAGGCATGGCACTATTGCCCAGAGAAGGGTCAAAGGATCTGTAAAAGAGAAAGGAATGGCTACGCTAATCAACTTCCTAGTGTTAGGAGTTCCCATCTCACAGCAGAGGAAATGGAGGCTTAAATGTCACAAGGGTTAAATGAACCTTGGGATATGAGCAGAGCCTAACTGCTGTAGCCCAGCACTGTACTGGAAGGTGGGGACAGTCCCAGATGCCTGTCTAGCTCAGGACCGACCTGGGGCTGCATTCAACAACAAAAAGCTGTAAGCACCACTATTACTCAGCTGAAGGTGCTGAGAACAGTCTTTGTGCCAGGCTCAGAGCTTGAAGGAGCAGCAAGAACAGAGCAGATGTGGCACCCGTGTCTCTGGAACATGGGACACAAAGAAACAAACCAGAGAAAACACAAGGATGAACTGAACAGAGTGAAGAAGGCAACGGGCCTACCGCCTGCCGGGGAGAATGAAACCGGGGAACCCAATTTAAATCCGGGGGTCCAGGAGGCAGGGAAATGCATCTCTGGAAGGATGACTTTTCTGAGGCACCCATGGAGGAAAACAGATGCCGCCCGGGGAAAAGGAAAGAGAAGAGTGTGTTTGGGCTCCATGTAGAAGACAGAGCTCACACAAAGGCCCTGGGGCAGGAAAACACATGGGCTCATTTCAAAGGGCTGAAGAGAGAGTGCTAAAGGCCCGGGGCTAAGATGGTCTGATCCAGGCCACCCAGGGTCCCAAGCATGTGAACCCCAAAGAGTTTTTACAAAGAAAGGGTTGTGATGTGATTTTTGTATTGAGCCACATCCTTGCAGCTGCTGTCAAGAGGCTGATGTGAACTGGAGGGGACCCCAGAAGAGTGTCTCAGCTAAGGATGACAGCAACCAAAATGGAGACAACACTGGCTTCCCCTGTTTTCATGGCCTTCTAACTTGTCCAGTCCTGAGAGACCTCGCCCATTTAACTGGGTCAAGGGTGTCCTCCAGAAACAGAAGGGCATTGTACAAGACTCAAACAGTGAGGGTTGGCTCTGTTTGAGGTTCCTATCTCACTTATTGCCTATCACATGACCCTTAGGAGAGGTGAGGATGTGGGTCAAGTGGTCGCTCGGACACAGACTGGACTGCAGGAGTTCGCTGTCTTTGGACTTTCCTCCTTGTGTTCTTAAGGAATCATCAACCTCAAGTTTCATGAATTCTTGGTTTCTGTTTGTTTTATGATACAGGGTCGCATGTAGCCCAGGCTGGCCTTGAGCCCACGGTGTAGCGATCACTCTTTAGTCTAAGGTGGGTGAGCAGAGAGTCCAGCTCCTCCTGCTTCCACCTCCCTAGCACTGGGCTTACAATCACATGCCCCTTGCCTAGCTTTGTGTTCGTGTGTGCATGCACGTGTGTAGAAGCCATGGACATTAGGGGTGTTTCTCAATCACTCTCCACCTTATTCATTGAGACGAGATCTCCCACTGAACTGATAGCTCACTCTTCTGGTGGTCAAACTGGCCAGTGAGCTCCAGAACCCTGCCTGTCTCTATCCCTCACAGTGTTGGGGTGACAGGCACGATGCTGACACATCTGACTTTTTGCATGGGTGCTGGGGACCTGAGCTTCGGTTCTCAAGCTTGCATGGCAAGAACGTTTAAGGCTGAGCCACCCCCACAGCTCCAGTGCCCAGATTCTTAATCATGAGCTCTAGGGAGTGAATGAAGCTCCTCATGTTTGCAAGGTAAAACATTTTACCACCTAAGCCATCTCCCCAAATCTGGCCTTTTAACCAAGAGAGAGAACAGCACCAGCCACCCTCTAGGGAATGAGAGATCTGGGACTGCAGGCTGGAGACACTGATTTAAGACAGTCTTCCTCAGACATGCCCACAGACCAGCCCAACATGGGACAGTCCCTCACTATCTTCCCAGGTGATTCTGGGTTATGTCACATTGACATTAAAGCTAACTATCTCAAGGTGGTTGGCAACTTCAGTGTCTTGCTTGTCTTTGAGGAATGGGACTCCAAAGAAGCAATCAGTTAGCACACAGTATTTATATGAATAAAATCAGAGGGGACTTCCCATGCTAGCACCATGCCCACTATCTCACAGTTGGCAGAGGTGACAGGTTTGATAGACACATGCTACACTCTGTTTCGGTTTCCAGAAGAGCAGACAGAAAGTAAGTGACTCTCGGGATTAGAAGGATCTAGCCCTGTCTGATACAGCTACTGCCCAGTGTCCCACGCAAGGCCCTTAGGAATATGGCTAGTGATGGGACCTAAGAGAGGTTCCCATCTCCTTCCAATTTCACCCCACCTCCTGCTTTAGCCAACCAACTGCAGGTTCATCCTCTGCCCTCTAAAATATTGTAGACTGTATGCCAACCTGTGCCATGGGTGCCCAGGCTGCATAACTCTCAACATGGCCAAACAGCCCTGATTATAGTGTGATCCCCTGGAATCAGATGATGCTCTGAGGTGTCCTGAGATGTAGGCTGGTGTGCCCTGGTGGATTGGGAAGTGGTCAAAGCATATCAAGGACTCAGAGCCTCTGGATGGCCTGGTTCTGACTCCCTAAGCAGAGGTGATTAGATCGGAGAGACACACAATACCTCCTGATCCAAGCATAGCCAGGAGTGTGGCTACTGTTGTGAGAAGGAGAGGTCAGAAGCTTGGACTTGGGGGAATGTTCTGGTATCATGGAGGCCCACATGGGAGGCACAGCTGCATGGAAGATGGAACCACAGGAAGACCGCAGCACCTTGACTCAGAAGACAGACCCGAGCAGGCTTTCAGGACTCAAGGAAGCGCTGAGAGGAGGTGACAGAGTTTAAGACATGAGCTTTTGTTTCCGCTGTTTCTCTGCCTTTCATCTCGGGTGCCTCGAGTCCTGCTTGAGAATAGAGTATAAATAAATGATCAAACAATATGACAGTGCTCATTCCCCGCCAGCCGGTGACCTTGAAAGGGTCTTCAAAATGCCTTTGTTCTCGTCTGGTTCTTGTCACTCTTGTTCCACTCAACAACACAGTCTGGCCCAGCTCAGCACACAGGCAGGAGCCCTGCCTCTACCCTCAAACAGCTTCACAGTCTGATGGCACAGTGGGCACCAAGCAGAGCCCCAGCATGCCAGCATTCCAAGCCTGGAGGCCACAGGAGGCCACTGTGATTCCGGGGCTCTCAAGCTGAGTGATGTAGGAGCCATAGACTGAGCTGGCGAATGGGCGTCCTTTATCCGCTCAGATCTTACAGGCTCTGCATGCATTAGCCCAAGCGTGTGGGATCATGCGGTAAAGTCAGGGGGTCTTCCAGTCACTGGAGCATGCAAAGGATGCTGGAGGTGCCGATCCGATCTGTGTGATGCAGTCAGGGAAGTCTGCAGTTTGGAATTTGGCATTGTTAATATATGACTAGCATTCACGTGGCTATCCCAATTGTCTCCAAGGGTCCTGACATGACATAGGAATGGGATGAAGACCTGACAGGTGTAAATAGCTGTGGTCTGTCCCACAGAGCAAGAGCAAAGCCATATCAACATGAGGGTGCAGTCCCTGTGTAGATCACAGAGGCCTGAGGCATCCGATCATTCTGTGTCTGCCTGCAGTGACCCAGAAGAAACTCCTGGGCTGTTCTTGAATAGCAGGTACCAAGAAGAGTCCAAGCCCCTTCTGTTTTCCCAGCTACATTTCTCTGCTTCAATTTCTTGGTCCTGAAAACAGGCGCATGCCTCCTTTCAGAGCACTGAGACCAACGAGCTATGACAACAGATGCCGCCGGGACTTCCATTTAAGGCCTATGTGCCACTAGCCAGCCCGGCCTGCTACCACTGATCTGTGATCGGCTCGCACTAGTAGTGAGCATGCTCTGAGAGAACATAAGTATCTGTCAGGTAAGAATGGGAGCCTGTTTGTGGACAGCACAGGTCTCCCGGCCTCAGGCTACCCTTCCTGGATGCCACAGGACTGTCTCCTAGAGAACAAGCATTGAAGACAAAGGGCCACCTGCTGCTGCATGAGACCTGTTCTCAGCATCTGTCATAGCACACCACATGCAGGGAACAGAGGAGTCCTATTGCAGAGACAAATGCCCTGGGTATTGGATCATGAGCCAGGGGTGACCATAGGGGCTGGCTAGGGCGGGGCATTTACAAGAAGATGCTGATGAGGGTACAGAATGAGAGTCTAGGGTATAGCATAGGGCAGAGGTACCAGCTACTGATGTGGGATGTCCTTCTATATGCTGTCAATATGTGTTGCTTTTATTGGTTGAAAGGTTGTTTCAGTCAATGGCTTAACAGAGTAAAGCCAGGCAGGAAACTGAAGGGGGGGGGGGGACATGGAGTCAAGGAGATCCCATGTTGCCGCCAAAGGAAAAAGAGGACCAAACATTATTGAAAAGCCAGGAGCTCCATGGTAAAAATAAAAACTATTAGGAATAGATTAATTTGTAGTTAGAACTAGTCAGTAAGAGGCCTAAGCCACTGGTCAAACAATTGTAACTCAGCATGGTTAGTTGAGAACTGGTGGGTGGACAGAAAGCCACCAACTCCCTACAAGCTACCTTCCCAGGGCCGGGTGATACTCTTGCTACTGCTCCCTCTTTTAAGGAAGCAAATTTGTTTTCTTTCTACTCCAGACTTGAGATCCAAGAAGACAGAGACCCTTGTAAGTGGGGTTTAGGTCATGTACCTCAGAGCAGGCGTGTCCCCTCAAATAACAGTGTTGAGAGACTGGGTCCAAAGAGGGAAACGATTTCCTGTGAGATTGCCATTTAAGAATGGGAAGTGATCAGAGCAGATCTGGTGGTGCAGCTCAATGGCAGGTTCCTCGTATAGCACAGAACAGACCCTTGGTTCCACCCCCAACACCACCAAACCAAACCAAACAGGTTTTGTGTGTATGTGACTCCACCCCCACCTCTGTGTGTGGAGATGGCAAAGGACCTAATGGGAAAGGTCCTGCAATAGATCATCCTGGGAAGCACTGTCGGGGACCCCATGAACCCCCATATTAAAGCCTCTGCTGCCACTGGCACCCTTCCTCTTTTGGACCACGCAGACAGCAGCAGGATCAGGACCCCTCCCTGAGAGATAGGAAAAGCTTTACTCTGCCCTTTGGAGGAAGCGCCACCTCTTTTCCTTCCGAGCACCTACTTTGTGCCCAGCCTCCAGGGAACCCTGAGATAACAAGTCCATCACCCAGCGCTTCTCAGTGGGGATTAAACAAGGGGGCACTGCTGGAATCTAGCCTCTGTCTGTCCTGAAGCTGGAATACCCTCACTTCCAGATGCCACAGAGTAGGCTGAGCTCTCATTCATCCTGCCCTTCCAAGAGGGCTGGGCTCATCTCCAGGACGCACCTCTCAGCATCTTCTGTGATCATCATTCACCGAGCCTCCTGCCCATGAGTCTCCAGTTTCATCGTTAGCTCACTGAGCAGTGGCAGCATTCCCAACCTCATTCAGGAATCTCCATCTTTTTCCGAACACTAGGGATAGCCCGGAGGTGGGGGTGGGGCCAGGTGACCCGAGGGCCTTCAAGTTAGCACCTTTTTTCTTGGCCACCCACAGGCAGGGCTTTTGGTCCAGTGGGCTCCGTCCACCCTGGTGCAACTTTGCTGAGTCCTGAATCTGTGTTCCTAAACCGTAGCAGAGGTGTAAGAGAAGCCTGGGACACACACGGCTTACGAGGGTCGGACAGCATGGGTGTGATAAGGATGCTGTAAGCTTAGATGTGCTGACGGCAAGGGACCTGCTGCGAAGACCAACAAACCTAGTTACTTCCATGGCACCAAGAGAGGACTCATGAGTAGAAATGAGCCACTGGGTCCCAGCTGAGAAAGGCGTGGTATGACTACCCTCCTTTGATAGTTAAAGGCATTGAGGGTTAGTGTGGGGCTTGTTGAAACGTCCATTTTAGAGACTGTTGTTAAATGAGATCATGATGATAGTGGTAGTCACAGTCCTGATCACTCCTGTAAGGGCCTCTAAGCTTTATCTCCGTCCATTCCTGTCACGCCTCCCCAGTGAAATGCCATTGTCTCTTCTGCTGGACAAAGCAACACCAGAGGCCCAGGGGGCCAGGTGACTCTCCCGTGGTCACACAGCGGGTAATGAATGCCAGCTGCAACTTTTTAGAGTTCCTTCCCAGCTCTAGCTGGGATGTGGGCCACTAGGGTACACGGGTAGGGTACGGCCCACAGAGGCCCTGAGAGCTCAACTTCTCCTCCATCCCCCCTCACATGAGCCACATGGAGCAAGCTCAGGGATCCAACAGGTTTCCACCCTAGAGTCAGCCAGGGCCAGCAGCCCAGCCATCTGCAGCTAGAGGCCAGCGTCCCTAACACCTTCAACCACAGACAAAATATGGTGTCGAAACCCCTGGTGTGTTAGAAATAATTACTTGACCGGTTCAAATTAAGAAAAAAATGTTAACCTTGTAACCAATACCCCTAGACCTCTCCGTGAATCAAGAAGAGCCCTGCTGTCCTCCCTCCCCGTGGGTAGTCTGAATTTTTCCTTTTACCTATGGGTTCTGGAGAATCAAACTCGGGTCATTAGGTTTGGCAGTAAATTCCTTTGCCCACTGATCCATCTTTCTGGCCCTCAGTCTCTTTTCTTTCCAAAGAAAATGTTCACCTGATAGCTCATTGACAAATACATTATTTGGTAATTGAAGAGCAAAGCCTATTAGTGTCACCATACACAGTGGGACATCGTCTTGATACCTGGGTATGCATGTTGACAGTCCTCTCAGGCATTCCAAGCTGACCAAGATGTCCAGGGGCTTGCTGAGGAGCTGCAAACTCCCAGATAGAGAGCTGGAAAATCTGGCACCTGGGCCTCCTAGCTGTGAACTCTTGGGTGAACTTGGGTCCCACTTTTCTCATTTCGAAGCTTGTCTATGCCTCCAGGCTTCTGGCCACTCTGGATTGAGGGCACGCAGTGAGTCTCAGACCCAGATCTATGAGCTGAGGGCAAGACTCATGTGCTCAGTGCTTGAGTTGCCTCCTGAGTCCACACAGCTTCAGACTGAGGGCAGCCCAAGCCTCCAATGCAGAACCATCATAGCCCATCTTGTAGTGCAGGAAGCTGAGATGCCAAGGAATGAGCCCATCCCCTATTCCCCTCTCAACCTGGCTCTGCACTGAACTGTTCCCTGGCCTTGCCTCCTTCCTCTTAAGTTGTAGAGGAAGCAAAGGAGGAGCAAAGGCTACTTCTTCCCCACTGTGGTTGGTACCCATGAGGGCCACCATTGTTATTCCCATGTCGCAGGAGGACAGAGACACAGACTCATTGTATGAACCCAGTGGTCTGACTAGTGCTAATGTGGTCCCTCTGCCCACTGCAGAGGTCCCTACCTTATGCACATAACAGACAGCAGTTATGTAGAAGACAGGAACGTGGCAGGGCCAGAAGTGCCCAAGACAGGTCCTAGTCACAGAGTGGGCTAGTAGGAGGCTGGAGGAACGGAGACAGGAAGAGGAGGAGGATGTCTCCAGAAACTCTATACACTATGGGGGGTAAGGGTGGGGAACAGAGTGTGGAGCAACTGAGGAACACAAATTTGGGTTGCTCATTCTACCCCCTGGAAAGGGACTGTGGGGTCAACAAGGCAGGAGGTGGCACCTGTGGCACAAAGCTGCCTGGGACAGGTGAATGATGGTGCCCCCTCCAGACCCCAACAACCTCCACCCTTGAGGGTCCTGTGGTCACCAAATCTAGATTCCTGACCTCTGTGTCCTTCTCTCAATGGCCCTGAGTTTTATAAGGCTCAAGATCCCACAGTCAAGGGATTTATGGGTGCTGAGTAAGGTGGGTTCTTCATTTTTGTGTTCATGAGACACCTAACAGCCAAGGGAACTCACCATGAAGGACATGGAGTGGTCTGACTGAACAGAGCAAGGGGGTGGCTCTGTCTGTACCAGCACATAGTAGGTATTCAGAGAATTTATAGCTGAACATAGCTGAAGCCAGGGTTTCTGCAGGTGAGTGAGGTTCATGACCCCAAGAGAGGCTTTTTCCAGCCCGTCTCACTCCAGATCTTGTTCACCAGGAACATTTATCAGACCTACTATGCTCCAGGCACTTTCCCCCTTAATTTGCTTCTCAAAGGCACACAGTGGTTCTGTGAGGTGCGGCAGGGTAAGAATCTGCCATACACTCCAGGAGAAAGTACAGAGCTGGAATTTAGACTAAAATTTAATTAACTCCAGAATCCTCTTTCTTAGTCATTCCTTTACTGATTCTCAAAACTCCAATCTCGGGATCTTGCGTCTTTAGTTTAACCATCTGTTGTTCAATATTTGAGGTCTGTGTTATGGTAGTTCATCAGACATTTACACTGTAGTATGAATGTATATTTTGATGAGAGCATCTGGGTTATGCATATGTTAATCAAATGCCCACATTAATATTATTACTGTGCTAATGTCATCACTTGAGTGTCTACTACTTGTCAAGACCATTATGAGCCCTTTAAAGTCATTAAACCATTTCGCCTTCATAACCCTCTGGGACAGTGAAAATGACATTTCAAACCCACCCCCCCGGCCTCTCCCTGCCCTCTTGCCCTTATATGAAGCTTCCTTCTTGCCTTTCCATGAAAGCATGCCCTACAGACCCGGTTGTCCCAGGAGGTGGAAACTCTGTGACCTTGAACATCTCCCTTGACCGTCCCTGCTGAGCAAATAGTCACCAGGTAAGAGGGATGCTGCTTCACCAGATAAAGTACCTGAGTGATTTCCTGTGTCACTTAGAGCCCACGGAGGTGGCTCTGGGGTGGAGGAATCCCTAGCAAAAGCAAGGAGACAGATTCCATATCCCACAGGAAAACAAACAAACAAACAAAAGAACTCAGAGGTTTCCGGTGTCCTGAACAAGCACTGCTAAAGGATATCAGGAGACACCCAGACAAGGGAGCAAGACTGATCTGTAGGTCCCGGGTTCAAGTCCAGAACAATGAGGAAACGGGATGCTGGATGGACCAGTCACTAGCCAAGCCAGATGAAAAAGGCCAGCCCATCACTCTCCCACTAAGACTCGCCCAGAATCTCACTTCTAGGCATCTAATCCCAGTTGCTTGGGAGGCTGAGGTGGGAGAATCACAAGTTGAAGGCCAGCTTGGGAAACTTAGTGAGACCTTGTCTCAGAATAAAAAGCAAAAAGATGCCTGGGAATGGGTGAGCACTTGCTTAACATGAGTCAATACGATTCTAGATTCAGTCTCCGGTCGCAAAAGGAAGAGAGAAATTCCCAGACCACCCTGTGTGGTAAGGTGCTCCCAGCCTCATTGATAATCAGGAAGAACAGCTGCACCCTGAACACAAGCAGCGAGGAAATAGTCACGTGGTCTTTTAACCAGCATGCCCTAGATTTGAGGCCCACTGAATTGTTCTCTGCCACAGACCGCTCTTTGGGTTTTAAGCCTCTCCTCTGTGTGTCTCCACATCCCACAGCCTCTCCTTGTCCTGGATCCTGTTGCTGTCCATGCCAATTTCATCAGTGTGGCACAGTAAGACATTTTGAGGGAGGGAGGGAAAGATATGTTCCCATAACTTTTATTACACGTCATTGTCTCTTTTATTATTAGTTGTTAATCTCTTATGTACCCAACACATAAATTGAGCTTTATTACAGGTTTGCATGCGTAAGGAAGCACAGAATCTAAGGTTCCAGATGACAGGTGCTTTCAAGCTTCTGTTGTCACTCACAGAAAGAGCCACCTCTGCCCCCAATGCCCTCCCTTCCATTTTCTGTCCCCACACAAAAATGACCCAGAGAGGTGGACAAGTGACCTTTAGAATTCTGGCATCTAGCTCAGACCTAATACATCCAATGAAGGAAGGAGCCAGGCCAAATGGCTCTAATACTGATCACTTCTGACTTTTTATCTAAGACTTAAGTCCAAAAACAAAAACAAAAAGCAAAGCAACAAAACTTTTAAAGGCATTGGCTCATGTAGCTCAGGCTAGCCCTTAAGTCCCTCTGCAAAGATGGCCATGAACTTCTTGTTGTCCTGCCTCAGTCTCCTGAGTGCTGGGATCACAGGCAGGCACTATCATGCTTGGTTGATGGAGTGTTAGGGGTTGAACCCAAGGCTTCATGCATGCTAGGTGAGTGTTCTATCAACCGAGCTGCATTGCCGAAACCCCAAAGACAGGTTCTTACATCTAAATTATTGACTTTTCACTAAGTCTTTAGCCAATCTACCAGCTTATCCAAACAGTGCACCCAGCCTCCAGCTCCTCTGTCCCCTGACTCTGGAAAGCCACGACCCAGGTAACACAGGCCAAAGAGAGGGACAGTCACTCAGGAATCACAGTCTAGTAGCCTCTAGGTCCCAAACAACTCAAGCTGCATAGCCACACTCCCCAAATGCCATATGCTCCTTATAAACCACCTTTCTGTCCCTCCTCCTCTCACAGCACCCTCAGGGTCCCCAACACCCCAAGACTTCTCCTGAGCCCGAAGCAGGGACTCTTGTCTGTTTCCTTCTCCTCCTCTCATTCTGAGCTGTGTCCCCAAAGCTTGCCCAACACTGTCAACAAGTAGGAGAAAAGTAGCTGACAAAGAGGCCGGAGACGCTCGACCACACACAGCCTGTCCTTCCCGGGTGGTTGCTGGAACACACTGTACTCCATTGATTCTCCTTTGAGTCCACTGAGTGTTCTGACCTCATCTTTCTTTATTCCAACATGCAGGTGCGGAGCCAATTCTTCCTTAAGTGAACTCAATAACTGCTTCCGCCCAAGCCTCACTCATCCTCAGTGGCCATTCCAAGTGGCAGGCTAAGTGCCTTGCCACCTCTCCAGATTTGTGGCACTTGGGGCAGCCTTCCTGCAAGGCATCCTCATAGCTTGTATGCAGAGTGTCTATCCGTGCAACCATTGAGCTCGACACCAGCAGAAGCAAACTTGTGACAGCTACAGAGTACCAGGAACCGTGTCATGTGTTAAGCACACACAACGTGAGTTTGAGGCAAGCGGTTGACCAGGCCAGCGACCTTGACAATCCGCCTCCTGATGTTTCTCTGAAGCCTGGCTACAGGTCACTGCAGCCCTGAGGTCAGCCTCTCTGGTCACAGTCGTGTCTCTGCCAGCTCTCAGAACTTGCTAACCCTCCTGCCATCACTGCCTGTGGGGCGGGAGTTTTAAAGCGGCATACATCAATTGGAAAAGTGGATTATCCCCAGTTAGTGACTAATAATAAGATAATAATGCTATAACCGCCCTCAAAAGTGCGTAGGAGCTGAAGAAAATGTGGCAAGAGCCGAAAAATTGAATTAAGTTATGCAAAAAAAGAAAGAAAAACCAAAAGCGTGTGGCCTTGCGAAGAGGCAAAGAGCAGTTAATTTAGCGTCAGAATTAAATTACTCCCTGTTGTAGATGAATTTAGCATGGCAAAATGAAGAGGAATGTATTTAAACAATCCTGGGCTTATAAATCCAATCAATCGTCAGCATCTCACTAAGATGTCTTGGTTCACATTTTTACATTTTTAACCTGTGACATCTTCCCACGGTTCTCAGCGTGGCCGGGGCTGTGTGCCACCCTTCAGCACTCCACGCAGCTCTGCCCCACAAACTCACTGCTTCCTGCTTCCAAGTCTGCACCTGGGATTCACACACACACACACACACACACACACACACACACACACACACACACCTGAGCATCGCCCCAGGTCCCCACACTGCCTCCTCATCTCCCCTCCGGTCTCAACTAGACGGCTCTTCTCACCTTCCCCTCTTCTCCTTCTTACATGATGCAGTCCACTTGCCAGCTACTGTGGCACACTACGAGAGGTGAGATCATTTACGAAGGAGAGAGGTCTTGCTTAGGGTTGGGCTGCTTGGGAGCCAATATCCCACATGGGAGGCATCCGAAAAGCCAATCCGTGCAGGAGTGGCAGAAGAAACAAGGACCAAACTCTCAAGAGAGCTTCCCCACTCCTGTGAGGAAAACATTCAGTCCCATGCCTTCTAATGCCTTCCTCTGAGCCCCACCATTTTTTTTTTTTTTTTGCACATTGTTTCCAGCCTATGGACTTCTGGGAGTCCATTCTCACTCCAGCATCTGGCTCTCATCCCAGCACCACCCTGCAATCAGAAACCACCCTCTATGGGCAGTGCTGCAGTTCCAGGCTCGGGGATGGGATGGGGTGGTGGTGAGTGGTAGTGGAGAGGGTTGAGGCGCCAGAAATCTGTGCCACTCACTCACCATGGCCCGGAGCAGGAACCAGACCCCATGGGCCTAGCTCTTCTCATCTGTGAAATTGCCCCCCTCAGGGGCCAATTTTGAGGATCTGATAAATGACTGGAAGGAAGACAAGTCCAACAAAGCCTAGAAATATTGCAGTCCTGTGTGTGTGTGTGTGTGCGTGCGCGCCACACCCTATTTGTGAAGGTCAGAAGACAGTGTGGACTGAGACAATGGGGATGTTCTATTGGGAACTCACCAAGGCCAGCTGGCCTGGGTCTGAAAAAGCCTGGGATAAAACCAGACTCGCTGAACATAGTGGACAATGAGGAGTACTGAGAACTCAAGAACAATGGCAATGGGTTTTTGATCCTACTGCACATACTGGCTTTGTGGGAGCCTAGGCAGTTTGGATGCTCACCTTACTAGACCTGGATGGAGGTGGGTGGCCCTTGGACTTCCCACAGGGCAGGGAACCCTGATCGCTCTTTGGGCTGACAAGGGAGGGGGGCTTGATTGGGGGAGGGGGAGGGGAATGGGAGGGTGTGGTGGGGAAGAGACAGAAATCTTTAATAAATAAATAAATTAAAAAAAAAAAAGAAGACAGTGTGGAGGAATCAGCGCTTTCCTTCCACTATGTGGGCTCCAGGGAGATTGAACTCAGGTTCACAGGCTCGACACCAAGCATCTTTAGAGTTGCTGAGTCATTTCACTGGCCCCTGTGTGCACATGTCAACTTTTTTGTTTGCTTTTGAGACAGGGCCTCACTTAGCCCAGGCTGGCCTCAAACTCCCCACGTAGCCAAGGATGACCTTGAACTCTTGATCCTCCTGCCTCCATCCAGAGCTAACATTGCAGGTGTGTTTTACCACACGTGGTTTACACGCTGCTAGGGATTGAACCTGGAGCCTTGTGCATAGTAGGCGAGCACTCTATCAACTGAGCTACATCTCCAGCCCTAAAGCTTTTTAAATATGGGCTATCTCTGGCATGCACTAAGATAGGGAAGGCACAATAGACCCCTGCTAACTCGCCACCAAGTCCCCAGGATGATCTTCATCTGGACTTTCACCCTTTTCTTTGTCACTCAGGTGATCTAGAAACAGATTTCAAGTATCATAATCATATCTTTTTGTTTGTTTATTGTTGCTATTTTTGTTTTTCGAGACAGGATTTCTATGTTGCTTTGGTACCTATCCTGGAACTAGCTCTTGTAGACCAGGCTGGCCTCAAACTCACAGAGATCCACCTGCCTCTGCCTCTCAAGTGCTGGGATTAAAGGTGTGTGCCACCACCACCCGGCCGTAATCATATATTTGTACATTCTGCTAAGTGTCCCTAAAATAAAGAGAGGGATTTTTGTCTGTTGGTTTAGTTTGCTTTGAATTTTGGGAGAAGAATCTCATTATTTAGCCCAGGCTAGCCTAGAACTTGAGATCCTCCTGCCTCAGCCTCATCAGTACTGGGATCACAGGTGTATACAACCATGCCCAGCTGGGGGCTCTTTTTAAAACATAACCACAATATTTTTATCACACCAAAAAAATAAAGAACACAGTACCATCATCATAACCTGAACCTGACCTATGTGTGCCTGAGCCATCTCTGTATCTAAGGACCTTAGGGACAGGTTAGCCCATGTGGGGAGTTCGAAGCTCCAGAGTGACATGCTCCTAGCTCTCAGCACCTCAGACGTCTCTGTTTTGTAGGCTGGTCCACCCTGTGGCCATTTACCCACTGGCTACTTTGGGCTGCTGTTTCATACCGTGGCACTCAATTTGTGGGTCGTGACCCTTTGGGGTCACATATCGGAAATTACAACTTGTTGGATATTTGTGATTCCTAACAGTAGCAAAATTACAGTTATGAAGTGGCAATGAAATAATTTTACGCTTGGGGGTCCCCACAACACGAGGAGCTGTGTAGATGGAGCTGTGGGCCTGCTTTTCATCCTGCTCGGCTCCCGGCCGCCTGGCTCCTGCACGGCTAGCTTAGCCCCCGAAACAACAACACACAAACTGTATTCTTTTAAGCTCCACATGTAGTAATAGGAGCAGCGGGCCACTTCCCACCACCGGGCTAGCTTTACATCCAAAATAATTACACGGAAACTGCATTCTTTTAAACACTGCCTGGCCCATTAGTTCTAGCCTCTTATGGGCTAATTCTCACATCTTGATTAACCCATTTCTAATAATCTGTGTAGCACCACAAGGTGGGATTACCAGGAAGGATCTTAACCTGCGTTCATCTTGGAGAGGAGAGCTATAGCGTCTGTCTCACTGCCTTCTTCCTCCCAGCATTCTGTTCTGTCTTCCCCGCCTACCTCTGTTCTGACCTATCAGGCCAAGCAGTTTTCTTTATTAATTAACCAATGAAAACAACAGATAGATAGAAGACCCACCTACATCAGAGCTGTATTAAAGGGTCACAGCATTAGGAAGGGTGGGAAGCACTGGCTGAACAGCTACAGCTCTGGGGTGGAGGATGAGAGGAACTGAGGAGAGGAACGAGCAGCAAGAACATTCCAGACACCTTTGCTCCCTGACGGAAAGCTCTATCCATCTTAGACGCCAGAAGACTGTGAGAACTCAGACACAGCTGAATATGATCACTGCAGGTTTGTGTCAAAGAAGGAATAACCAGGTGCAGCTAGAGCCCATGGAAAATAAATATCCATGGGCGGCGTGGCCTGCTGGCCGCCAGGACAAATGAAATCCTGTTGTATCAGGCCTGAGGGGTGTGAATGAGGAAGTGGCCCACAGAGCAGGACGGAGACAGCCCAGAGCTAGAGCTGAGCGCTCAGGAGCCTCAGACACACAGCAGAGCCGCTGCTCCGATCCAGTGGGAAAGGAGACATTGTTTATTAATGATGCCTGTGCAAGCCGCTATCTTTCGGAAGCGAGTTAAACCTCATGTTACATTATACACGCAAGCCCCAAGAGGACTGGAGAGCTAACAGCCAAAAACATTTTTTTAAAAGCAATAGATATCTTGAAAGAAAATGTAGGAGATGGCAAAAAAATATAGTCTCGGGTATCAAAAATAGTCATGTTTCAAAAGAAAGACACAGGGCTGGGGAGCTGACTCAGCAGGTAAGAGCGCTTATTGTGCAAGCAAGAGAACCTGAGTTAAATTCCCAGCACCCACATAAGAGCCGGGTGTGGCCACACATATTCCTAATCCCAGAGGTGGCAATCAGAGCTAGGAGGATCCCTGGAGCTGAATGACCACCCAGCCTAGCCCAGAATGTTCAGTTTCTGACTCAGAGCAGAACCTGTCTCGTGTCAGTCAAGATGGAAAGCTATAGAGCAGGTCCTCCCATGCCCTCCTCTGCCCCTTGTCACCGCCCCCAATAAATTAATTACTTTCAAAGTAAAAAGATTTCATTACACAAGCATTATTTTTATGACAACAGATGTCACCTGTAAAATCAGTACAAAAACAAGCGCTTTGTGCCTAAGACTATTTGCAACTCAGTTGTCACACGGAAAGTTAATGCCTATGCAAGTAAAGAGCAGCTACTTGCTCACGGCGGACAAGGAGGGTTAGAGCTGGACAAAGACAAGGCTAGGCGGGACGTGGCATGCAGATAAGTGGTCAGCCAACCTATTAAAGATGATCATGTTTTTACCAGAAATTGGAATCTTAGGGATTCTGAGATTACACGTGGTCTGCCTCATTCAGGAGAAATCCTAAATGATGGAAACACGCTGCTGCTGGAGAGGCTGAAGGAGAACAGGTGGCCCTGAAATTGCTGGAGAGAGCAGGGAGGTGTTACAAGGTTTTCTAGCGAGCACTCTGACAACATGGTCTAACATAAGAATATGTATGTATGTGTGTGTGTGTGTGTGCCCTTCCATTGAGTAACCCCACTACTGGAACTGTATTCGGTAGGGATGAAAGCTCTCATTGGAGAAAGCATGTACAAGAATATTTAGAGCAGCTGGAGATAAAGCGAATGGCTGTCGGTGAGAAAAGATTCCATGGAGAAGTCAGAGCACTCATCCCTGGGAAAGACCGGGCCTGAGAATGCTGCAGGCCTGGAGAGGGGCCCCCTGGTGTGGCTGTGTGAATGGGGGGAGAGAGATGAAGCCCCATTGACAAGTGTGGGTCTGTGAGGTTGGCTCCACGGCCGCCACTCTGAAGTGCGCTTTGTGACTGTGCACGAGTAGAAACACAAAGTCACCAGAAGGGACATGAAAGAGACACGAGGGAGATGTGACTGCAGGGAGGAGGTGACAAGCAGGAAGAGAGGGCAGCAGAGGGTGGAGAGGGACACGCCTGCAGGCTTGAGCCAGTTGGTGAACCAAGGGGGCTGTGAAAGGTTCCTGACACAGAGGAAGCAGGGTGTGCCTGACCTCTGTTGGGGGCTGGCTTCTGAGAAGAGCAGGTTGGGTGTGATGGCATGAGATCAGAATCTACAGCTAGGTCTAAAGAGCTTGGGGGAGGAGGGGGACACTGCAGCCTCTGTCCTCCCTGGAGTACCCTCTCAATATCACAGTCCTGGAGCTTTCTATAATTAACCCCTACTGAACCAGACAGTCATACCTTTCTATTGCCCCGATGAAGAAAGTGGCACTCTTGGATGGAGAAGTACCTTCCCACAAGCCTTTGGGGCTCAGTCCCAAAGTAGTTCCATCCACTACCCACCCCATCAAGGTTGACAGAATGCCCTTAGAATAGGGCTAGCCTTGGCTAAGCACCAGAGCCCAGCCCAGGGAGGAAGATATGGGCTCAGTTCACAGGGCAGAAGAGGAAGGGCAGGTGGTTCACACAGCCTCTCCACACTCTGGAACCCTGTGTAGCGGTCAACACTTCCAGACAGGCAGAGAACAATATGCAGACTAGAGATCTAACATTTGATGCTTATTTGGCTTGGTATGTTCCCTCCCCTGAGACTCAATCCCCTCCCATCCCAAGGTTTTCATAGCAGGAAAGAACATACCCAGGACGCAATAGGTGATTCCCAAATATGGAGTCCCACAGCAGGAGAAACTCGAGGCTGGAATCTCCACACCACCACCCCTAAGCAAGATTTCTCTGTGTAACTCTGACTGTCCTGGAACTCTCTCTGTAGTCCAAGCTGGCCTCAAACTCACAAAGATCCACCTGCCTCTACTTCTTCCTGAATGCTGCAATTAAAGGCACCACCTGGCTCAGGGCTGGAATCTTAACTCTCTCATCCTAGCTGTGTGACCTAGGGCACACTGCCTAACATCTCTGTGCTTTGACCTGTGCGTCTGCAAAGTGAACAACATGACAGAACTTCCCAGAAGGGTTTATGGTGAAGTTTAAAGATGCTCACGCATTGCGAAGGGTGCAGTCCTGGCGCACAGTCCGTGCTCAGCAAGTGATCTGCTAAGAACTGTCAACGGGCTCTGTCTGGAAGAGGGTTTGCTGTGACATGCCTTTCTGCTCCTCCTCCTGCCCTGCCCTTTGAAAACCAGTGCTGTCTCTATGGAGGTCTGCTCTGCTGAAGTCCTGAAAGACGCCAAGGCCAGGGGTGAGGATGTGTCTGGGGCAGAGTGCTTGCCTGGTGTACATAAAGCTCTGGGTTTTACCACCAGCACCTCCAAAAATTGGATGTGGTGGTGCACGCCTGTAATCCCAGTCCTTGGGAGATGAAGGCAGGAGAATTAGAATTATAAATTCAAGGTTAAGAGGCTAGAGAGATGGCTCAGTGTTTAAGAGCACTGGCTGCTCTTCCAGAGGAACTGGGTTCAATTCCTAGCATCCATATGGCAGCTCACATCTATCTGTAACTCCAATCCTAAGAGCTCTAAGCCCTCTTCAGAACTTTACACTCATGGGGTGCACAGACAGACATACATGCAGACAGAACACCTATACATATAAAATAAAGTCTGACTGAATGTGTGTGTGTGTGTGTGTGTGTGTGTGTGTGTGTGTGTGTGTGTTAAGGTTATCCTTGGCTGCATAGCAACTTTGAGGCTAGCCTAAGCTACATGAGATCCTGTTTTAAAAAACTACAAAGGCCATATAATGATACCAGATGATACCAGAAACAAGGGCTTGATACCTAGATACCTAGGAGCCTGAGCTGGGTCACCTAGGATGCAATGAGAAGAGAAAGTGGTAGAATGAGCCTAGGTGTGTCCCAAGCGCCCCCTGGTCTGAGACCTGCGGTCACAGCAGAGGGAGTTGTTTGTAGGAAGTGACATTCTGACAGCCAATTCATTGACCTTGACCTGGGGGATATAAGAACCTGCCCTAGGCGAGGTACTCCAAAGCCCTCAGGGACCTCGGTCACACGTCTAAAAAGCTGTGTCAGCCGCGCACAAGGGATTAACCCTCCGCTTGAGCCAGCACACAGCAGGGAGAAGCCGTGAATGCCTCCCCTATGATGCACATTCATTATTCTCTCTTCATGGTATCCAAATGACCCAAAACAGCCAAAGGGGAGAAAGGTTTGTTTGCTCACAGTTTCAGTCCATCAAGGAGGAAAGATGTGGCCACTGAACCTCTCCATCCTGGCCCTAAGAGGTGAAACAACGGCTTGTTCAAATGCCAAGGATCAGGAAGTAGGGAAAGAAGGAGCTCGTTCCCCACCTTGGCTTTCCCAGCTTCCCTCTTATTCTATCCAAGCCCTCAGCCTGTGGGATGCAACTGCTCACATTCACGGTGGGCCCCTCCCCCCTCAGCTGCTCGCAGTGGGGCTCACAGGTATGCCTTGACCTCGCTGATTCTAACTCTGACCAAGCTGACAGTGAAGACTGACTCTCACAGAGCCTGTGTCTAGGCCTCCCATGGCTGAGGAGCGCACAAGCAGCAGGGATTCAGAAAGCGCTCAACCCTAGGGATGCAGCCTGATGCAGATCTATATCTCTGCGTGATATCAGTACCTTGGTCCTCACACCGAGTCTCTGCCACACTCAGAACCCTCTGAGCCCCATCAACCCCACATGTGATTTAGGCCCTTTAAGCCAGCAGAGTCAGGAAAGCTGGCTTCCAAGAGGCAGAACAAGGCTGTGCATTTTCCATTCGTTTGGAAGTGGGGTCAAGGACACCTCCTCCAAGAAGCCTTCCCCACTGTGCACAGAGGACCTCAGTTAGTCTTGTTCCTCCTCGGGCCTCTTTGAGCTTGGCACACAGTAGATACCAGGCTGCATCCACGGCCTCTCTTGCCTGTTCCCCCCTCCTCCTACCCCCAGTCCCTCCTGGCACATTGGGGAAATAAAACAATCTGTAGCTCCCACCCACTCGCCACGCTCACAGCTGCGGGGTGTGTGGTCGATTGCTTAGCATCCGCCTCTGGGAAGGTCTGTCCGGGAGGCAGACATCCACTGCCTCATGTATGGATGTGCTCCACCAACTTTGGTTTTTGTCCACCCATTATCACTTCACCTCAGGTCCCTTTGCCTAAAAATCCTTCTGGTAGGGGCCCCTTTGGCTTCCTATGCCGTCATCTGGCTTGCGGTTACCAGTTCCTCAAAATCCTTTCTGGATAGAGCCCCGAGTGGAGTTTCGCACCCTCTGAGAGGACACGGGGCCAGGCCTCCCTCCTCTTTCCCTCACCCACATCCTGTCTCCCACATCATGCCGAGTGACGCTTGACTGTGTGCCTCCTGAGCAGGGACCACATCTTTCCCACTTTTGCGTTTTATTCAAAGCGCACACTGCCAATGGGAGCTTAACATGAAGCTAATATTTATTCAGGGCTTACCACGGGAGGACTGTGAGTGCGTTTGCGCGATATTTTATTTAATTATCAGAACAAGTACCTCCAGGCAGGAGTCGCTGCCTCATTTTCAGGCAGGGTGAGAAGTTGTCACCTTCCTGGGCTCTCATTGCTAGCAGGCATCAAGACTGGGAGCTGATTCTTAGGGACCCCTCCCCAGCCCATGTGATATCCAGCCCTGCCTCCCTAGAAGTCACCATCTTCATGATTTCTGGCATGATTCATTGGCAAGATCATCTCAAGTCTTTCTTCCTTGCCCCTAGGTAAGCTTCACACTGCTCCGATAGTGCTGAAGCCTTCCTGATAGTTCCAGAGACACCTTCCTCAGGCAGACCTACCGGCCCCGCCTCTGTCCTGGTGGGTTTCCCCACCAGTCACCACCACTTCCTTCTCCCATGATGTTCAAGCCTCCATTTCCTTCCCTACAGACCCTTGGGCTTTACCACTGATTCCGTGTGTGTTTATTGAGCACCTACTGTGTACCAGACACTTTATAAAAGGCAGAGATCCTAGCAGTCACACAGCTCAGCTCTGAAGCTAACACCAAAACTAAGGAAATAAACGCTTGCGGGAAGTGAGGTGCTGCAAAGGGCTGGAGTCGAGTGGGGATGAGGAGCCAGTGGGGTCAGCTTTTGCTGTGTGGTTGTTCTCTGTACCTGTAGGAACTAGGGAATAAACCAGCTTCTAAAGATGAAGCTCCCTGGCAGAGGATGCTGATGCAAGGCTCTGAGGTTGGCATGGGATCTAGAAACCCCCAGAAAGAAGGATAGAGAAAGAATTCAGCCTGTGAGGTGGGTGACTAGTCAGTAGACCATTCAGGACCAGCCCTGTCTCCCCGCCACAACCCTGTCTGCTCACCCAGATTCGTCTCCTGTGGGAGCAGTTTCTCTTTCCCCTATGTGGAGCCTGGGGATCAAACTCAGGTGCTCAGGTGTGGCGGCAGCTGCCTTTTCACACTGAGCGGCCACTCTCCTATGCAGCGTCTTCTCTGCTCACCATGGCTCCTCCTTCTCCCTCATGCTTCTGCTCTGCCGGTCCTTCACTCTCCCTGCCATGCCCTGCCCTATCGTGTGCCCTTTTGATTTGAAATTTTCTCCTCTGTAACCATGCTATTAATTTTCTTTCATGATTTTCATGGGTGGCTCAGCTCGTGGGGAATCCCACACCCGCCCTCGGGCTGTGATTCATAGCTCTGGCTGGGGGTGGCATTCCCCGGGAGAGAAGCAACTTCCCTACAGAGATTCTTGTCATGGACACCTCCATAGAACTCGGCTTCCTGCTGTCCGCCGACTCAGAACAAATCACACCCCCAGTGTATAAGCTTGGTAGCCCATTGCCCCAGCACCCCAAGGCTTGCTGGGGAGAACTTCCTCTCTCCAGCCCATCTCCTTTTCCCAGGCCTTGAATAACTGCTCTGCTTGGGCCTTCCCACCTCAAAAGCCCCACGAATGACAGCTTTCCCAGCTACCCCAACACACCCCAGTGACCAAAGCCAGGCCCTTCATCTCTTGACCTCTGAATGCCTCATGCTTCCTGCTCAGTGACCACAACCCACTGCAGGCATCCAGAATGTTGTCACCCAGCAGCTCCATACTCTGGCAAGTTTTAGGTGCTGGGGCTTTCACAACAGATAAGAGACAGGATTTGACACCCCAAGAAGAAAGGCAGGGGCAGATACCTCAGATCATTAGTGAGAATGTGTCAGGCTGCAAAACCTCATGGCAGTGGAGACAAAACAGGCCTCTTTATCTGTGGCCACTTGTGTATGTGAGTGACCGCACCTTCCTGGAGGTGAGAGTGAGCAATGCCAAGCCCTGAACTGCACATTCAGGAGGAAATGGCAAGAACAAAGGATGGGGTGGCACGATTCCCGTCCTCACAGATGAGGCTGAGCCCAGAAAGGTTAAATCCCTGCATGGGGCCACACAGCAAATAGCAGAGCTGGATTCCAGGCCAGATGCAGTTGGCTCCACAACCTCTTGTGCCCCACCTCCCAGCTTCTTCCCGAGCAAGAACAATAAATCCAGTGGGTACCTGTAACCAAGGGCACCTCACTTTCTACTGGTTTGTCCTCTGTGATGTCTGCTCATACTGCCTTGCTTGAAGATTCCTCCCCCCCTTGACCACTTACAACATTTTCTTCTGGCCTTCTGGTCACCAAGAAGCCTTCTGAGCCCCGTTAAGATAAAACTAAATGCTTGCTCCCCCGGGCTTGCAATGTCTGTCTTTTGTTCATTCACTCATCAAACCCATATTGCAGACCTAACATGTGCCAGGCAATCTTGGAATTCCAGGTACAAAATTGAGTGCCACAAGAATATGCCCACAGTAGGAAAATACAGCATGTCCGATGACTGTCCTGGGCAAACAAGGTGTCCTGGATTACCAGGCCACTTGTCAAGTTCTTTGATTTGATTTTTATCTCCGCATTATCCCTAGCCCCTCAGCATATTGTGGAACCCAGAGACAGCACACACTGGATTTTTACATCAGCAAAAGAATTCCCTACTATGTGCTAGACTGTGTTCTATGGGTTGGAAATATAGCATGAACACAGTGGATAAAAATCTCTGCCTTCATGAGATTTGCGTTCTGCTGGGAATAGAATGGAATCAAATGAATGATTTGCATCCCTAATTAATTAATTAGCATGCAGAGAAGAGAGAAAATGAGAGCATGGAGTGGAGAGGTCTCAGAACATGGCAACCAGCTCCATGACAGAGGCAGAGGTCTCATCTTTCCACTCCCCACACCCATGTATACCTGCTCCTTCCTCATGCTCGCCCACCTCAGTGTGGGTCCCTGTGCTCACCTGACTCTCCTCGGATGCTCCTGACCACCACACTCCCATCCAGAGTTCCCCTATGCTGGCCCAGACTGCCTCATCACCAGCATGGAGACCAACCACATTAGCCTTGCTGTCCCTTGCCCCAGGCTTGGTTGGTGCCTTTATTTCTTCTGCACTGACCTCTTCTCCAAGTCCCATTATTGTGTCAGCATCAGCCATACATTGTCGTTGTTTTGTTTCCTTGTAACTGTCCAGTCATCCCTTCTCACACATCCAAACCATTTCCCCAGCCTGGAATCTTCTCTCTTCTCAGTTCCCCACACACTCCCATCTTGCCCTAACTACTTCTGACCCTGCTCTCTCTCTCTCTCTCTCTCTCTCTCTCT
>NC_022017.1:15782764-15792783 GCF_000317375.1 Microtus ochrogaster
TGTGTGTGTGTGTGTGCATGCAAGCATGCACACGTGCCTCCCTGCCTGTCTGTCTCTCTGTCTATGCTCACTATCTAACTCTAGCTGGCTTCAAAATCACCATGATCCTCCTGCCTCTGCCTCCCGAGTGCTGGGATCACAAGCATGGCTGCCATGCCTGACTCCTTCCCTTTACCTTTGCAGAGACTGCCCCACTTGCCCAGAGTCAGCACAGTTGCTGACACACAGTAGATGCTTGAGTTCAGATAAAACAACAAATAAACCGGGCAGCGGTGGCGCACACCTGTAATCCTGGCACTCTGTGAGTTCGCTGCCAGCCTGGTCTATGAGACAGTTTCAGGACAGGCCCCAAAGCTTCAGAGAAACCCTGTCTCAAAAAAACAAAATCAAACAAACAACAAAAAAACTGAATGAATCAGCTTTGGACTTGTTAGTGGCAGTCAGTCATTTCAAAGTGTCTGCATCTCTGCTGACCCACTTACTTGACATATGACCTTGGGCTTGGGATGTGACCTCACCTAAAGAAAAGGCTCTTAGCACATAGTTGAGAATTACTTGACCTGAGTGTGGTATTAGTGTAAACACACTGGGCACCCAGAAGTTTCTCTGTAAACTGCAGCTGAGAAGCAGACAGTCCTGATTCAAGGCCCTTCCTCAGAACGCTCAGAGATGGACTAGACTCCAGGGTCTGTTGTGCCCTGAGTCTGAAAAAACGATACTAGATACTTGCATCCTTGGGCAGCTCTGTTTCCACACCTGTAAATTGGAGTGAGGTGATGCCCCTTCCTAGGAGGCATGTGGGATTCAGCATGGGTCAGTATCCAATAAATGTCAGCCTTTGTCATAGCTGTTAACATATAACTCTGGTGACCATGGCATAAGGCTTGCGCCCCCAGTTCTTGATCAATGAAAACACAAGTTTCCAGGGAGATTAAGTAACTGTCCAAGGTCAAACAGCGAGGAAACAGCAGCCTTGCACTTCAAGGCCAGGTCTGCTGCGCCCAAATCCCATGTTGTTTCCACTCCATCAAAGAGGCAGCTCAAAATAGGCCCGTGGCATTTCAGCTAATTTCCTCTAAGCTCTTCCCAAGTAACAAACTGCAGGCGCACAAAGCTGCTCCCTAGACATCCACTCAGCGGCCACTAAGTGCAGGTGCCCGGTGCGTCCCAAGCAGCAAATAGGGCCCGAGCAGGACCAGCTCTCCCAGGTGGCCTTTCCTGGCCTACAGAAGGACCCTATGGCATATACCTCATTTGTAAATGCGGGGAGGCTGTGAGACAAGAAAGATGCAGAAGAAGAAGACAGCGCTTTGGGTGTAAAATGGGGCAGAGAAACCAGAAGCATCTGTACCAGGCTGTCCGCCTCTCTTCTGCCATAGGAAGTCCACACTGTAGCTGCTTGGGCATCCTTCACCATGTGTCTGCTATGGATCTAGAACTTCCTTGGATTCTGAAGCCTTAACTGTGATCCACGACTCAAGAGCTTATGAGGCCATGAGAGGTGACAGCACAGTTAAGTGTGATCAGTGTGACCAAAGTCATAGCGGTATGGCAAGTAGCAAAAAGTAGAGAATAGCTGGGACGCTTCTGAAAAGAGTGGATGGGTACCAAGATACCCATTTTCCAGACACTGAAACTACATCCTCAGGAAGCCAACTTGGACAGAATATGACAAATGCCCAAGTCTCAGTGAAGCTGTGTACCCAGACCCATTCTGGCTGCAGCAGTCTCTGCTATCTCCATGCTGGCTGTGAAGACGGCTTCCCTCCCCCCTCTCCACCCCTGTTGTTTTCCTGGTGACGATCTGGCCAGAAGATGAATCAAATGCTGTGAATGTTACAACCACTGTCAGCAGTTCTGAGGTTAGCAGTCTGCAGGCAAACAGGCTTCAGAGCTTCTGCTGTGGGTACCTTTTGAGCAGGAACTCAGGGGTTGATTATGAAGAGGGCAATGGATGAGTGTTTTGTCCGCCCCCCCCCCCCCGTGCATGGGCAGGTCAAAGGCAGTCAAGGTGACAGGCACCAAAGAAGGGAAACTTCTCAAACACATATAAGGACACCCAAGCATCTTTCCCCAGCTTCTCTCCTCAAAAGACGTAGGTGATCTCAGGAGCCTTGACACCTGTGTTTCACATTTTTCTTAAGGATAACAGACCAGTGGGGCTGGAGGATGGCTCAGCCATTAAAGGTTAGGCTCACAACCATGAAGTATAAGGATAGCAGCCCAAGAAAAACATCCACACAAGCCACGACTGAACTGCCCCTGGGATGAGCAGACCATCCCTCCTTCTTCCCCACTGCTAATCTTACCCTCCTAGGACAGGAAACCAAGCCCTGAGAACCCTTCCCCTGAAAGCCAGCTTCAGCTTTTACTAAAACCCTTAGTACAGTTTCAGAGCTCCAGATGCCAAGACCCTTGCCCCGAAACAGAAAGACAGCTATCAGTCCTCAGAAGGGTCCTTCTGGTCTAAAAGGGAGCAGAGACTGGGAGAAAAGGAAGTTTTATGCAGGGCAGCAAAGCAGACAGTTTCTACCTGTGACTTGGAAGGTGCAAGGAAGAAGTTAGGCAGTGGGCTTCACACCTCAAGAAACTATTTCAACTTCAACCCTCTCCTGTGTACACCCCTAATTTCTGGATCACTGATAAATTATCAAGCAAATCATCTCAATACGAAATGGGGAGGGGTGGCATTAGCAAATTGTGAAATCAAAGCCTCTCTCTACGCCCTTCAACTGACTCATTCGAGAAACAGCTTTCTCTAGTCCCTCCCCCAAAGGAAAGACACACCCTCGAGCCTGCCTTATATGTTCTCCTTTTACTTAGTCACAAAACTGGTCAGAGAAAACATGTCATCCTCAGCTGGGAGCATTGCTGAAGTGCTTCAATTTCCAGGGTTGCATTAAAAGTTGCATACACAGTCTGGTGGAGAGGTGGCCCAGGAATTAACCCAAGCTCACAGTTCTGGTGAGCAAGAGGAGGCTTCTGTCTTTCCCTGTTCATAGCAGAAATGATTTTAAAACATCTCTTTAATCTCATTTATAAATGGCAGGTGGGGGGAGACTTGTAAAGATCCACACTCACCTACTTCTCCTGAAAACATTTTTATCCTTGGGATGAGAATCATGGCCCGAGCCCCAGTTACCAGTCACCCTTTCCTCGTTCTTTCACATAAATAATCTTTCCAAAATGTCTACTTGTAGAAGTAAGATGTAGAATTTCACGGAAAACTACAGAGTAACAGATAGAGCTATGCACACCCCCGTTAGCCAGGAAGACACAGAGATCAAGAAGGGAATGAGGAAAGAGATATATCTATCCAACCAATAAAATAAAACAACCTCCCCTCCCCTTCCCAAAAAGCATTGTGCAACCCATGATTGGAGGGAAAAAAGAACATAGAGATTATGTTTGTAATTACCCATCTAGGTTCTATGTCCATCTCTTCCAGGCGGAAAAGCAGCTGATTGAAGTTTTGTGGCAGTCTGACTGGGAGGGCTGTATTTGAAGCTCTGGGCACGTAGAGATGGAATGAGAAGGAAGCTGATCTGGAAGAAACACCGAGGGGGGAGGGAAGAGGAGAGAAAGGGAGAGAGAGCAAGAGAGAGGGAGAGAAGAGAGAGAGAGAGAGAGAGAGAGAGAGAGAGAGAGAGAGATCGCCAGCTACGCCTTCCTCTCAGCTCCAGGAGGCCCCGGCCAGCGCTCATTCCCGAACTGTGGAACAGGAGTCCGGGGAGGCCAGGCAGCCCTGCGCTCGGCCCTGGCCTGGCCCGTCCCTGGAGGACAGAGGCCCCTTGGCCCAGGCCCCACTCCTGGCGGGCTACAGAGCTCAGGGAGCGCACAGAGTGGGGAGCTGTCCAGTTCAGCACCACGGCGACGCAGTAGGTGGGCGCTCCTGCTCTGAGAGCTGTCCAGTCCAGCACCGCGGAGATGCTGTAGGTGAGAGCGCCCGGTCGCGGGGAGCTGTCCAGTTCAGCACCACGGCGATGCAGTAGGTGGGAGCGCCCGGCCGGGGAGAGCTGTCCGTTTCAGCAGCTCGGCGATGCTGTAGCTAGGAGCGCCTGGCCCGGGGCTGCGCGGCGGCGAGCGGGGGAGGCGGGCGGGCCTGCCTGCTGCAAGACGCCGGCTCGCGCGCCCCATCGCTCGCTCACTCGCTGGCTTCCAAGGAGCTTTGCGGATCGGGGGAGGGAACCCCGCCTCGATTCTCCGGGAGAAACCCCCTCCCTCCCCCACTTCGCCGACACTACCCCCGCCGCCAACAACAATAACCGCGGCTGCTCGTCCTGCCGCCGCCGCCGCGCCCGCCAGCCCTGCTGCCGCCACCGCCGCCGCCGCCGCTGCCGCCGGGGCACAACCATGGGAGGCGAGACCCCTGCACCGGTGCAGCTGAGCTCGAGGGCTTGCAGAAGACTGGGCAGTCTCCTCTGAAACGGAGGCACCCCGAGAACCCCCTCCCTTCCCAAGGAAGAGAACTGGCGAAGCCACGGATTTTCATGGCGCAGGCCGCAGAGCCGCGAACGAAGACCGAAGGTTGCTTCCCGGCTCTCCCAGTCTCTAACTGTCTAGGTCCGGACCATGAGAGATGGTGTTGAGAATTCGACTGTTTCCTGGCGCGCTGTGGAAGCCATCTCCAAATTAGTGATCACATATGGAAACTGGAGACCAGAATTTTAGGAAAAGAGATTAAGGCATCTCACTTGGGGGGGTGGGGGGTGTCTTTTTATTTATTTTCCTTTTTTTAAAAAAAACGCTGCAACTGGAACAGTTTTTTGATCTCAAAAGGCAAGCCTCTCTTCCCGTGTGATCTTTATAATTTACACACTTTTCCGTGAGCTTTCTTATCTCCCTTTTTTTATATCTCTCCATATTCTCTATTCACACATATATCCATTATATTAGTAGTGGAATTACCATTCGCACCCTCACACACACGCTCCTGAGAACCAGAAGTCGGTTGGGTGTTTATATAATGAAGAATTATGGGGCTGTTTGATCGAGGTGTTCAAATGCTTTTAACCACCGTTGGTGCTTTCGCTGCCTTCAGCTTGATGACCATCGCTGTGGGAACCGACTATTGGCTGTACTCCAGAGGGGTTTGCAAAACCAAAAGTGTCAGTGAGAATGAAACCAGCAAAAAGAACGAGGAAGTTATGACCCATTCCGGATTATGGAGAACCTGCTGCCTCGAAGGTATTTGATTTCTTACCTCCTCCCCCTTTCCGCGCCGCCCCTCCCCTCCGCACTCCCCCTCCCCACCCGACTCCAAATAAGTCCCCTCCACGTTCCACCATTTTCCCACTTCACTCCCTCCGCCGCTGCCGCTGCAGATCAAGGTTGGCTGGGTTAGTTTCAGAGGAAAGAAAATCAATAAGTAAAACCCACACTCTCTACTCTTTGGCTCCCCCCCCCCCATCCTCCCAAACCTCCTCGTTGGAATGATCTATGCTACGGTGAAAACAAGAGATTGTCTGTAGAGTCAGATGTGCTCTGGCTGCTTTGGAGTCATTAAGGTTTGCCTTTGAGTCTAGCTTTGCCACCTATGAGGAGGGAAAACAATTCCTTCCCTGCGAGCCGCTAGGCTTTTTGCGATTAAGAATTTGGGAAAGGCTCTTCCTCTTCCCCTCACTCCTCAAAAGTTACAGACCCATCACCAACTGCAAATCTTTTTTTTTTTTTGAAAAGAAATTAAGTTGTTTCTAAGAATCCTGATTTGGTAGGTTCTAATTATTCCAGGAGCTCGAGCTGAGTTCAAGAGCATTTCGTAATGTCTATGAGTCCCACGTATCATTCGAGGTGGCTGGCTCTGGGTGTGTGTGTGTTTAACATTTACGAAGTCTATAAATGCATGTGTCTCTCCCAGGAAACAAGCCCAAGTTCTAATAAACAGCGGTCACTTGCGGGTTAGGCTGAGCGCCGATTTGCTTCCACACAGAGTGACATGTCTGTCATCCGAAAGCAAGTCGAGTCAGCATTGTGCAGGCAGGAGGCGAGGGCATGGAGAGGTTGAGAGGGAATGGGAAAGCGTGGGGTGGGGGTGCCAGCTGTTGGCCTTGATCTTGCAGAGTCATTGGGGCATGTGTGCTGCATGTGCCATGGACCAAGGGGCTCCCATGGTGTAAAGGCTGGGAGTCTAGGGCATGAGGGAGGAGGCATGTGCTTCTGGGACACATTAATAAACACAAGAGGAGGGAGGGAAACTCTGCAGGTCATACAAGCTGAATTTAGCCACAGACTTTAATATGAAGGAGTGCATTTGCATAGCTATATCTGTCTGCGTGCACAAGCCACCTATAGGAAGACAAGCAGAGAGACACATATGCCCCTGTGTGGAAGGAGGCTCGCGTGTGTGTTCCACTGATGTGGATCAAGACTGGAGGCCTTTGGAGGCAGCATCGGGAAGTGAGCACTGCAGGGTTGTTTGTTAAGCTCAATGTGGGATGGTGCTGCAGGGAGTTGGGGCCAGCAAATGGGGGAGAGGGTAAAACTAACGCGGTCCTGGGGACCTAACCCATACTGAGCCAAACACCAGCCTGGGAATGAGCTCACATCACATGCCCCCTCCCAGTGTTCTTGGTGCAAACGGTTGAGTGATGGCTGAACATGTTTTGAATAGCTAAGTGACTTCATTGAGCGATGGTCTGTTTGACGCATACTGCATTTGGTACCCTTTCTCAGTCCAAGCCCTGCCTTTAACATTCTGCAGAGACGCTCTCTGCCGAGCACTCCATGCTCGTCCCCAGCCAGAGAGTCAATATCAGGAAATTAATAGGGACCGTTTTACACACACACATTCCGCCTCTCTTAAAAAATGAAAAGCCTTTCACAGCGCCAGTCATTTGCAGTGGAAAGGCAGCTTTCATGTAATTAAACATTTATGGCAAGCTTTGATGCCGAAAGAGAAAGAGAGCGAAGTGAATGAGGACTGCTTTGGGGACACGATCCTGGCAGTTGTTTGCATTCCTTGGATTTTGGTTAGAGGGATAAGAGATCTGCAGCCAAGAAAAATGAGAGAACAATCTGTGTCTTTATTTTAGGGCAAATGTAATCAGATATTGGTGACTTGGTATAAATATACTTTTTTAATCAGGGGTTTATTGACGGATCCTTAATACTATGATCTGTTAAACATCTTATAATTTGCAGTAGACATGCAGACTTGCGGCGGCTTTGGGTCACTTGTGCATCAGAAAGCTTAAGTATTTTCATTAGAAGCCCATCTGTTCGGTGTCCACAGCTCTGCACCCCTCTTTAGCTTTCTCTCCCAACTGCATTCTCTTCCTCCTCAATTGACTATAAAGGGTTAGAATTGCAACACTCCCCTAGAGTTGTGTGATGCGCACAGGAACTGTGGGTTTGGCACTGTCCCCAGCGGCCTCCCTGGGTGCCCAGACCAGGCACTTGCCTCCAGGCGGTGATGGGAGGGCTGGGTTAATAGAACCTTTTCCCACGTGGAGTCAAGACACACGTCTTTGGAAGAGCTAGGGAGTTTTGGGGCCTTGTCTGGCCTAGCTTTCTCTTTCTGGAGTTTTTTTCCTAGCACTTCGCAGGCCTGGAACTACCTCAGGAAGCCAGAGCTTGGCCACTCAGGAAGTGGATGGAGGTACTGATTTTCAAACTGCATGTATTTTCAAAAACTGAGGTTCTCAGGTTTCTGTGAATTGGCGTGTATGGCTCTTTGGTATTGACAAGTTTGTGCCTCTGAGTGGTCAGAACCAACTCAGCTTCGATGAGGAGTGGGCCGTCAGTACTTCTGCTTCTTCAAATCAGGACCCGGGGTGGGAAAGTAGACTCTTCAAAAAGGTTTCCCCATCCCATCTTGAACTGTGCTGTGTGCCCACACCGGAGACCTGGCAAACAGGTTTTCAGTTCCTCCCCGAGAGGCTGCCGATAACCGCAGCTGCAAAGCGGGCCTGGTCTCCTCTTATCTCTTTTGCTTTCTACTTTCCATTAGGAGTTTTGTATGTGGTCTCCTGGGCTGGTTATTTTCTTTTACCTCTTCATGAAAAGAATTGGGAAATAGTTCCTTGCCTCTGCGGCTGCTTTTGAAATTAATGAGTCTGCGGAGGGATAAGAAGGGACATGGCCACCTGTTAGGGCACACTCTGGGGAAGGAGGGAGATCAAGGAAACACCTCAGGCCTTATTTTCCCCTCAGCAGATAACTGAAAACTCTCTCTGTGGGAATTTGAACTCTCTGGCAGGTGGGTGTCCTTACGGGGATTCAAGCCTGTGGTGGAAAGAGAGCGGGCTGTGTGTGATATTGGCATATACAGAGTGCTGGGTGCAAGCCTTCAAATTGATCAGAAAGCTTTCTTAGGAGTCCTGGAGTGGGGAACTGAACTGACTCTTTCAGGGGAAAAAAACTTAGTCGAATCTGCAAAAGGTCATAAGAATGGTTTACTCCAAGTACAGCATCTCTGGACCACAGTGGTTTCCCTCTTGGAGAGTCAGCCTTAGCTGTAACCCCAGAGGAAGCATCATCTCCAGGGACAAGAGACTCACCATGTTGGTCCTCTCTAGCTCCTGCCTCCCTTCTGTCCCCAATCCAGTCTCCCCCAGAGGACTTCCATCCCTGCAAAGGAGGAGCCAGGAGCTGGTGCAGAAACCACCCCCATCCCAGTCCCTCTTTTCTTGCCCCTTACGTCACTGTAAGGAAGAACAAAATTATTGCCCTCTGTCCAAATTGGTGCCTTCCCCCTGCCGAACCTCCCAGCTCCTGTAGCATCAGTAGTGCCCCCATCTGCTTGTGCATGGCACCTCTGCTGTCTCTTTAGCACCTTCACTCTCTCGGAATGACTAGCACCTCCACTGTCCCTAACTGTCTTTTCTAAGTTCAGAACTGCATAGTCCTCGGCTGGCCTTAAAGGTGGCAAAATGTTCCAGGCCTCTCAGCATGCACTCCTGTTTCTACAGAGGGAAAGAATAGAGCTTTTGGTCTAAGGGAGGCCGCCTGCCTTTCCGGACACTCTTGCCTTTAACTGAGCCTTCTTGGTGCCTGTGTATTGCTCCCTATTAATGTATTATTTTGGGGATAACCTGACTTTCTCTAGCTCCCAGAGTCCAGGAACTTTGCCCCCAGTGGGTGCATAAGAATCTTTATCAGCATCTTGATTCAGAGATTCCTAATATGATTAAAATGAATGCAAGCATTATTAGAATGGAGAGAGTGCAAGAGAGATCAGAATGATTTGGTTTTTCTTCCTGGAATTCTTTTTAAAAAAATAATAATGAGTCATGAGTCTATTATAAAATAAAAGAAGCCAAAGGACTCTGTTACGGGGCTGTGCAGTTTCTAATTGGCCAAAGTGAGGGCCAAGGGAAGTCAAGGGAAGGGGGAGATAGCCCACACAATGTCTACAGGAAAGGGAAAGGGAGCAGCAGGCTTTCTTCCATTTCCATGATCGCAATCCAAGTGTCTCTTGGCAATTTCAAGAGCAAGGACCTCTGGGCAGACCATGGGCATGACAATATACCATCCCTACCCAGCACCTTCAGAGTCTTCTGTTCTTTGGGGAAAACTCCCATGTAGTTCATCTAAAGGCCCTGCAACAACACCGCCGCACCAAAGGCCTTGCTAGAGAGGAGCCTCAGTGGTTTAGCATCCTTAGCACTAGCCAAGCCTGACTCTGCTGGCTGCACCTCACAGCTCCCTGCCCCCATGCTCTCTGACTTGCTTCTGCTTCCCAGGTGAGTGGGAGAAGGGGACCACGTACCAGGGTCACATGGCAGAAAGTGGCTGAGCCAGAACTTGCATTCAGGCCCCTGTGACCCATAGGGCTCTCCTCTTTTTTTATGCTTCATACACTTGTGAGACCCACGTAAAGCTCTGGGCCTGCACTTTGGCTATGGTGCATGGTCACTGCCTGTAACACGCTCTATTTTATCTGCATCAGATGGAGACTCGTTGAGCCAGCATGAGTAGACAGGAGGCCTGAGGTCTGACAATTTGACTCTCTGCCAATGTGCTTACCCTGCCCCTTTCAGGAGGACATAACTGTAATCCATCCCCTCTTTCTTTTTTTT
>NC_022017.1:15793123-15809912 GCF_000317375.1 Microtus ochrogaster
GGTGCTTAAGGAGAGGTCCCCAGTTAGTTCCTGGGGCAGCTGAAGATAGGGAACCTGAAATGATCCTATCCTATAGCCATCCCCTCTTTCTTAAATGCTAGACTGAGCCTAGGGGATTGTGATGACCAATTCCCATCAGAGGACTCCAAGCCTGGCCAACCGGGAATCTTCTGTGGGACCTTTCACTTCGGAGGTGTCCTTGGCATGGCCATTCCGTGGTTTATGGCAAGCTGCAGGAAATACCCAACTCTACAGCCCCTGTACATCATGGAGTTTTCAGAGGGTGCTTGGTGTTAGAAGGAGAAATGTTTGTAACCCTGTGGAACAGGTTCACTTTATGGATTCATTTCAACCTAATGAGCTGTGGCATTTGGGGCCATCAAGCCCATCCCAATCTCTCTTTCCTTTCCTACAAAAGCAGGACGTATCATTACCCCCATTGCAAGAAAGGTTGGGGGTTAGGGCTTCAGTGACTCCGTGGGGTAAGGAAAGGAAGAACACGCCATCTGGGAGGACAGCTGTCCCCCTTGTCCTCAACCATCTTGTTTGAAATTTCAGTCAACAGTTCCTATTTCCTCCTAACCCTAACCCCCTCCCATACTTGTTTCATGCTGACTGAGTACTTACTGCTGTCCCGTCCGCTGTGGCACCTTTTCTTGCAACCGTATCTTTTTCCTGCCACTAGACCACCAGCTCCAGGAGGGCAGAGGTGTTCATCTTCTCTGCTCACCACACGCACAGTGATAGCGACAGTGCGGAATGTCAACCTATCCTTGTCAGTGAATAAATAAATAACCAGCACCAGCTATAAGGGAAGGGGGCACAGAGCAGCAGCCCCTTCCGATCACCCAGGGGTGGGTCTCTGAGTGAGCGGCAAAGGGGGAATGTCCTTTTTGGCACTCCAAAATAAATAATGAGCAGAAGACAGGGAGTGAGTGAAAGGAGGGGGAAGGGGAGGAGGGGCTGCCATGAATGGGAGGGCAGCGAAGAGCTGTACTCAAAGTGGGACTTGGGAAGAAACAAGGACCTGAGGAGGGAGCAGAGCACGGGCACCCCGGAGAAAGACTCCATTTCCACTTCCCCGCCACCTACAGAGCCTGTCATGGAATGCCGTGGCAAGAGCTGCAGCATCAGGGAGAACTTGGGAACGTAGGCATAGGCTGCTGAGAAGTTTCCAGTGTTATCAGAATATCAGGGCATGGTGTGGTGAGCTCAGTGAGCTCAGAATTCAGGAGGCAAAGGCAGGAGGATTGTCACAAGTTTGAGATAAGCCTGAGCTACATAGCGAGTTCCAGGATGACCTCAACCACAGTGTGAGACCCTGTCTCTAAACAAAAATAATGCTTTTAAAATTTTAAAAGGTCAATGGCTCTTTTTTTTATCTTCACTAATTCTTTTAACTGAACCCCATATTTGAATGAAACTTGCATTTTAAATATCCAGGTTACTTTGCAACCACACATAGGGCAATCCCTTCGCTGGTTCAAACTTTGATGACCCTTTTTGAAATTCCAACTACAAAGCCAGGAATCTGGGGACCTCCTAGGGAGCAGTATCATTAAAATTCACTGAAATCAGGGTCCTTAGAGTCTAATTCAACAATTCCAGCCTGTGTGTGTGTATTGGTTGAACCTGAATTAGTGGCTCTAAAGGGTGGCACGCAGGCTGAGTTTAGGAGACTTGGATCTTCAATATGTTCAATTGAGGGTCTGTGGTGTTTATAAAATAGAATCGGGGATCTGGAAATTTGGCTCAGTAAGGTGCTTGCCACAGAAACAACCTCCAGTCCCATACTAAAATTTGGGTATCTGCTAGAGAGCTAGCTTGACTGGTAAAGTGTTTGTCATACAAGCATGAAGGCCTGAGTTCGAATTCCCAGCGCCCATGTAATGGTGGGTACAGCAGCATATCTGTAATCCCAAGGCTCCTACAGTGAGGCAGAAAGTGGAGAATCCCTGGAAGCTCCAAGGCCAGTTAGACTGATCTATACAGCATCAAACAGTGAGAGAGATCCTGCCTCAAACAAGGTAGAAAGCAAAGATTGACATTGAGGATGTCCTTTGACTTCCAAACCTGCACCAAGGCATGCATATCATACACACACACACACACACACACACACACACACAAATCAGGCACAGTGGTGAGTACTTAGAATCCCTGTACAAGGGGTATAGAGATGGGTGGATCCTGGGAATTCGTTGGCTAGCCAGTATAGCCATTCAACAAGCTCCAGGCCACTCAGAGACCCTGCCCCCCCCTCCAAATTAGTTGAGTGTCACCTGAAGAACAACACCTAAACTTGACCCCTGATGTCCACATATATGTATACACACACGGATACACCCATACATACAAGTTGAAGAGAGAGGAAGAAAGAGAAAACTGTTCTAATTTTTGTGACCTTGACACTTAAAATATGTGCCTCGGAATCAGAGGAAGCAAGCTACCTTGCTGGTCAAAAGAACGGAAGACGGTGTGCCGTGGCCTCCAAGAGGCCTCTGCGGCCATTAGCTAGTGTCCAGACCCTGACTCAGGGCAACATAAGAATGTGGTCTGACCAATGAGTTTCCTGGCAAGAATGGATCTGGGATGCTCTCAGTCGCTGTCCTCCATGCCACCCCGGCCAGGTTCTGCTGAATCTCGAGATAGAGCAGAGACTACAGCCCCCCTGCCCAGAGGAGGCCAATCTGGTAGAGAAGTGAGCAGGTGAACAGACAATGGTGTGACGTATAAATGCTTGGGGATTCTGGGAGCATGGAGATGGGGCAGAAAGCTCCCAGGGAAGACGGAGCTTTGACACTTGAGTGGGCAGCTAGACTGAAGGGGATATTCCTGACAGGGGGGATGGTGGACAGAAGGACACGTGTACCCGAGGGGACACTGATGATCTGGTGTTCCTGGAAGTCAGGGTGGGACAAAGCTTGAAGGCACATAGATGTGAGCCCATGGGACAGAAGCAGGTCACAGAGCAGGATTTATTAGGATAGGGTGTGAGCCAGGAGGGTCCCACGGGCCTCCCACCTGCTCTGGACTCTGGATCCTGGAGGCCCAATGGGTGGTATGAGGGTCATCACAAGCTAGAGGTTCACTGGGAGGCGCAAGGCCTGGAGAGAGGGTGGCTGCTGTACGTGGGTGACTGGCACTAAGGTAGTCACAGCGACAGAGTAAAGGGCTGAAGGGAAGACATGAAGTTCAGCATACAGTGGGGGATACTTCCATCCAGACGCCTAGAAAATGAGCTTGATTCTGTTCCTTTTATGTTGCTATCACAAAACTCTATGACCAGAAGCGACTTGAGGAAGAAGGGGGTTATTTTTGACTCCAGGAGGATAGACGTGGCATGACAACAGGATCCGAAAGCTGGCTGATCACAGTGTATCCACACTCAGGAAGCAGAGAAAGTGAGCAAGAAGTAAGATGACCCTCAAAGATGACCTCCCCCTCCCAGTGAGGTACTTTGCCATCAAGGCTATACCTTCAAAAGATTCCATGACCACCCCCAAACAGTGCCACCAACTGGGGACCAAGTACTCAAACACTTGAGCCTAGGAGGGTCATTTCACATTCAAACCACCACAGATGGTAAGCAGAGACAGGGCCTGCCTTCCACCCCTCTCCCCAGAGCCTGGCCCGTTGCCTAGCCCAGAGCTCATGCTTAGGACATAAAGGCTCAAAGGATTCCTTAAGGAGTTCATCCTAAAACGGGAGACCCACCAGTGACCAATGTGGTAACACACCAAGGAATAGGGAGGATTCTAGGAGCCTGGAGAAGATGCAGGGGGCGGCCCTCCTTTCCTATAGGTTTTCAAATCAGCAAGCCGTTCCTTTCAGACCTGAATGGAACCAAATTCTCAAAAAGCACATGGACGGAAGCAGGGTATTTCCCTAACACCCTCATGTCGGAGGCCCCTGGTGTGAGTCCTGGCTACCGCTTTGCCATATGGCTCAGAGAAGGTGATAAGTCACAGCCTCGGGGTACTGGGCACCTTGGCGAGGGGTGGAAATTCAGGGCAGCTACTGTCTAGCAGAGAGGGCACTAGCCTAGCAGCCTGCATTTGCCTCTAAGGAGCCTCCACCCTTTCCCTCGTCCACACTTGTTCTCCCTGAACCTCCTTGTCCTTGGGTAGGCTTCCAGCTGCTAACAAGAATGCCCAGGCTTGGAGAGAAGTTCCCAGGAGCAGGTTGTTATAACCTCATTCCTCAGAGTCAGCTTTTTTTCCTCTGCATCCCCCTACACCTTCAACACCCAGTGCCAGCTTTTCCCTGCTCTTGCCCCTCCCCCAGCAAAGCTCTCTGGAGGTGGGGCCGGAGCCACTCAGCCCTCTTTAGCCCTCTACACCGTGTTCCTTGTTCTCTTTCTCTGCTTAGTCACTTAGTCACTTACTCTCTGCTGCTTCCCTGCCCAAGTTTGGTCTCATCTTGGTCAGATAAAGAACAAACCTTACCCTCTACTTTATCCCAATAGTAGCATGCATAGTGATGGTCATGAGAATAATAGCATTGTGTGTGCATGCATATTCTTGCATATACATCTGCCTCTATTACAGAATAACAATCATTGTGTGGGAGTGGATAAGCTGTTCCTCATCTACCTTTTTTATGATAGTTCCTCGCTGGCCTGAAGCTAGTGGATTAGGCTGAACTAACTGGCTAGAGAGTCCAGCGATCATCTCTGAGTTCCCAGCACTTCCCGGGGATTAACAAACACATAGCACATAGTCAGGCCTTTAATGTGGGCTCTGAAAATCAAACTCAGGTCCTGGTGCTTGCACAGTAAGCTCTTTTACCAACAAAGCTTCCCTACCTACAACCATTAACATTTCTTGAGTGCCTCTTTTCTCATGTTAATGTTTCCCAGGTGTTAACTCTCATCCAACTTCACAGAGCTGAAGAGATGAACCACGATTCCCATCACCCCCATCCCAAGGAGCTCAGGAAGGTTAAGAACTTGCTGAGGTCACACCATGCAAGAGTTGGGATTCCAACCCATGCCCGTCTGACCCCAACACCTCATTGGGTTCACAATTTTCCCTGGGCCTCCTTCCTAAGCCTTTCTTTGAGATGTTTTGGGTGTTGATGACTGTACTCCCACACATGATGGGAGACATCTTCAGCAATGCGAGGCTTAGCTTAGATTAATGCCCGTTACCCAGGGCAGTGTGGGGAAGCCAGAGAAGTCACTCATCAGATTCTCCCATGATTCTCAAAACAGAAGATACTGCTCAACCCAGGCCATTCTTCTCGTGGTTGGGGACAGAGTAATAATTTCCTGTCCCTTGTCTTCTGTTTTCTTCCCAGCTTTTTGTCACCTCCCGTTTTGGCCAACCTGGGCTCTGTGTTCCGCTTTACTTTCCCGTGTATGCCCCAGCACAATACCTGCCATCCATAGTCTCATTTCCTGAAGCAGAGTCTCCAGAAACCAGGGCTAGCCTTGAACTCTCTGTGTGGCTGAGGTTGGCCCCTGGTCCTCATGTCTCGGCCTCCTGTGTGATGATGCTGGAAGGTGCATTAATTGCTTTGCTGCAGCAAATCTCTGAGACACAGCACTGAAGAGGCGATTCAATGTTTGGGAGCATCTAATGCTCTTGCAGAGGACCCTGCTTTGGCTCCAAGCACCCATGCCAGGCAGCTCACGCCACCTCTAACACCAGATCCAGGGCCTCTGACATGCTCTTTGGCATCCAGTGGCACCTGCACTCACACGCACACAGCCATATACATTTACACACATACACACAATCAAAAATCAAAACTAGAAGAAAAATACCAGACAATGCAACTTAAGGGAGTATTTATTTGGGCTCACCATCCACTGTGGCAGGGAAGGCACAACAGAAGGAACCACAGGCCTGCTGATCTCGTTACATCTGCACTTGGGAAGCAGAGAGAGGTGAATGCTGGTGATCAACTGGTTTTCTCCTTCTCATCCTGTCAGGGAACCCCGCTATCTTAGTAAGGGTTCCTATGGCTGTGAAGAGAGGCTGTGACCAAGGCAAAGCTTATAAAAGAAAACATTTATTGGGGTGACTGGCTTACAGTTTCAGCTATTTAGTCCATTATCATCATGACGGGACATGGTGGCATGCAGACGGACCCGGTGCTGGGGAAGGAGCTGAGAATTCTATATTTATTTTTTTAATCCACGGGCAACAGGAAGCGAACTGGGGAGTATCTTGAGCATTGGAGACCTCAAAGCCTACCCCCACAGTGACACACTTTCCTCCAGCAAGGCCATACCCACTCCAACAAAGCCACACCTCCTCCTAACAGCGCTACTCTCTAGGAGCTTATAGGAGCCAATTACATTTAAACTCCCACACCAGTCCATGGGATGATGCCGCCCACATTTAAGGCAGGTCTTCCAACCTCACCCTAATCTAATAATCCCTTATGGGTATTGCCAGAGGCTTGTCTGCTATGTGATTCTAGATCCTATCAAATTGACAGCAGCAAGCTTACACCCCAGGCCTGGTAAACCTGTTCTCTTCTACGTAACTATTTTCTGTTTTTTTTGTTTTGTTTTTGTTTTTTTTTTTTATCTTTAGACCATGGACATCTCATGCATTTACAAAAGCACTTTTTGGGTTGTTTTGTTTTTTGTTTTTTTGTTTGTTTGTTTTTTTGACAGGATTTCTCTGTGTCAGTCCTGGCTGCCCTGGAACTCACTCTGTAGACCAGGCTGACCTCAAACTCACAGAGATCTGCCTGCCTCTGCCTCCTGAGTGTTGGAATTAAAGGCATGAGCCACCATCGCCTGGCACAAAAGAACTTTCTGAATTATCATTGTGCCCCAGAACAAGGTGTGAGGAAAAGAAAATGTGAAGGGGACCGCCAGGGTTAGAGCAGGGGTTCTCAGCCTTCCTAATGCTATGACCCTTTAATACAGTTCCCCATGATGTAGTGATCCCACACACATAAAATTATTTTCATAACTAATTTTACTACCACTATGAATCATAATGTAAATATCTGAGCTGCAGGATATGTGACCCCGGTGAAAGGGTCGAGACCCACCGGTTGAGACAGCTGGTGTGGACAGCTGCTGGAAGACTAAGATGTAGGATGATGGTTGGGAAAGGTGAGTAAGAGGTGTGATATCAGACAGAGCCCTCATTCCAGCGGACATGCTTGCTTAGAGGCCACACCAAGAGAAATGCAAGGACAAAGGAATCTGGTTTAAAAATGACCAGCAGGTCATATTTTGCATTGAAGACTGAGATAAGCGTTTGTCTTGGATTTCCCCAACTCCATCACCTTCGAAGTTTATATTCTGGTCCAGTCAGGCCTGGTGTTCCTGTCATCTCTAGCTTCCAAAAGCCTGGGTTCGAATCCAGCCTTGTGCACTTACCAACCATGTGGCTTTGGACAAGGAATCAAATCTCGCTAGCTCCATCCTTCCCACAGACGTGGCCAGAGATGATGGCACCCGCCTTGTGTGTCTGATCTTCTCCGAATCTGCTCCTTGCCCTACCCTTAATCCAATGAGGGCACCGAGTAGCATAGATTAAGCACCCACCAGGCATCAGGTACCTCCACAACCACCAGTGTGCCTGACAGCTGTCACCCTAGCACTGGGAAGAGATCTGTTAGAGATTGTATGGGGCCTCAAGGTTCTACACATTGACAGCTGTCCCGTGAATAGCCACAGTGTTGGCTTCCTTGGCAGGCAGATATTTGTGGCCCTGGTCCTCATCCTTGCCTGGTCACAACAGTGGGACCCAGGCACAGATGTCTCTGGTGAGGCATGTGCTGTGTGTGCCTTGTCCCAGGTCCCAGAGCTACCCAAGATCCCAAGCGGCCACTTTGATTGTGAGTGGCCCTTGCCTGGGTCCTGTGAGCATCTGAGTTTGCAGACTCCAAAGTGTGGGCGCAGACCCATCCTTCAGTGGCTAGAAACACAATCAGTACTGCACAAGGGAGGCAGGGTAGAGCAGCAACCAAGGCAGGAGAGGGCAGCCACATAATCACGCCTGGAAACAAAAGCAGTCTGCTTCTCTGAACACCACTGTTGGGAGCCAGGCGCATGACTGATTCTGCCTCCTAGTTCCAGGGCGTCTCCTACGAGCTGGTAGTTCCAAAGAGAGAGATCTGTGCCCATGACACCTCCATGGCTACGTTTTTTAAAGGGTATCACTCTCCACCCTTGACCCAAAGTCAAGAAGTACTTCCCTGCTGAGCTTGCACTCGAAAGTGAGCTTCATTCATAACAAAATACCGGTTGCTAGGGAGACAGGTGTTGCATGCTGTGGATGGATTTCTGGTGGATCAGAGGGTGCCCCATTTCCAGTTTGTATCTCTAAAGACCTTCTAGACCAGGGTGGGGACCTTTAAGAGTTCTCTCGTTAGGAAAAAAATCAAACAACGATTGCTCAGAAGTGTGGATAAGGAATTTGGGGGCTGCATTGATGACTCAGTAGGGCAAGTGCTTGCTTTGCAATCATAGGACCTGAGTTCAGATCCCCTATTCCAGTGGAAAAGCCAGATGTAACAGCACCGGTGTATAATCCTAGCACTAGGGTTGTGGGGAGGTGGAAAAAGGCAGGTCCTGGGGCGCTTGCTGGCCAGTGAGTCTATACAAAATGACCAGCCCAGCTGGGCTCAGTGAGATCGCTGTGTTGAAAAAACAAAGAGCAGAGAGAAAGACACACAGTGTGGACCTATGGCCTCCACACGCACACGCACAGGAGAACGCACTCAAGTACATGCGCACACACCACGTACATACACACACTGCACATGTGCATAAGAATCAATTAGGCAAAAATAAATGGATAAACTTTTTAAAGACGTGTGGTTCGATCTAGGAGAATAGTCTGATTTAATCCACTCTGAGTTGTCTTGATTGATAACCGTATCAGACTCCGTGTTTTGTCAATGACGGAGTCCAGCCAAAGCCTGGGGAGAAGAGACTGCCTCCTGTTCCCTACTCCCTGCCTGCTTTACGTATTGCATTTTTTTCCAGCGTATTCTGGATGTATTTCCACAGTACACATTGCTCCTGTCCTAGCCAGGGTCATATTCTGTTACTCGGTGCCGTTACCCCTGTGACAGAAGGAGGGACCCATGTAGTCTTTAAGACAGTGTGTTCTGGGAATTGAGTGAATATCTGTGGTGACAGACTTGTCTCATCTCTGAAGGAGATCGGGGCCTAGCGGAAGCTCTGGGAAGGCGCCAAAGTCATTATCATGAACCCAGCACACACAAGGGCCAGAGAAGAAAGCAGATCTATATAGGGGTTGAGGTAGGGAGTCTTCTGGGAAGAATTCTCTACATTGTGTTCTGCAGGATGAAGAGGAGTTTGCTGAGTAGAACAGGGGAAAGGTCCAAAGCAGAGCAAGGAAATAAAATTCCTCACAGCTGATCTCAGAAGGGTGAGACCAAGGAGAGAGCAGAGTGAGGTCTAGATATTCCCACAATCCCCAGAGATCCTGCTGGGATGTTGATGTTCGTCCCAGATCCTGGTGGATGCTGACAAGCTGTGTTTCCAGCCTGCAGGTGCTGCTTGTCTGTGGAATCACACTCTCAGAATCAAGGTGCAGAGCCCAGCCAACAGGCTTTGTGAGAGGGGCACAAGGTGGGAAGACTCTCAGAGCTAGCTGGTGACTGGTGCCAGGCCCTGTCCTGGGGACCGCACTGGTCACCTTCCATGAGTTACCCAGTACTCCGTGATGCAGGTGGTCCCACAGGAAGCAGGCTGTGTGCTTGATTCCTGCTGCAGCTGTGACAAATACCAAGAGTATGGGGTCTTCAAACAACACACGTTTCTTCTCTTACAGTTCCACAAACTGGAAGTCTGAGGGTGTTTCACGGTTAGGGCCAACTTCCCAGTAGAAATGGGTTCCTTTTGAAGCTCTCGGGTATCTGGGGTTTCCAGAAGCATCCATAGTCTTTTCCTTATGATGTGTCCTTCAGGAGGGTCAGCCACTTGTCCTCCTGAGTCCCTCCCTTGGCTGTCACATGGTCTTGCATCTCTCTTGTTCTTCTTGGTGAAATCCAGGCTCACGTGATGTTCCACAAACCCATCACTTCCAAAGGTATGACTCCCTGCAGCAGAGAAGCCCAGCAGGGTTGGCCAGAGAGGGGCCCCACGTATCCCTGGCAATGCAGGGCCTCTCTTCGGTGGTAGGGCTTTGTGGCAGGAGAAGGCTTCCATTGTCTGGGTGTTCTGTGACACTCATGGTAACATAGATGATGGATGTACCCAAGTGGAGTCAGAGTGGGCAGCACTTGCCCCTCTCCAGCTAGCTCGGATATTTAGTGCCCACCAGTTCAGGTGCAAGCAAAGATCCATATACCTTTTTGTGCTTGTTTTAAAACAGCCACCATTTCAACCAAGAGGTAAAGCTATGAACCTTGGTTTTGCTTCTGCTTGGTCAGTGAGTAAGGGGCCAGCCAATAGGTTGGGTAAAGTCAGAGACAGGGCCTGATGTGTAAGAGTCTTGCAAAAGAAAATTATAATGGAAGACAGAAGATCTGGGCAGGGAGGAAAGACAGAGGAAGGAATTGACTTGAGTCTGTCTTCCCACTGAAGCAACAAAAGCAGGAAGCAGGCAGCTGCCCTGTGGTCTGAGCCCTGGAATAGCAGAGCCTCTCCCAGGGTTGCGTTCAGAGGAAGGACACCTGCTTCAAAGGGCCTGGTTCCAGCTCAGAAACACTGTGCCCTGGCACCAGGCACACAGGTAGAGGCAGAGCAGGTGAGATGGCTGGTGTATGACACAGAGCAGGACACAGAGACTGCCACCTGAGAAAGGGAGCCAGGGCTGGTGGGAGGCAGGAACACCATATGACAAGGTAACATAGGGACATGTAGTCATAGGGACTTCCTAGTCATAGGGACATCTCCACTGGCAACAGTGGGATGATAGAGCCCATGACGGTTGGGGCCAGAAGAGACAACATGGTTCAAGGAAGGGTCTGCCTCTCCCAGGCAGTAGAGAGACCTCTGCTCCTCCAGACATTCTGTTCAGGGACAGCCCTCTGATACCCCACTGTTGGTGGAGTAGCTTGTGGCCTTAGGACCCCAGCTTGAATAACACCCGGAGTCTTGAACAACAGAACCACACATCACAATATCTTGTGGATGTCCCCCTCAGCCCGAAGGGCTTCTTGCCCTAGTTTTTTTTACCCATGCTGGCAATCCAGTAGTTCCATCACCAGGAAGAGGTGACTCTGAGCATTAGGTGGACCTGGCTATGGATCCCAGCTGGCTCTAAGCCTTCAGGCTGGCCCCTCTAAACCACCTTCTCATCTGCCAACAAAAGTAGAGATGACACTCAACCAGCAGCATACTAGACGGCTCACATTCAAAAGTTCAAGGCTCACTACATGCAGAAGCTCCAAAGTTGGCGGGTGCTGCTCCCAGGCGTGAGCTCTCAGCCATCCATCATTCAGAGATCGTGTGCATTATCCAGACACCGACCACTCTGCTATTTTCCAGACACTTATCTTTAAGTGATTAAAGTGATGCTCATGCTACAGCGTCATCCCGAGCCATGTCTACAGATGCACAGATTTAAGACTCTCATTATATTTTAACAACTGTTTCAAATACCCAGCTTAGGGCTAGAGAGACAGCTCAGTGAGTAAAGTGCTTGCCTCGCAAGCATGAAGACCTCAGTCTGAGCCCCAGAACTGATGTAAAACTCCGGGCATGGTGGCACACGCTTATAATTCCAGCGTTGAGGAGACGGATGAGAGGATCCTTGGGGCTCACAGACTAGATATCTTTCCTAGAGGGCTCCAGGCCAACGACAGAGCCTGTTTCCAAAAGTAAAAGCAAGGTTAATAGTGCCTGAGGAATGATGAGAGAGAGAAAGAGAGAGAGAGAGAGAATCTTAGCCCACTTTACAGAAACCGTCTCTGACAATAGGTCATTATTGAGTTTTATTTTTTTTAATTTATTTATTTATTAAAGATTTCTGTCTCTTCCCCGCCACCACCTCCCATTTCCCTCCCCCTCCCACAATCAAGTCCCCCTCCCTTGTCAGCCCAAAGAGCAATCAGGGTTTCCTGCCCTGTGGTTTCTCAGGAAATTTGGGATCAACTTACCCCTGGACCCAGCAATACCACTCTTGGGAATATACCCAAGAGAGGCCTTATCATACAACAAAAGTATATGCTCTACTATTTTCATAGCAGCATTGTTTGTAATAGCCAGAACCTGGAAACAACCTAGATGCCCTTCAATGGAAGAATGGATGAAGAAAGTATGGAATATATACATATTGAGTTTTAAAGAAGCAGATAGAAGGGCCCTCCATCCCCAGCACACCCCAACTTTTTGCATAGGTGAGCCAAGGAACAGGGAAAAATAAAGTAGAAAGGTTAAAAGTCAACCCATAGAAGTCTCTGAATCGCCAATAACCTTTCTGGGATATCAGGATGACTCAGTTCTTAGGACTGGGTCTGTCTCCCATCAAGACCATGGTATAGGCAACAGTCTGGAAAGAGATGGGATGACCTCCCTGATGTGTGCTGAGGACTTGTCATATTTCCTATGGAGAGTCAAGGGAGGCTGTTCCCCAAGCTTCCACTAGAGAGAGGGATTAACCTCTTCCTCTCTGTCCATGGTGAAGGGCTTTCTCTCCCTCCCTCAGTCTTTCAAGCCTAGATATCACTTGCCTAGTATGAAGCATAGTTGTTCTTCTGTATCTACATAGGAATGGTTCCAGGATCTTCCCCAAGGCCCTCACTGGTATGAAAATCCAAAGCAGCTTAAGTTCTTAAGAAAATGGAGGAGAGGGAGAAGGGGAAGAAGAGGAAAGTGGTCAACACACATCTCCTGGTGTACTTAAACCATCTCTAGATGACCATTGTCTTCAAATACAACTCAAATATGTGTAAAAAGTCATTTCAAGATGTCATTTAGGGAGTGAGAACAAAGAAAATGTTTGAGAGAGCTCACCGTAAATGTAAGGTTTTATAATCTATGTGAGTTGTGATTAGTTGAATCTGTGGGTGTATAGACGTAAGGTTTTTTTTTTTTTTTTTTTGGTTTTTTGAGACAGGGTTTCTCTGTGGCTTTGGAGCCTGTCCTGGCACTAGCTCTGTAGATCAGGCTGGTCTCGAACTCACAGAGATCCACCTGCCTCTGCCTCCCGAGTGCTGGGATTAAAGGCGTGCGCCACCATCGCCCGGCCGACATAAGGTTTTATAATCTATGTGACCTGTGGTTAGTTGAATCTGTGGGTGTTCAGTCCACAAAGCCAGACAACTGACTGTCCTTGCTTCTGGAAGAAGTGTCCGGTGTCTCAGAAGTGACAGTTCCTGGTCAGGGAGGGGAAGGAGGTAGCTGTGTCACCGAGGTGACAGCCTCTCTATAACACACAGTGGCAGAAGGATTCAGAGAAAACAAGAAGGGCTTGGAATAGCTTCCCCTGCGGGCCTAAAGATGGCGTCTTGGTTTCTTTCCTTGATTCTGTGATAAAAAGTACCTCGTTGAAACCAACTTGAGAGAAGAAGGGTTTATTCCAGCTCACAGTTCAAGGTTTAGTCCATTGTGACAGGGAAGTCAAGGCAGGACCTGGGAGCTGCGGGGTATACCACACTCACCATCAAGAAACAAAGAGAAATGAACGTATGCATGATAGTGCCCTGCTTGCTCTCCGTTCTGCTCAACCTAGGAGATGGCCTGGCCACAACTAAGATGGGTCTCCCTACATCCAGTGACATGTGAGAATACCCTGCATTCCCAGACCCATCATTCAGGAAATTCTAGATTCTTAAGTTGACATTTCTGGCATGCTAGCAATGCAGGTTTTGCATCTAAGAGAACACGGGCCATTGCTTTGGTCCCCTCCCTATGCTTCCTTCTGGCTGGACCACTTAGATTCACAAGCATCCCCTCCTGCGTCATCCATAAAGAAGACACTGAACTTGAAGTATTGAACTTCACCCCAAGAGGGCTTCTTCCGTAGATCAAGCACTGTCTTGTTAGACCCTAACCCGCTGGCAAGAGCCACTATGATTCCTTCCACCACAGAACGTGTCCACACATTAGTAAGGCTATAAACTAATTACTGGGCATTAATGTGGGGCTAGGAAATAAATCAGAGTCCCTTGTCGATTTAGCATGGAGGAGTCAGGAAGGGAAATGGGATACCTCTCACCCAGAGCCCAGAGCAAACGCCTGCCCTTCGGAGGGACCCAAATGCCGCAAGCTCACGGGCTCCAGGCGCCCCCACTTTGGGATGACAGTCCAGGGGAAGTAAGTGCTCTCACAATGAGGCTGATGAGATTTTAATAGCTGGACAGATGGCTGGGAGGGGGGATAAAGAATCAGAAAAAATGAGGGAAAACACTTGTATAGCTTTCCTTCAATTAAAAGCGAGACAAGAACCTACCATGCTGGGAAGATGCATCACCATCATCAGTACTGTCAAGTTGGGTGTCTTCTTCTGGATAACTGCGCGACTGAGCATCAATTATAAACTAGGGCAGTCGTCACAAACCAATCAGAGGTTAGAAATGCCCACTGGCTTCCCATATAATTGTTGTTATTTTGATATCATTTGTTTTTCAGTGGCCATCACTGTGCATGCAATCTAACTTACATAGGGTTCTTTTCCTGCCCATCTTCTCAAGGTCACCGGGCTCCAGTATACCACCTCTGAGACACTAGCCTTTCCAAAGAACTAGATCAAGAAACCTGGGAAAAAGGAGAAAATGCAAAGAAAAGGAAAAGCTTCACATATATTTTAGTATATGTGTTTGTATATATATATATGTATTTATACTTAGTGTGTGTGTATATATATATTAGTATATATTGAAATTTTTATGTTATTTTATCCTCACCACAACCATGCAGACCCAGCTTTAAAATCTTATTTTGCAGATGGGGGAACTGAGTAGCCAAGAGACTAGATATAACCCCTTACGCAGCTCATAAGTAGAGGTGGGACTGGCTTTGGGGTATCCTCTGTCCACTTCCCTGCCTCCAGCATAAAGTCTGGGCCCCATATCATCCCCAGGTATGAGCCAAGCTGTAGGAACTGCCCCCTCTCTGTCGGGACAAGTGAATCGTCTCTGAGCATTCTTGACGTTTTTAAAAGGACATCCAATCCCACGGGAAATCTGCCTCCTCCCCTGCCTGTGTCACAGGTCCGGAATGCAATTATCAGCCACCCTCGATGGCTGAGCGAGGGATGAGGAGAAAGTAGAGAGAGGGTAGGCCCCATGTGCAGGCAGCTGCAGAAGCCTTCAGTGAAAGCAGGGATGGACCCTGTAGGAGATGGGGTGACAATACTCCCCACCTGCCCAAAGATTGTCTGGGTGCCATCGTGCAGGAGGGTCGGAGAGGTGCACCGTTTCCTTCATTCCCTTCCCACCCTTCACTCAGACTTACATCATGCATAAAGGAAGCTCTGGACTTGGGACGTTGAACTTCACCCCAAATATATTTAACACAGACCCTGGGGATAATCAGAATTCCTTGTCTGTGTAGAAGTGAACAGACTGTAGAGAGGGATATAGAATACCTCCCAGGAATACCTGCCCTTCACAGATATCCACGTACTGCCAGTTCTCTGGCTTCAGATGCCCCTTGAGGACGACATGCCAGAGGAAGCAAGGTCCCAGTGACCATCCTCCTACCATGGGCTGGACTCCAGGAGCTAACACAAAAACCATGTTCCACTGGATTCCCACCCATGCTGTATGGTGTAATTCCCACAGATTGGATGGGAAAGCAACCCCCAAAGAAGTTGGGTGACATTAGCACAGTTCTCTTTCTCCCCGATGAGTCATCATAGGGGCTGGGTATTAAACTCTGGGCCACTGATGAATTCCCAGCACGAAAGACCATCAGTGTCCAAGTTTGATCTCAACCAAATGGAAGCAGTGGGCGGGGCCAGGGTCGTGTCAGGAAGGAGCAGCCCGGAGTCTGTGGACATGATTCCTCACTGCCTGAAAGCTGAGGACCAACATTAACTTTGTGAGCACTGAAGGGGTGGACACTGGGCAGCTCTGCCTGTGAACGGCCTGACACCAGTTCAGAATGACTGTCGGCTCAGATGGAAACGTGATTGTACAGAGAAATGCTCCTTGCTTTGGCTGCAGTTCTCTACGTCGCTTCTAGCAAGCAAGGTCTCCATGACTTGTTGGGCCTTTGGGAGTATGCTGCGTGTCCTCAGAGGCCACAGGGTTAAGACGGCCTCAAGGGAGATGGAGGAATGAGAAGAAAGCTGGAGGACAAGGGAAATTGAAGGGGAGGAAAGTTGCAGCTAATATACCCAGAGAGAAGACAGATAAACATTTGAAAAGTAAAAACAAGGGGGCTGAATGTGGCTCAATGGGAAGGGCGCTTGCCTAACAAACATGAAGCCCTGGGTTCAATCCCCAGAGTCCCCCTAGAAACCAGACATGGTGAAATGAATCTGTAATCCTAGCACTTCAGCAGTGGAGGCAGGAGATCAGAAGTTTGGGGCCATCCTTGACTAGGTATTGTTTGAGTCCAGCCTGGAATACAAGGTATCTTGTCTCAAAAAATATAGTGAAATAAATAGGGAACACATTTCTATTTTTTTATTCTTATTATTTTCAAAGACTTCATTCATAAATAAAGGAGCTGGTGTAGATAGATGAAGAGGAGGCAAGGTGAGGATGAAGGTGCTTCAGATGTGGTCATTGTGATGAAGGTGGTACCTCTGAGTGTGATGATGGTGATGAAGGTGGACCTCTGAGTGTGATGATGGTGATGAAGGTGGTACCTCTGAGTGTGATGTGGTGATGAAGGTGGTATCTCTGAGTGTGATGTGGTGATGAAGGTGGTACCTCTGAGTGTGAT
>NC_022017.1:15810012-15813065 GCF_000317375.1 Microtus ochrogaster
CTCTGAGTGTGATGTGGTGATGAAGGTGGTATCTCTGAGTGTGATGTGGTGATGAAGGTGGTACCTCTGAGTGTGATGTGGTGATGAAGGTGGTACCTCTGAGTGTGATGTGGTAATGAAGGTGGTACCTCTGAGTATGATTGATGATGGTGATGAAGGTGGTACCTCTTAGTATGATGTGGTGATGAAGGTGGTACCTCCGAGTGTGATGATGGTGATGAAGGTGGTACCTCTGAGTGTGATGTGATGATGAAGGTGGTACCTCTGAGGTTGATGATAATGATGATGACTGGAGCGAAGGCCAAGGAGAAGAAGGTGATGATGGCTTCTACAACTAGAACTACTGTCATCACAATAGTGAACATTCAAAATAATTCTTCGCCATATCTAAAACCTCTCATCTGTGATCCCTTCATTTTTGGAGGAAAACTCTGGGTTTTCCCAAACATCATCAAACCAGGTGAGAAGGGATCTGGCAGCTACTCTGTCTCCGTCACCTACATAGACAGTTAAAGAGGGAGGAATTCATGAGCAAGGTTGGGGAAACCACAAGGTTAGGGGTACCACAAAGCTCCCTCAGTCTTCCTCCAGCCAGTTTCCACTACTCCATGCTTATCTGCATCCCTAAAAGTAACGATGTTTAGCAAACTGGTAGCTTTTTTAACTGTGGGTAAGTTAAAATCATTTGTGGCATGCATTTACTTCATGGAAAGGCCACGGAAAGCCATCTTCAGTCACCTCTTAAAGAGTCCTTCTGACGCGGGGATGGGAGGAGAAGGTACTTTGGGTTGGGCATTGGGTTCTTTCCATGAGTTCCTACAGGGAACCTGAGCCATTGAACTGCCGCCTGCCACACTTTACCATAGCAAATCACAGGTCATTTTATTTAAAAATGCAAGCACTGATAGATAGGCAGCCAACAAAATGATTTCTTTAAAAATAACCTAATAATGGAATCTCAGTTGAAGGCATAGGCAGCTGCATATTGCCTCTGGCCGTAGCAGGTGCGGCTGTAATTGCCTGCGTTGCATAGGGCTGGGCTGCGAACTGTAATTGGGAACACTGGCATTGCAAGTGGCCTTGACATTTCAGCAGTGACCTGTCAGGCAAGCCCATGGTGGGAGCAGGGTTCAAGAAATGAGGGAATTGGGCCAGCTCTCTGGGAACACACCTGGGTGAGAGGAGGCCATGCCAATGTGAGGCTGGGCCTTCCCTGAACTATAGAGTCGGGAGTGGTGTGGCCTCGGGGAGAATACTGGTCCAGCTCCAGTTTCTGTGGGGAAACAGGGAGGAGGAACAGGTGTGATGAAGAGCCTGGGGTGGAAGCGAGGTTGGGGCTGTAGCGTGAGAGTTGGGAGTGGGGGGGGTGATGGCATTGCATGGGGAAGGATGGAGGCAAACTGGGTCATGTCTTTGTGGAAATGGCACGAGAAGTGGGTCAGAATGGTGGGGGAGAAGGCTTGAGAATTGGGCCGAGTCTTTGGATAGAAGGGGGAAGTGGGTCAAACGTGAATACGTGTGGAAAGAGGGTAGGGAGAAGGTGATATTGAAAGTGGGTTGGTTCCCTCTGATCCGAAGGGAAGCAGGATGAGGAAGCAGCTTGGATCTGCAGCCTGGGTAAAGGATGAAGCCAGGAGGTTCCGGTCACTTCCTCCCAACCCCATTGATGTGTTGGCTCCTCTCATGGACCGTTAGACTTAAGTAACCTTGCTCACTCTTACCTGGTATCACGAGGCTTGGTCACAGCAGAGCACCGTTTAGTCTTCGGCACTTAGCTAGCCAACCCACATTTGGATGTAAGGAAATAAAAATTCCAGAACTTTCCATGGCCTTATTTTGTCTAGGACATCAAGCCTGGGTACAGTCACTCTCCCCTTAGCCCAGTATATCACCACGTTGGCGACCTACTCTCCTCCCTCCGACTGTTGGCATCATTACCAGACTAGCAGCCTCAGAATGCGCTGTGTCGATAAAGCTGAGTTGTCCATTCATTTTAGCAGCTTCCAAACTGGCTTTGTCCAAATCCGCACAGTCACAGAGCCGTCAGAACCACAATACTTAAAAATGACACTTAAAAGAAACGGGCTTTTATTAATCAGCTCAACTCCTATTGGCTGCTCGGCTGAATAGAACGATTCTCCAAGCAGAAAGAGAACGTTCAATTCACAACTTGGCTGTGGCTCTCCACAGAGGTATTGTCAAGCTCACAGACCTGCACTGCAAGAAAATGGCAGCAGTGTGGGGAGGCCAGTGCCTGCGTGTGTTTTTCTGGCGGTTTCAGCTTCACCTGTAGAACATGTGGGTCAAGTGAGGTTCCTACAGAAACACACCCTCATGTCCCTCAGTCTCCTTGGGGATCCACGTATGGAGCTCTACTGAATCTAATGAGATCAGGGCAGATTGATTAAATCTGCTCCTCGGCTTCTAAGAACTGTCTTGATTGGTATGCATCATAGTGATGAATGGTGTCAACTTGTAATGGGCTTGCATGGTTATCTGGACCACCCTGACCCACCCCCAGCAAGATGCTCAGGACGGAACAGGGATAGGAAAACTATACCCTTTCCTGTGGACCTCAGAGAACGGGATGCTGGAAACTCCATGCATCCTATCTTTTAGATGGTCTTTGGTGGTGTTCTGGATTTACAGGGATGGATAGGGTGGTTAAATAGAGTTTCCGAGCAATCCTTTGGCTCTAACTGTTCTTGACTTGGGAAGATCTTGCAGATTCTGCAAGCCTCCTCCAGGAAGCGCAGAGAGAAAGGGACAACTAAAAAGGAACCGTTCCCTCTGAGATTCAAATCAAACCTATGTTTCTTCAGGGGGGTGATTTTGAGTCATTCATTATTTTCCCTCTGAAGCAGAGGCCGTTTGATACAGTGTGACGGGAGCACCAAAGAAAAGGGGACAGCACTGAAGTCACTGGCTTCTCAGTTTCAGGTGGATTTGGTGCTGACAAAAGATCTCACACAAGCACACACACACATACACACAGGCACACGAGCGCTCTCTCTCTCTCTCTCTGTCTCTCTCTCTCTCTGTCTCTCTCTCTC
>NC_022017.1:15813220-15820602 GCF_000317375.1 Microtus ochrogaster
CACACACACACACACACACACACACACTTTATATCAGTAGCAGCAAAGACAGCTCCATTCAGGGAAATGAGGTCCTTGCCATTTTTTTCCCAGGGCATTGACTAAGATTTGTCCAGCAGATGTTCCCAGGCAGTGAGTGGGGTGCTGGAAATAGTACCGGATATGAAGGCAGAGAATCTGGGCTAGAAGCTTTCTGTCTTCCCCTTCTAAGTATTGTGACCTTGGCCAAAGCTCTTACTCTTTCAGCCTCCATGTCTTCTTCTGTAAAAGAGAAGAAGAAGATGATGCCTTCCACCCACAGCTTAGGAAGCCAGCCAGCCAGTGCAGGCCACGCCCCCTTGCCATCCATGTCCAATGTGAACGAGACACCCTGAGGCCAGTGTTTCCCACGGTGGTCTAGCAATGCTGGGCTACAGTGGGAGTTTGCTAAGGTCTCAGAGGAGTAGCTTAGCCCTCTCAGAGCCTAATGAGCATTTACTAAGCGAACGATATTGCCATTTTAATGGGAGCCTCAGTGGCACTATCTGCCTAGGAGGAACAGTTGGCATGGTTGGTGCCAGCTGGCATGTAACAGGTAACAGACACCACTCTCCTAACCAAGGGCCCTTAGTCTCAACCAGCGCTGTCTCTTAGGCCACCACTAAGTTCGGATTGCCCACAGTGATAAGGAAGGGTAGAGCGTGTGTGGTCATAGTTCTAGGAACGGCAAGACAATGTATCCATGGGAACTCACGTCAAGAAATGAGGAGAGATGTTAACTAAGTGCCTGCCGCACCAGCATCAGGACCTGAGTTCAGTGCCCAGAACCTTGGACCCAAGCATGGCGGCACACTTGTAATCCCGGCACTGGGGAGGCAGAGAGAGGCACATCTGAGGCTCCGCAGGCATCTAGCCAGGCATCCTTGGAAAGTTCTAGACAAGTGAGAGAGCCTGTCTCAGAATTTTAAACAGTGGATAGTGCCCGAGGGATAATGCCGAAATCGTCCTTTGGCCTCCACACACGTGTCCACAGCATGCACACATACACCTTACATAGGACAGCACGTAGCCCACGGGCAGCCTTCTTAAGAGAGAATCTACAGGAGTCTGCTCTTTGAAGGCTGAGATGAGAACCCTTCATGGCCTCAGGTGCCTCCCGAGCCAGGAGAACACCAACTTTTGGGGCACAAACCTTCCCCTCTGTCCCTCTGACGGTGCGTGGCAGGACCATCCCGCCCTCACTGGCACCAAGTGAGGAGCTCTTGCAGTCCATAGGAAGAGTGGGGATTGCATCAGCACTACTCTTAGGGCTAGGAAGAGTAGTCAACGCAGCCTCTCCTTTTTTTTTTCATTCTCATTCTCAAACATCTGCCTGTGGAAACAATTGGGGTCAGGAGCATCGAGCTCCAAAAGCAAGGGAACTGGATATAGGCAGGAGTGAGTCACAGCTTGAGGGAGCTGAGAGCTGGGTCCTTTGGAGCCCACACACTGATGGGCCGGGTTTTTCTGGCAGGTAACACTGAAATTCAGTCCTTCCCAGTAGGCTTCATGGTATCTGATGAGATGAAACTCCTGAACCCATTCTCCATACAGTGAGATGCTCCATCCTGGAGGTTCATATGCAAGGGTCATGTGACCCCATAGGATGGCGTTTACACCAATCCCTTGACCCTAAAAACTGATCATAGTGGAAGATAAGAATCATGATTGCTATCTTTTGATCGATTGATACCCCCCCATAAGTCACCCAACCACCCTCTCTCTCCAACCCTGAATAAAATGCCCCAGAACATGCTTAGGAGTCATACACTGTCATAAATGACTAATTTGGGTCTTGTCACTTTGACCCTCAAAGCAGCCCTTGGCAGCAGGTTCAAGACAGGGTTTCACTATAAAATAGCTCTGGCTGTCCTGAAACTTGCTCTGTAGGCCAGGTTGGCCTTGAACTCAGGGATCCACCTGCTTCTGCCTCCTGAGTGCCACCACCGCTCAGCTCAAGATTGATTTTATAATGAAGAAACCGAGACTCAGAGAGATCAAGTCACTTAGTCAAGGCCACACAGCTAGTGGCAGAGAACAGGGACTGAGGTGTAGGTCATCACTCACTCTGGCCCCCATTGCCCTCCTCCCTGTAGTGTAGAACAGAAGCCAGGATCTCTGCCTCAGGAAGCATCCTGCCTGGGTCCCACCCAGTTCTTGTGGTGGTCTATATCAGGTCTCAGTTTTCCTGTCGACAAATGAGGCTTTAAAACAATTCTCCTCGTGAGCATGGTTTTTGGAGCCAATGCATCCCGCCACCGTGAAGTAGGAGCTGGGTGAGGTACAGTAATTTTCCCATGATCACTTCTCAGAGATGGCCACTCCTCCCCATGCCCAGAAGCCAGTCTGGACCTGAGGTCACCACGTGGTACCATCAGCCAGATCAAGGTCATCCCACAGGGGAAAGCTACAGTACAGGGGTCTAGGTCCAAGCACGGTCACTCCCAGGTCAGAGAACGGACAGCTATCTTGGGCCCATCCATAATTACATACAACAGGGAGATGCACAAGGGCTAGGTGATCAGGTGGCCTTGTCCTTCCTCACTCAAGGACAAGTTTCCTAGTTCCTGAAGTCAGATCTCCAAGAGGCCCTGGCCTTTGATATCTCGAAGTGACTAGTGGGTCTTTCTGTAAACTGTAGAGGAATTAGAAGGGAGGGTGCAACCTCTGGTGATCGAGGCGGAATCACTCCCCCCAACCGGTGGTCACTTTCGCTGGCTCCTGCAGGAGGACAGTGGTGGTTCTCCTTTGCTCTGGAAGCCAACCTCCCGTGATGCAAGTGGCCCTACCCTTGGCTTCTCTCTGCGTAACTCCCATCCACCTTTCCACCAGGATGGTCCCTCATCGGACCTACCCATCCCACAGCATTGAAGTAGTTGTGATCAATGAGTATATTCCGTGAGATATTCTTTCTGTGGGCGGGCTCCTGACACATAAAGGTTTGAAGGACAGTTCTGACATTATTAAAGTTCAGAGGGTTCGATTTCCAGTCTTTTCCATCTTCTCCTAATCCTTGCTACCTACTCGGCTATATCAATCACCTCCTTCCCTTTTGCCAAACCCCTCCACACTCCTCCTACCTTGTTGTCTCAGCTGCCTGGGAGATTCTGTAGTTTATCCCATACACATTTTTAATATCCTACCACAGAAGTCCTGTGTTTAGGATTTAAAACCAAACACTAGTGTTGGGAGCAGTGAGACCCCAGATCCTGAATTTCTTGTAATCCCCTGATCTGAGTGCCTACAGCTGCTCTGAGCACGAGACCTTCAGGAGTTCCTGATGGCAGGAGAGTGGTTTCTGGTGGGTTTGGCTGGGCCATGGCTATCTCTATATAATCTGCCCCTGAACACAATAAAGGGGGCATTCTTGGGGAATTCAAGGATGACCTGTGTCGCTGTCTCTCTGTCTGTGTGTGGTTGTGTATTTTAACCTCCTGCCCCTTGCCCGAAGCTCGCGAATTGGGTGCCAGCGCACAGAGCACAGACACGGGGGCGTGGGGCTTCAATCCCGAGGCTATGAAGTGAAGCTTTCAGCCCTTGAATTTGTTTTCTAACCTTCAGTGTGCACACATTAGCAGGGTCTCAATGGAAGACTGGGGTTTAGCAAGTGTGGATAAGGCATCACTATGGGAGCCCCCATACCTAGAAGGAAGTCCTTGCCAGGCATGCCTTTAATCTCAGCATTCAGGAGGCAGAAGCAGGTAGATCTCTGTGAGTTCAAGGCCAGACTGGTCTACAGAGTGAGTTCCAGACGAGGCTGGGCTGAACAGCAGGACCCTGTCCCAGGAGAGAAGGAGGGAAGGAGAGAAGGAAGGACGGGGGGGGGAAGGGAAGAAGGGAGGGAAAGAGGGAGGGAGGGAGGGGGAGGGAAGGGAGGAAGGAACATAGAATAAAAATGGGGGAGACAACAAGCATTACAATGTAGATTGTTTTAGTGAAGAGGTAAAACTGAGCGAGAGAGAGAGAGAGAGAGAGAGAGAGAGAGAGAGAGAGAGAGAGAGAGAGAGAATTAGATGACCGACACTGCAGAGACTAGAGGATGACTAACCATGCAAGCTGAGGCCTGTGCTCACCTGCTCTCTCTTGCCCTGAGTCTGAGGAAGTGATTCACTCCAAGAACGTGCCACGTCTCTGTCACTTGTCACTTGTGCCTGCCTTTCATTCCCCCTTTGATGCCTTTTGTTGAGGTTGTCACTGACATGTCCCTGTCCACCTTCGGTCCCGTTTCTAACCTCTCAGCCCCATGTGCCCACTGTTTCTCTCTCCTCTTCAAAAAGGCTGAGCACTTTGTCCTGGAAGGTCTGGAAGAAGCCAGGATCCCGCTTTGATAGCAGACCATCTGGGTCTTTGACAGGCCTGTGAAATTGACGGAACCCTATCTTAGAGACAGGAGGCCAGGCTCCCTGCAGACACTAGGGCCAGGCATGCAACTCAGAACTCAGCCACCCCCTCTGTGTCCCGGGAAGCTGCCAGCTCTAGCCTTTGGACAAGAGGAAGGTTTTGAGCACCCTTCAAACTGCCTGTGGGTGAACCTGTGCTCTGGAGAAAACCACATTCAGGGCTGGGGAGATGGCTCGATGGGTCAAGTGCTTGTTGATCAAGCGTGAAGATGTTTTCACTCCACACCCCACGTGAAAGGCAAGCATGGCAGAATGGTCCTGTAAGCCCACTTCTGGTGGTAGTACGGAGACAGACTGATCTCGGACTTGCTGGTTAGACAGTCTAGCAGAAATGGCTGCTTCCAGATTGGGTGAGAGACCCCCATCTCTAAAACTAAGGTGGAAGGACCAGTGAAATGGGTCAGGGGCTAAAGACATCACCAAGCCTGACAAAAAATGATCCCCAGGACCCGCATGTCAGAAGGTGGAAACAGACTCCTGAAAGTCCGCGCACACTGTCACACACACACACACACACACACACACACACACCACACACACACACACACACACACACACACTGTAAGGTAATGTAAAATTTAAAAAGAAATGGAGATCAACAGAGGAGGAACAGGAGGAATAGGAGAGCAATAATGTGGCCTCCACCTCTACAGCACCCTAACCCATAAATGATGAGAGACAGAGAGAACACAGACTTTCCTTGAAGACGTTGGAAAGATGGGTTTGGGCCTCACACTCTGCTGCACTGTGAACGTCTAAGTCTGTAATCACCCGTCAGTCACAGCCTTCATCAAGCAGGTGCCACTTGGAAGCCATAGACCTGGCAAAAGGCTATGAATTATTTAAACCAATCAGCTGTCAATAAGGGGAACCGTTCTGGGGTCACATCCAAGGGGAACGCAGAGTGGCATTTTTCAGCCTACTCAGAGACTGTCAGATTAATTTTTACTTATTTATTTCTGACCTTACAGAAAACATATTACCACAAGGTCAAAACATTTTTCTCCATATATAATTTTAGAACTTCAGAAATAGGGAGACAGAAACTAGTTGAGTAAAGAGCATGGATGTGGGCCGGGCTGTAATCCTGGCTGTGCTGCCTGCCCTGCGGGCAGACAGATTAAGCATTAGAGTTGAGAGTTTACCGGGGTCCCCCTGGAGACGCAGGCATGGGGAGCTGCTCTGAGGGGGCATTCGGGCAACAAAGCCCCTCTCTGCCGTTACCAAGATGGTCATTTTCTATGTATGTGTCTCTCCCTCTCCCTCCCTCCCTCTCACCATCCCTCCCTCTCTCTGTCCTTTCCTCCCTCCCTTCTTTTCTCCCTCTTTCTTTTTCTTTTCTTCTCCTCTCTCTCTGTCTTTCTCTCTCTGTGTCTCTGTCTCTGTCTCTCTCTCTTTCTCTCTCTGTGTGTGTGCATCTCTCTCTCTCTCCTATCTTCATGGTCTCGCTGTATAGCCCAGGCCAGGCTGAAATTTTCTATGTCGCCCAGGTTGGCCTCAAACTTCCAGTAATTCTCCTGCCTCTGCCTCTGAGTGCTGGGATTCCAAGCAGGCACCACCATACCCAGTTTGGAAATCATCGTTTTCCTAATAGCCTGGCTATGCTGCCATTCTATAAAGACAATAGCTTTTTGTTTTGTTTGTTTTTCAAGACAGGGTTTCTCTGTATAACCATCTGGACTGTCCTGAAACTGCTCTGTTGAGCAGGCTGGACTCAAACTCACAGAGATCTGCCTGCCTCTGCCTGCTGAGTGCTGGGACTAAAGGTGTGCACCACCATATAAAGCTCTCCAAAGTAGCCAGCTTAGAAGATGCTATGGTGATGTCAATCCTTATATTCTGCTGTATTAGTTATGGATATGGTCATTTGTTTGGTCAGAAGTGAAACTGTCAAGCCTTGGGTTTTGAAAGATTACTAGCCTTGCTGGTACAGATCTGTAATCCCAACTACTCAGGAGGCTGAAGCAGGAAGATCACCCATTCAAGGACTGTCTGGGCAGCTTAGTGAGACCATGCCTCAAAACAAAGAACGGGATTTGGTTTTGATTTTGAAGGCACAGATGGCTGTAGAGATGGCTCAGTGAGTAAAAATACTTTGGGCACAAGCGTGAGGACCTGAGCTCATATCCCCAGAACCAGATATGACTGGACATGTGTACCTGTAACCCCAACATTGTGGGGGTTGGAGATCAGAATACTGATGGGACTTACTGACCACCAGCCTGGTGGAAAATTGGTGAGCTCTAGGTTCAGTGAGAGACCCTGTCTCGAGGGAACAAGGAAAAGAGCAATAGAGGAGGACAGCCAACATTCCCACCTGGCCTCCACACATGTACACACCTTCAACATGCACAAACACACACACATGAGATTCAGTGGTAGGGTGCCTAGGACATGTGTGGCTCTAGGTTTAATTCCAACTACACTCCAGGAGCCCCAGAAAAGATGCGCTGGACTAGGGGAACAGGGCAGAAGCAGAGCACTAAAAAGACCCTGAATGCTATCCCTATCATACCAAATACAACAAGATAGACTATGCCTGGTCTACCTGGGGCACACATACACACAGGAAGATGTGCAGCTGTATCAGAGAAGTGGGTACTCCTGTCTGACTTCCCCTTAATTCTCTTTCCGTGGTTGCTGCCCAGCCATCATCCCAGGTTGGCCACAGGACCTGGTGCACGATGAATGGCTAATAAATTTCTGCTGTGAGTGGTCTGAGTGAATGAAGGCTGGAAAGAGGTGTTTACAGCTAGATAAACATTCTTTCGAAGCTCAGTCAGGGAGACTTGATCCCTACTCCAAACTGTAGTCTAAATAAGGTAAAAAAGCAATCTCATGAGCACACATGGCACACATAGTTCACCCTACACACACACACACACACACACACACACACACACACACACACACACACACACTCCAGAGCACAAAACCACTGGGCAGCCAAACATTAAATCAGGT
>NC_022017.1:15820702-15823857 GCF_000317375.1 Microtus ochrogaster
TGTGTGTGTGTGTGTGTGTGTGTGTGTGTGTGTGTGTGTGTGTTTGAGACAGAGTCTCACTATGTACTCTTGACTGTCCTGGAACTTGCTATATAGACCAGGCTGGCCTCAAACTCAGATCCACCTGCCTCTGCCTCCCAAGTGCTGGGGTTAAAGGTGTGCACCACCACAGCTTGGCATGGTTAGGGCTCTTGAGTGCAAACTCAAAGAGAATTTTCTGGCATAGTCTAGACCTTGACCACATCTTTAAGGGGGAGAGGGGAGAATGGTGTTGAATTTTATGTGCTAACTTAACTGAGCTGAGGGATACCCACATCAATGAAACAACTGCACCTATGTGTGTGTGAGTGTGTGTGTGTATATGTGCACGTTTATGTGAATATGTGTGTGGTGTGTATGACTGTGTATGTAGTGTGTGTGTGTGTGTGTGTGTGTGTGTGTGTGTGTGTGTTTCTAGAAGAGATTGGTATTTGAATCATTGGACTCAGGTTTATCAATGCAAGTGGCACCATCCACCAATCATAGATAGACCAAATAAAAAGAAAAGGTTATGGGGTGGAGCCGCTCCCTTGCCCTCTTGCGTGTAGTGGGCATACCCACTATTCTGGTTCCACTCTATTTCTGGAACAAAGACTTTGACCAAAAGCAGCTAAAGGCAAGGAAAGGTTTATCTGGCTTATACTCCCAGACGACGGTCTATCGTCAAGAAAAGTAAGGGAAGCATGGAGGAATGCTGCTTGCTGAATCACCGGCTCCCTCAAGGACCGCATGCTCAGCTACTTTTTTCTCCTTTAAGATTGATTTTAAGATTTCTATTTTGTGTATTTAAGTGTTTTGCCTGTATGTAGCTGTGGACTACATGTGTGCCTGGCACCACAGAGGCTAGAGAAGACATCAGATCCTCTGGAACTGTAGTTACAGATAGTTGTTAGCCTGCATGTGGGTGCTGGGAACTGAACTTAGATCCTCCGCAAAAGCAACAAGTGCTTTTACCCACTGAGCCATCCGTCCAGCCCTTAGTTATCATTCTTTAACAGCCCAGAATCACATGCGCAGAATGGGACATGAAACAGTGAGCTGGCACTTCTCCATCAATTAACAATCAAGACACACCCCCACAGACGTGCTCACAAGCCAGTCATCAACTAAGGCTTTTCCGAGATGACAGAGCTGTGTTGAGATGACAGAGCTAACCAGGCCACTCACCTTCTCCTTGGACACAGGAGCTGCTGGTACTTTGGTCTTTGGACTCAGAACAAAGCTTATGCCACTAGTTTGCCTCTAAACTCTGACCCAGCTGTACCCCTGACATTTCTGATTCTGCCATGCCAGCTGTGCCCATGCAAATGAATAGATGACGAGTTTTCAATCTACCCATCTCCCCCCCCTCTCTCACGCTTTCCCTCCCTCACTCACTCATCCTGCCCTCTCTCCATCCCATTGATTCTGTTTCCCTGAAGAACTCTAACACAACCGAGTGAGTGTGCAAGAGGATGAAGGGTCTTTACATCACCTGGGAGCTGGCACTTGTCCTGTGAATCCACCCACTGAGCATGCCCAAGACCAGGCAGCAGAGAGTGCGGGACTAGGTGGGGGCAGGGAGAGGGGCCTATAGCTACAGAAGTAGTGGGCCTGGTGCCCTCCCCCTCTGAGCTGGGGCAATAGTATGACCTGCCTCAGAAACTGTGGGGAGATCTGAGGAGCCCGCGTGGGCTAAAGGCTCAGAACAGCATGCGTGCTAGGTGAGGGCAAGGCAAGCTTTCTGTTTGATGATGGTTAATATCCTGAAGGAGTTTGAGTTGAGAAGTAACAGCATGGATGAACCGTTTCAGGAAGCCAAGTCTAGCAGAGCAAAAAACCAAGATAATTACCAGATATTTAGGCCAGAAGAGAACTGATTAGCATAGCTCTGTGAGGCACACTCAGCAACACCCAGTGACCTGATTTCTCAAAGGAGAAACACAAACCCTTCTGCTTCAGAGGCAAGGAGAAGGCAGTGGCCTCCCCTGGCTATCTGTCGAAGGGCTTCTTCCCAGGAGAGAAGCAGCCCCCACAGTTGGGCTGGGGCATGCTTTATTACAACTTGGGAGCCATGAGAGCGCCTCAGGCCAGTGTACTCTTGTTCTCTTTTGTTTTTATTTAAGAGGCAGGGTATCTCTAGATTTCCCAGGCTTGCTCCAAACTCCCAAGCTCACACCATCCTCCTTCCTCAGTCTCCCAAGTAGTTGAGACAGGAAGTAGGTACCGCCATGCCCAGCAAATGCTCTCCTTTTCTGAAGACAAATCCATCAGGCAGCCACCCACTGAATCTTCATGCTAATCATCAAGTTGGCCTAGGGAAGGGGTTACAAAGGCTTGGGCATGTGCCATCAGCATCCAAAGTGGTCAGGTCAGTCATGGAAGCTGCTCAAAGTAATGAAGTGATCAGGAGACAGGGTGACACTCTAGAAAGGGGCTAGATGGAGGCACCGAAGAAGGGGTGGAAGGTCTAGAGCCTACAAAGACTTGGAAGGATCTCTCCAAGACAAGAGTGAGTCTTCAGTATGATTGATTCCATGTTGGATCTGGGCCTGGGATGGGAAGGCGGATCCCTTGGAAGAAGGGGAAGAAGCCCAGCGGTGCCCCGAGGGTTTGGAGCCATGGACACCAGGTCCACCAAGAGAACAGAGTGTGATGGGAGAGAGCCAGGACATGGAAGGGAAGCAGATAAAATGATGCCCTTGAGAGTCAGGCTTCAAGTGTGGTTTCTTTTTTGGAGAGTGCTAGCAGCCAGTATTCTTCCCGATGTTCTTCCAGAGGACCCCCGTTCAACTCCCAACACCAACATGACAACTCACAGCCGTCTGTAACTCCAGTTCCAGGGCTTTTTTTTGTTGTTGTTGTTGTTGTTTTTTTGTTGTTTTTTGAGACAGAGTTTCTCTGTGGTTTTGGAGCCTGTCCTGGAACTAGCTCTTGTAGATCAGGCTGGTCTCGAAGTGTGGTTTCCTCTGAAGGCAAGGAAGAGCCTCCAACCCGCACACATTAGGGGCATTTGGGGAAAGAGTTACCAACTTTGTGATAAAGTGTATATGACATAGAATTTGCCACCTCAATCATTTTTTGAGTTTTGGACATAGCCAGTGTTGAGATTCATTCAATGGTGTTATATACGGTCA
>NC_022017.1:15824757-15835128 GCF_000317375.1 Microtus ochrogaster
TGGTGTTAAACACACCCAATACTATCAGACATGGTTATATGCAATCATCTCTACCATCCACCTCTGGAAGGCTTGCTATCTTGTAAAACTGAAACTCTGTGCCCATTAAACACCAGTTAACATTCTTCTCTTCTCCAGTCTTTGACCACCCCATTCTATTTTACATCTCTCAAGTTCTGACTCTTCTAGGGATCTCATATACTACACAGTATTTACCTTTTTGAATTATCTAAATTGTGCTCCAGGTTCTGAACCTTGGTGTCACTCCACTGCCTAGTAATGGTACTCGTGAAAGAATTTTCTGTTTTTAGTCTGATTAATATTCCATAGGATGGATGCACTACATATACCACCAAGGGAGGTATGGGCTGCTTTGGGTCTTTAGCTGTAAACAAGGATGTGCAGCTAGCTCTTGCCCCTTCAGTTCTTCTGGCTACATACCCAGAAGTGCAATGGCTGAGTTGTATGGTCATTCTATTCTTAACTTCTGAAGGGGCACCCATACCATTTCCACACCATTTAATTAAACCTTATACACAGTGTACGGGATTCCAGTTTCTCCACCTCCACCAACACTCTTTCTTTACTCAGGTTCTTAAAAGCAGCCACAATAATGGGTGAGGTGTCTTCTCACTGTGAATTAGAATTTTAGCTCCTGGGGTTAGAGACATCAAGCATCTTCCTGTGTGTGTTTGGCCACTCATCCTGAGGAGATGTTAATTTTAGTCTTTGGTTCATTTCTGAACTGAGCAGGGTATGTGTGTGTGTGCATACATAATACATACATACATATATGTGTGTATGTGTTTTGCACATGTGTGTACATGTGTGTATATATGCACATGCATGTCTGTATGTGTTCATATACATGTACGTGTGCAATTATGTGTGTGCATATGCATATGTGTACATGTATATGTGTGCATATGCACATGTGTATATGTGTGTGCACATATGTGCAAGTGTATGTATGCATTTATGTGTGTGCCTATGTGTAAGTGTAAAACACCCTTTACATGTGTGTGCATATACATGTGTATGTATGTATGTGTGTGTATATAAGTGGCTGGGCATATACAAATGTATATGTATGTACATGTGTGCACATTTATATGTGTGTGCGTGTGTGTATGCATGTACAAGCATTTACATTTATGCACATGTGTGTGCATAGATGAGCATGTATGTGTAGATATGTGGGGGTGTGCATGTGTGTCTGTGTATGCATGTGTGTGCATGTGTGTGTGAGAGTTTACTCGTGGAATTTAAAAAGGAAGTATCGTGAGAAGACCTACAGTAAAAACAAGCTAGTATGTGACAGTGAGGGAGTGCTTGCCTAACAGGCTCAAGGCCCTGGGTTTGTTCCTCAGCACTGGAAACACACTGGCAGCAGCTCTCATTTGTGGACCATACAGCTACCACGTGAGCTCTGTGTGCACTGGCTAATCAGTCATCATCCAAACCCTGTGAGTCCTCACTTAGAGATGAGGACATGGGCATCCAGGGCAGTTAGGCCACCCACCCAGGACTCCTCACAGGAGCGGGCTGACTTCAACCTAGGCAGAGTCTAGACGCTAATCATGGGCTCTGCTGTGCTAGCAAACTCCTTGTGGCTGCCCAGAAGGGTAGATATCGGGAGGGAAGCAGAGGACTTGGGGAAGAGTGAGGAGTTATGGGAAATAAACCCAACTGGCCAATCACATGCCCCTGCCACCTGCCGTCCCCACCTTCCTTCCGTGTCCTGATATCCTCCTGGAAGGGTCTTCTGCCCCCACCAGCTCCCAGGTGCCGACTTGACCTTCTGAGGGTCCTGACTCCCAAGAATCCTGCCTCTTTCATCAGAACTAAGTGTCAATCAGAAACTCTGTTTCCAGGTCTGTTCTCTCTACACTTCTGCTTTAAACACGTGCCCCCCCAACTGAAATTCCTGCCTTGACATTTTCCTTTCTTGCTCTGTAAACATTAGGAGCGGGTGCCTATAAGAGACGGCCCCCTTTATTCTACTCCAGTCTAGCAAACGTAATCGAATTAGGCGAGGCCTTTGGTGAGCACACTCCAGCTGCCTCTCCCTTCCTCATCTGCCAGCCCTTCCAGCTCAGGTCTGTCAGGAGGCTTCACAGAGAGACAGAAAGCCAGCCTGGAACAGAAGTTAAATCCTGGTCAGTCCACAACCCAGTGGGAGCCCTGGATGGGCTGATCTCTCCAACGCTGTGCCCAGCAGGGAGAGGGCATTTGACATCCACAACGCCAGAATTAACATTGCATTCTGATGTGATTTTGGTGGCATTAACCCTGTCCAGGGTCTGGCACCCAGAGAAATACCAAGTAGGGGGAATCAATAAACACTTTTCAATGAATGAATGCTGGGATGGATGGATGAATGAATGCTTGGGTGGACAGATGGACACCCACATCTCTGTTTCTTGGCCTCTTATGCGTGTGCAACCCTGACCCTCCTTGGCCCCTCCTTCCTTACTCTCCCCATCTCACCCTGCCAGCTATGGTGCACGAGGCCATTGGAATGAGGCCTGAATAACATCAAGTTCCCGATATTTCCAGCCATGCCTCTTAAGAGGAGGATGGGCAATTGGAAGACGCTTTTAGCCAGGTGGGACAGAAGCGAGCTGGGACACCTGGGAACAAATGAGCGAGGGAGCTGGCGTTCCTTAATGAACTCAGGTGTGGCCCTATGGGCAGAACGTGTGCTTGTTCCTGGCACTAACAGCCTGGTTCCTTCTGAACCTCTTCAGGGCATTGGTGCCCTTGGTTAGAAGCCGGGCCATGTGACTGAGCCCTGTGTCCTGAATTCCCTTGTCTTCCAGCCCCCTACAGATGGGAGCCGGCTTAGGACTACCTTGTTCTTGCCCAGGACACAGCAGGTCCCCATGATGCGGCCCTGCTCAACTCTGAACAGTACCAGGCAGTGATCTGAGGCACCCGGGGACATTGAGGACTGGGAGCCGTGCGAGCTCTTTGGATGTCTGCTTCCTACAGCTTGCAGGAGAGGCCCCCCTCGAGACACATTAATAAAGATTAAAGGTCTCTCTCGTCCCTGTGATCTTCGCTGTGTCAAAGGGAAAGAGTCACTTTTCTAGCCTTCTCTCTGCCGTTTATTAATATTACAGAGTTTGCTCTAAAAAGGAAAAGCTTTGGGTACCCGGAGAAGACAGCATTGGGACTGCTGTCACCTCGGCAGCATCTTATCGGCTCATTCTGAACTCCTGCACAGCAGTCACAGAGATGCGCTGTCCTGGGCAGGAGTGGGGGGCGTAGGGACAGGGGTGGAGCTTTCCTCTAAGTCCCCCTTGGTATACATCAAAGGCCATTCAGCTTAGGAGTCCTGGAGTCATCTTGGTTCACGGAGTAGCGTGGTCTAATTGTCAGCCTGGTCGGGGCAAGGCACCTGCCCATCCACACTGTATCCACTGAAAAGGCTGTCCATAACAGCTACTGGATCGGGCACGTGACATGATGGGTAGGACTCGGCTCTCACAGGGCTTTTGCTCCCAGTAAAATTGGGGGTGGGGTGGGTAATAAGTTCTGGAGATAGGAATCTGGGGTCCTTGTGTGGCCCAGCTTTTCTCTTTTTTTCTCTTTCAACTGTAATTGTTCTAGCAATCCATTATGAGTGCTCAGGCCCTGCTCAGCCACTCTCATTCGCTTCCCTAGACGACGCAGGACCCTGGGGACACAGAGCTGAGTACATCAAGGTCCAGTAAAACAGAAATGCATAACCCATGCCCGAGGGAGCATCAGAAAGCCTGGGACTTATCTGGGTTTGAATTCAGGCTCTCTAAGCATGGGAACTGTCTGGAAAGGACTCAGCCCAGTGCCCAGGACACAGACATGCAGTCACCTTCTTCATTCTGCTGACTGGGGCAATTGCTGGGTACCAGGGTGCTAGGCCAGAGGGTGCCCAGGAGGAAAGGCATCCTGGAGGAGGAGAAAGAGAAGAAGGAGGAGAAGGAGGAAGAGGAGGAGGAGGAAGAAGAAGAGGAGGAGGAAGAGGAGGACATCAGTCTGGCGAGTTTAGAGATTGATTTGGGTGAGGGAGGTTTGAGCCAGGGAAGGAAACGGGAGTTGGGACAGGGAGTAACGCAATGAGAGAATGAACGTGTTAATGTGGCCCAGCCTCACAAAGAACTCCATTATCCCCATTCTCCAGGAGAAGAAGCTGAGGCTTGAACAAATTAAGGATCTTGCCAAGATCCCAAAAGATCAGGGTGGAAACACAGCTTGGATCCATTCAGTGTGTGCCCAGGCTCATCAGGTTGCCTGATCTTTAACCTCAGAGGTCCTGTCATGTGACAGGCTCTGAACCAGGTCCTCTCACAGCCATGGAACTATAAGCTTCTCTTTCATGTCTCTTTCATGTGCTGGCAAGCAGTAGAGTCAGCTACCAATCTCTGCTGTCTGCCTGGGAAGTCGGTCCATGACACAGCGTGCCTATGATAAGATACTAGAGATGAGCAGGGATGTCCTCAACAGCATTTGTTCACAGGGCTGGCACTGTACGCCACAGCCCCTGGAAGCCCACAGTGCCTCCTCCTGAAACCTTTGAAGGTTTAGCAATCAGCCCCACTCACAGGTAGGATACCAGCCCTGAGGATGACTGATGTGTTCCGAACCACTCTGCTTAGACGCGGCAGAGGTGGGCAGCCAGTTCTACCCCTCCTCCTCTTTGCCAACAGAGTAAGTAATAGGCCTCCATCTCAAATACATTCTCAGGAACCCAGTGTTAGCCTGCAGGAGGAATAAGAGAGCGGCATCAAGGTCATTAAGGCCTCCAGAACCCACAGGCACCCACCCTGGCCCATGCCCTTTCCTGCCCTGAGGGAGGCACACAGAAGACATGATTGCTGAGAAGACACCCTCTTTCAAGCACCGGGGAGCTGATGTCACAGCACCAAGCACAGCGATACAGGAATGTGTAGCCTGCAAACATCCCCAAGCACCAGAGGCAGCAGCCACCACACATCTGTCCATCAGGGGCTCACAGGGTGCCATGCCCTGCGCTAGGCACCTAGAGCCCATCTCATCCAATACCCTGAGGGCCCTGTGTTCTTATCACTTTTGTTTCCTAGATGGGGAAACTGAGGCCAGATAAACAGTTCTAAGAAACTGAACTGGGCTAGAGAGATGTTCAGCAGTTAAGAGCATGCACTCACTGGCTCTTTGGGGGACTCAAGTTCGAGTCCCAGCACCCACACCGTGTTTCACAACCACCCGTATCTCCAGCTCCAGAGGACCCAGCACCCTCTTCTGGACTCCCGTGTCACCTGCACACACACACACACACACACACACACACACACACACGTTGTCCTCTCTCACCTAGGCAAGGAGGGACCCAGGCTGGCAGAGAAAGGAGGCCACTGAGCTGAAAGTAGCAACATCTTTGCTTGTGTAGGGACACGGACGGCTCCATGTGCTCAATTCCGCTTGAATCACGTTGGCAGGAGTTCCAGGAGCAGCATGGAGTTTCCTTGTGATTTTCCAAGACAGAAAGTGAGAATGGGCTGGAAGAAAACCAGCCATGGGAAGCATGGTAAGGAAAGGTGACAGATGCCGCTGCGTGCCGCACATCCGAGAGACGTGCTACCCACAGAAGCCTGGTCACGGGGCGGCGGCTGGAGATGATCCTCAGGCAGGGGTGCAGGGACTTCCTGTTTGATTTGGAAGGGACTTCACCAAATATTTGCCAAGTAACCCCTGCGTTGTGCCAAGTCTTACCAGGAGCGCTGGGAATAGGGGATGACTCAGGCGGTCCCTGCCCTGCAGGAGCTCACAGCCTAGTGAGGGACAATGACACATAAACATGCAAATCCATGCAAGAAAGCTCGCTGGGACTGGGCTGTGGGTGGAGAGGTTGACCTAGGAGGCTGGAGTTTGTACAGGGTCCGAGAGCAGGGGCATGATGGGAGTGTGTCCTTCCTGCTTCCCAGAAGAAGCTGGACAGTCAGACCAAACTGGGAGGTACCAGGCCACTGTCGTCCCTGCAGCTCCACTGGCAGTGAGCCAAGATGACTGAGTCAGGCACTTCTGGGGGCCGCTTACTCAGGCAGTCTGCGGCAAGAGGAGCTGGGCTGGCAGGGGCTCCTCTGGGGGACAGCTGGGGAAGGTACATGGACAGACAAGGTGCCCCATCTGCTCCTGGGCCCTAGCAGTTGGTACCAGTTGGCATTTGAGCCCAGGTCTTTCTTATACCCAAGGCAAAGTCCTCTGTACAAAAGCCTCTCCCAGAGAAAAGACAGCAGGATGGCTTGGGGGCCACACCCACCTACACCACCCTAGGGCCTTTGCTGAGTCCTCAGTGGTAGAGAGCTCCTGTCTGGTGGCCTTAATCTTGCATTGGAGGTCCATGGACAGGCCCACACCTGTGTCCACTAGGACACAACAGCATGCCCCGACTAATCTTTAGATTTCCAAGGCCTTGAGCATCTTGCCACTGTGTAGTGGGATGTGCATCCCCTTTCAATTGATTGTCCCTCCGGGGAGCTGGATTTATGCTGGGATGAAAGGGATCCTGTTGAGCGCTCTCTCGCTCTCTCTCTCTCTCTCTCTCTTTCTCTCACTTCTTTCCACCAAGTTAGAACTCAGGTTGACTCCCTGCAGAGCCCTCCCCTGAAGCCTGCTGTTCCCTGCCTTTCCCATGTGGGGTTCCAATGTCTCCTATAAACTACACCCAAAGAACGGGCTCAGTCTAGAAGCATGCCACCGTTCCCTCTCTATACACACCCAGCACAGAAGACTCCAAGTGGACATCAAGGGTCCTGTTCTGGTCCCTGTGAGCTCCTGGCATTTGAGCTGGGTCTGGAGAGGGACATGATGAAGGAAGAAAGGGAAGGAGGGATTTTTTTAAAAAGACCTGTGTGCCAGGCGGGCTGGCATCTGAGTCCTAGCCCAATGTCCATATGCCAGGAGCTGGCCTGCACATCATCAGTTCAACCTCTGACCTTGATCTTCGTCTCCTGGAAACTGGGAACAATGGCAGTCAGTGGTGATCATTTTAGGATCCTGGTTAGAAGCCTACGAGAATCCTCTATGTCCTCCATCTCTGAGGCCCCACAGTTGTCTCCAAGTCTGTACAGTGCACATGGCATTTCCTGCCCCTTCTGTTACACTAAGACGCGATCTGCCCTGACCTTGGATTTAGGGTTCCATTTTCATCCACGTAGTTTTTTCTTCCTGCCTCATGCTCAACTTCACCATCCAGTAATTGTTTACCCCTGTAGCTTTTCGAGGTCTTGCTCGTAACTGTCTTCAGTTCCGTGTCCTCCAGCCTCTCACAAACCTCTCTACAGCACTACTGCAAAGCCTTGTGCTAGAGGCACAAGCGTGGGCCTGCCCAGGGGCTTCTAATGCAGGGGTAAGACAACAGGGGGGGGGGCTCTGCCCCTGAAAAGTCAGCAGAGTGGTGGGGCTGAGCCGCAGGGATGCTCCCCACGACACCTTGTCTAGCAGTGCACACTCACACATTCGCGTGTGACAAGTCTCTAAGACTGTCCCCCCCCCCCAGACTCACAGTCCCTATGTATTCTGGGCTGCACAGTCCTGTCAGGCCAGCAGACACTTGAAGCAGAGAACCAAGACTCAGATGTTACCACTCGCTGGCTTCCCAGAGGCCCAGAGTTCTAGGAACTCACCCCTTATTCCAGAGAAGCTTCTCTCTGCTGGTCCTGACAGAGGAAACACAAACCTCAGGGTTCTCCTCCTCGTCACAGGACTGTCCACATTCACCAGGCAAACTTACTGCTCTCCATTATTCTTCTAAGTTTTAAAAATTACAACCACAGAGTGTGACTCTTAAATGAAATCTTGGGGTAACCCTGGAGCCATGAGACATTCTCAAACAGAAGCAACTCCAGACCCCATAACCTCCAGCCCAGCTTCCAGGGCTCCCTCACAGCCCTTCTCCCAGACAGAGACTTCCAGAGCCGAGATCCCCCTCCTCCCTACTGAACCCACAAGCAGCCCGTGCCTTTATTGCTAGTGGCTTTTTTCCTTTGAGGTTCCTGTGTTTGCTGTCTACTGCTGACCACAGCCAGGTCCCTCTCTATTTTGTACCATTGGTCTTCCATGACCATTGACCTCCCCTGAAAAAGATTTAAAACAAAACAAAACAAAAAAAAAAAAGCAAGGAATCAGCATTAGTCCCCAGCCATGGAGCCACAGGCATTTTACACAAAACCACCACAGCATACGACATAAAGCAAAAGAAGTGGCCTGAGAAGACCTGCTCTCACCACTGGAGGACTGTGATACCGATCGATCCTCCAATCTCATGGGGCCCATCTCTGCTCCCCACACCAGGATCCAACAGTAAACAGAGCAAACAAAAGCCCGGGCTCTCATGAAAGTCCTCATTCTCAGAGAGGAGATAGCCAACCAGCCCATAGAGGCCGTAGAGAACCATCCATAGAGAAGAACTGGATGGGGTTGGGGCCAACCGGGGAGGCCCCAGGGGCTTTCATGAGAAGAACTCCAAAAGAAAGAGAAGGAAAGAACGCTCCTGTGTGTAGAGGATGAACTACGTAGATGAATGTAGCTTGCTGAAGGAAGTACAAAGACGTCACTGTCCCTAAAGGCAAGGTGGTCATGGGAAGGGACAGGTTGGGGGCAGGGTAGAAAGACTTGGCTCTGTTTCTGAGCATAGTGGGAGCCATGGGGGTGGTGGGAGAAATGTCATGGACAAGACATTCATGATTGGCTGGTGGGTGGACAGGAGGTCATGTGACCCCAGCTGGAGCAGAGAAATCAAGTAGGGGCCATCACAGTGTCCCAGGCACGAGAGGAGCTGGCTTACATTAGGAGGGGGAAGGACATGTAGGATGCAGGCTTTGTGCTGAAAACAGAATGGGATCACTTATGGTTTCCATGTGGGTCACTAGAAAAGAACAGAAGCCAAAGGTTTGTTTAAGTTTGGAGTCCTGCTTAGTCCAAAACGCCTGCAAACTTGGTCAAGGCCTAGTCTCTCCCTTCATGGATTTCCCTGCTTACCTGCTGGGGAACTGACTTCCTGACTCTCTTAAGTTCCTGGTTTTAAAAGGTTTGAGAGCCTTGAGTAATGTGTAGCCGTGGTTAACTTTCCAGCTCTTCTGGGGGCCTTCTGTTTTCTGACCACCGTGGGCCTAGGTCTGGGTTGAATCTATACAACTATAACCTGCTATGTGACTAGCTCCCACAGGGCGCAGCATGAGCGTGAGAACCACTGTGTGGACCCCTACACGCTGGCTCATTTCTTCGGGAGTCCAGGGAAGCTTTAGCAGAAAGGTGATTCTTGGCCCAGCCTTCCTTCAGCCCACCAAGACCTCTGCAGGAGGAGTTGGTGATTCTAGAACCAGAGCTGCTGTGTCCCAAACCCAGCAAGCTGAGCTTGTGTGGCCCAGACACATGGCGGGCCTCTGAGTGGCTCGGCTCTGCAAAGAACCATGTATTAAGCCCATCAGATCTGTAGACACCATGATGCTCACCTAGAATGTCAACACTCAGGAGGTGGAAGCAGGGTGATCAGGAGATCAAGGGTATTATCAGCTACACAGTGAGCTCAAGGCCAGCCTGGGCTACATAAGATAAAACACAGGGAGTTAGAGAAAACCAATCAAAGAATAATTAGAAAACAATTACTTTTTTAAATTTTTTATTGATTTTTATTGAGTTCTACATTTTTCTCTGCTCCCCTCCCCTTCCCTTCAACCCTCTCCTAAGGTCCCCATGCTCCCTGTTTACTTAGGAGATCTTGTCTTTTTCTACTTCCCATGTAGATTAGATCTATGTAAGTCTCTCTTAGGGTCCTCATTGTTGTCTAGGTTCTCTGGGATTGTGATTTGTGGGCTGGTTTGCTTTATGTTTAAAAACCACCTATGAGTGAGTACATGTGATAATTATCTTTCTGTGTATGGGTTACCTCACCCAAAATGATGTTTTCTAGCTCCATCCATTTGCCTGCAAAATTCAAGCTGCCATTATTTTTTTCTGCTGTGTAGTACTCCATTGTGTAAATGTACCACATTTTCCTTATCCATTCTTCGGTTGAGGGGCATTTAGGTTGTTTCCAGGTTCTGGCTAGGACAAACAATGCTGCTATGAACATAGTTGAGCACATGTTCTTGTGGTGATTAAGCATCCTTTGGATATATACCCAAAAGTGGTATTGTCTTGAGGAAGGTTATTTCCTAATTTTCTGAGAAATTGCCATACTGACATCCAAGGGGGCTGTACCAGCTTGCATTCCCACTAGCAATGCAGGAGTGTTCCCTTTTCCCCACAAACTCTCCAGCATAAGTTGTCATCTGTGTTTATTATCTTGGCCATTCTTACAGGTGTAAGATGGGATCTCAGAGTTGTTTTGATTTGCTTTTCTCTGATGAC
>NC_022017.1:15835677-15843038 GCF_000317375.1 Microtus ochrogaster
CCATTTGATATTTTTTAGAAAGCAATTTCTCATTTTAAAAAAAATTAGCCCCAAATGATGGTTCCCATTTCTGAGTCTCCTTCACTAAACTTATCCATTCCTCAGCCCTACCCAGCTTCTGCCCCCATCCCCATCACAGCTCTCCCAGGGATGAGGATCTGGGTTCCCTTCTACTCTGCCTCCCTGCTCCCCTCAATGCCTTTTTTTGAGTCTCCACAATGAAGACTTAGACTCTCGGGTGACAAGAGCTCAGCCAGGACAGAGTGCAGCCAGCTGGGTCTCTCCATAGATGAGCCAAATGCCAAGTGTGTTTCCTCCCTTGTAACAAAATGGCCCAGCTTGGGAAGAAATCAATAAGTGAACATTCTAGATGACCCTGAGGGATTTGTATCAATAACGATCACCAGAGTCATCGTGGAGCTGCCTTGGTGGGATGCTTGTACCAGCCTGAGGTTCTGATGGCATTTCATCCTGGATGGTGCTATCTAGATTTTGGCTTCTGATTCCTCAAAGTCCCCTAGAATCCCCCAAGAACATGTCACAGCAAGGGTGTCATTGTAGAGTTCTCAGAAGCAAGTGTTGAAAACTTCAAGAACAAAGGGCTATTTGTGGGCTAAAGCGTGCCGGGCTTCTTAGCATGAACAGATTAAAGTGAGGACACAGACACAAGCCCAGGCAGGACTTGACTAGCTCATTTGAAGAAAGGGGAATTTTTGCTGTCACACCCCTGGTCCCTGCTAGCTTCACTTGGAGATTCATTCCTTTTGCGAGTCCAACCTGAGCATCTGCTGTGCTTTGGGATGGGAGGAGCTCACTCACACTCAAGTAGAGGAGGGGAACCAAAGGAATATAATACGTAAACTGCAGAGCCTGTTCCCAGAAGCCATGAACATGATGTGCGGCGTCCCATTCAATGAATTTGCGAGTGCGTTGTTCAAAATATATGGCACATGTATTAATATGCATATAAAGAGTTTCAAGACAGAAACAAACCAATACAGGGTTCTAGACACAAGGCCCATGTAATTGTCCAGCTCACAAAGTTGCTTGAAGCCAGCCTTGCAAGCCACATAGAGACAAATGCACAGGAAGAAAATAAATGTAAAACGTGGGCTTTCTGGGTCTTAACTGGCTCAACAGTTAAGAGAGCTTGCCGAGGACTGGGTTCAGTTCCCAGAACCCATATCTGGAGACTCACAACTGCCTGTAAGTCCTGCTCCAGGATCCAGTGCCCCATTCTGGCCTCTGTAGTCTGCAGGCACACACACACACACACACACACCAAACACTTTATTTAATGGGCTCCTTTTTCCAGGGAAATGCAGTTAGCTATTATACAGGGTAAACGAGGAAGGTCTTAGTAACACTGAATAAATACATCTGAAGGAGAGAAAGGAAGAAATGTCATCTAGCAAATCACAAATCAATGATACATAGTAAGGAAAGATGCCTGAGGAGAGGAACCAGCAGGCACAAAGGTCCTGAGGTAGTGTTTCAGACCAGCACGGAGGCCACTGTGTCTAGAGCAAAGCCAGAAATGCAGGGATGAGACTACAGGGGTAGCAGTGTCAAGGAACAGTCGTGTGAGAAGGATGTTAGCTTTGACTCCACACGAGGTGACAGCCACTGCCACGTGTGTCTAGCCCATTCCCTGCAGGCTGAATACTGCTAAGGATGGCTATAAAAGACACTCAACACCAAACTGTGAACTTACTCAAAATACTATGAAATTGGTCTTTTTGTAACCCAGTCACACCATTCTCAAGCGCGAACTTTGCAGATGACAACATTGTGTCACAATGTCAAAATGCTGGACACCCCTGCTAAAGGAACTTCCAGAAGGGTGGCCCTGCCTGACTCACGTTTTAGCATTGCTCTGTCACGTCATGGATTAAGAGCTGAATGAAGGAGTGTAGGGAAGGAGGGACGATGGGAAGAGGATAAATTCAGACAGAATGACAAGTCAGGCCGCTGCCACCATCCAGGCAGGACTCAGGGGGCAGCCATCAGAGTGGTACTGGCTGGGGGACACCTTCTAGAAGGGCAGATGGCTGGCTCTGCTGATTACTGGGAATCTGGGCGTGAACGGGGGAGGGAAATGAGGATCCAAGTCTTTCAACTTGATCTGCAAAGAGGAATGGAAATATGGGTTTTCTAGGAAGCAGAGGGTGGGAGTAGGGTGCCCATCAGATGCCCTCAGAGAGGCTGGAAGGGAGGGAAGGTCCCCCAAGCATCGCTGAAGTGAGGAGTGTGAGACAAGCCCCTGGGGGGCTCTGTAGGATTGGAAGAAAGTCTGAACGGCTTTTCTTTTTTTAATTTTTAAAATTAAATTTATTATTTTATGTGTGTGTACATGCATAAATGTTCCCGTGCACATGTGTGTGTGTGTGTGTGTAGCATTGTGTGTGTGTGTGTGTGTAGCATTGTGTGTGTCTGCACGTGTGGGCATGCCTTGGCACATGTATAGAAGTTGGTTCTCTCCTTCCACTGGGGTGGGCCCCAGAGATCAAACTTGGGTCATCAGGTTTGGTGGTAGACACCCTTACCCTCTAAGCCATCTCTCTGGACCCTTGAATTGTTTTTCTTAGTGAATCTTCTAGTTACATGGACCCTGAAGACAGAGAGGACCCCATATGGGAAACAGTGTTATTATTGGGATGGAGGATTTGGAGAAAAGGGACAGTTTGGGGACAAAACTTGTTGGGTGAGATGCAGTGGGTATCAGAGAGAAAAGGGAAACCATGATCTTCTATTTGAATCTTCAGGGACTTCAGTAGTGCTGTTCACTGACAAGTCAAAAGAAAAGTCATGCTGTTAGGTCCAGCAAGGGCAGATGGAGGAGTGTGCACCAGGAGACCCAGAGAGAAGGGGAGAGGCGCGAGAAGTGGGAAGCAGCCTGTGGTTCAAGGCAGAGAGACACACACCTCCTCCGTGTGTGCTTGTCGGGGTGTTCTGAATAAGGGGTGAAATCTGAATGGTCTCAGGACAAACAGACTTCTAAGGAGGAACATGGTGAAGGACAGCCATTTATATCATGTTCTGAGAGCAGCCTTTGCCTAGTGCGGGCCACACCACCCAACTCTGAGTGACCCCTTCCGCCTGGAAAGATGACCAGCACCAAGGCTGACTTTCTCAGTTGCTCAACTTGGAAATTTTCTTTTTCATTTTGTGATAGGCTTGTTGGACACTTGCCACAAATAGGCGGGTGTCTTACAAAGGCCTGGACTTCTGCCGGGCGAGGGCTTGCAGAATTTCTCAGGCTGAGAGCAGGGATGTGCTGGTAGGAGAGCTGGATGAAGCTGTCATGCGGTGCAGCTGACGTGTGCCTTCTCTGTGGCCTAATGAGAGGTGTGTCCCACAGAGACTGCTCTCCCGGCTCTTGCCTCATCCAACGAGGATCTTATGTTTATCTCAGAGTCATCCAGTCACTTAGTGGTTCTCAATCTCCACTGTGTGCCTCAGTTCTGAGGACAAAGCAGGAAGCCACAGTGGGTCCAGTTAAGTGCATGCATGCACATGCATGCGCACACAGATGTACACACACACACACACACACACATGCAACTACATCAGGTGCTGACCAATGTCAATGAAACACAAAGAGAGTTGGGAAGATGGGCAGCTGGAGGGTTAGCCATACCAGAAGAAGAGGGATGGTAACTAAGTCACAGATGCGTAAGAAAAGAGTGGCCAAAATTGAGGGAACCATGTGTGCAAAGGTCCTGAGGCAGGAGAACAAACAGAGATCAGTAAGGACCAAGCAGGAAGGCAAAGTGATGGAAAGAAACCTGGAGTGGATGCCATCAAATCTGCATTGTAAGCGATCTTTTTGGCTCTGGTGCCAATAATGGGATGGAAATAAGCAAGAGGGATTAAAAGTGGGTCTTTGAGGAAGTCGCTACCACCCTCCAGACGAGAGATAAAGGTGGCTTCACTAAGATGGTAACAGGAAGCAGAAGGCTTTGGAAGCTGAATCAATACTCCCAAACACAGCCACGTACACGTGAGATCCAGAGGACCGAACACCAAGTCGCACAAAAATCAGTCCACTGACCCATCACTGGCAGCGTGGTTCACCCACTAGGAACAGAGGCCCTCCACAGCGGCTCAGAGCCAACTGAAACCTGATGGGGATTTGAGAGAACCCCTGCCTGCCCCTGGCAGCAGACCAGTGCAGCCAGCCTGTGCAAAACTCTAAAACCAGAAGCCCCATCCCTCCAGCACACTCATGCCTCTCCTCCTTTGTTCTTTATTATTTGAGAAAACTCAACGTGTCAGACATGGCAGGACATCCAGGGCTGCAGCCGGAAATAGGGATGAGGGGAAAGGCGGGCAGCAAAGTAGGTGGTTTGGGAATGCATGGCCTGACTGAGCCTCGGGGCGCCTGTGGGAGATAAGAAAATGGCTGTGTTCCAGGTTTTCACAGAAAACAAGCAACTATCTACTCAACTTTCCAGATTGAAATAGGCTTCTTTAATTTACTAAAATGCATACACGTGTGCGCACGCACACACACACGCTACTGATTTACTGATTGCCAATCCATTTGTCTCCAGATGATTGCTAAGACATGGTCGCAGCACTGCTGATGGCAGAGGCTCATGTTCTTACCTCACTCGGATTCAACTCATTGTGCAGGCTGCTCATGAGCCTGACATCTCCCTCTGTCATTGGAAAGTTGAATTCCAATGCATGTTGTCTTCAGCATGCTGCGGCCAATGTCCTTATTTCAGATTTGAGTTAGGAAACACACTTGCAAGGAAAAGTCGTGTACACTGGCTGCAATCAATCGTACCTGGTAAATAGAGATTCTCTACTTTAGAAAATGGCTAAATCTGGGGTCAGGAAAAGATGACTCGGTGGGCAAAGTACTTGGTGTGCAGAGATGAGGTCCTGTGTTTGTATCTCTAGCTGAAATCGTAGCAATTGTGTCTGTGACCTCAGCATTGTGGTGCGGCGACAGGAGGGTTCCTGCAGCTTGCTGCCCAGCCAGTCTAGCCAAGTTGGTGAGCTCCAGGTTCAACAAAGTCTGTTTCCGAAAACAGGGAAATCGAGAGTGGTTGGGAAGATGGCCGATGCCAACCACTAGTTCACACACACACAAACTCTCGTCTGCGTGCACACATGTACACATATTCTATAAACAGACACACACCTCACACACACACGAATAGAGATGGCAGACAGTGAGAAGAAGGTGACTGTGACCATGGCAAAACCTCTCCCAGATGTGACAGTCATTTCACGCAAAATCAAGCCAAGTGAAATTGTCTCTTTTTGAGACAGAGTTTCACTATGGAGCCCAGGCTGGCCTCAGGTGCATGAAAACCCTGCCTCTCTGCCTTCTAGATGCCTGGATCGCAAGCAGCTCACTGTGGCCAGCTTTTTGGATGGCCTTTTCTTTCCTGAGAAGCCCAACGTGTAACTTGAAAGTTTTTAAATAATATTTTTGTGATTATAAAGGAATTATATCATTTCCCATTTCCCTTTCCTCTCACCAAACCCTCCTATGTGACCCCCTGGCTCTCTTTCAACTGTGGCCTCTTTTTCTTCAGTTGTTTATATATACATAAGCACAGTCTGTAAAAGGCTGCTTTGTGTGTGTGTTTACAGGGCTGACCATTGGTACTGGATAACTGGTTGTGCTCTTCCCTGGGAAAGATGGTTTCTTCTTCTCTCGGGATTCCTTAGCTGCCTGTCATTCTTTGACTGGGCTTGAGGCCTCGTGAGCTCTGCCCTGTCCGTGCCCTATCATGGTCCTCGTTCAGCTCATGTGTAGGTAGTCGTGTTGGTGAAACTTCACAGATGCAGCATCACTAGAGCACACGGTCTCCCAGAAAACTCCCTGTGCCTCTGGGTCTTACGATCTTCCCTCCCCTTCTTCTGCAGTGGGGTCTGAGGTGCAGGAGTTAAGCGGTAGATGCATCAGCCCAACATGTAACTTTACCCAGTAGAGTTTACATCGTCCCCACTGGGCCGGCTGGGTTTATGTCAACTTGACACAAGCTAGAGTTACTGGAGAAGAGGGAGCCTCAACTGAAAAAATGCTCCGTAAGATCAGGCCATACACAGACTGTGAGGTGTTTCCTTAGTTAGTGACAGATATGGGAGGGCCCGTCCTTTGTGGGTGGTGCTATCCCTGGGCTGGTGGTCCTGAGTAAGATGTGTGTGTGTGTGTGTGTGTGTGTGTGTGTGTGTGTGTGTGTGTGTGTGTGTGTATTGAAAAGCCATGGGGAGGAAGTCAGTAAATAGCACCCCACGGCTTCTGCATCAGCACCTGCCTCCAGGTTATTGCCCTGTTTGAGTTTCTGCCCTGACTTCCTTCGATAACAAACAACACTGTGGAAGTGTAAGTCAAATAAACCCTTTCCTCCCAATTTGCTCGTTGATCATGGTGTTTCTTTGCAGTAATAAAAATCCTAAGACCCTAATCCTAACCCACCTTCCTTTATTTCTGCCTCAAACTTTGAATTTTTCTAGCCTAATGTTGCTAAAATATTAGGAAACATTGAGAGAGAAGTTATATTCACAAGAGCTGCCTCTACGCAGGATGTTCGGTATTGAAATGCATTCTGGGCCTTTCTAAGTGGGAACACGGTGTTGCTCTTATGCTTCTCTCCACATTTGTCTGTGGAAATGGAAATTCTGTGACCTCAGAAAGAGCAAGGGTGAGAAAGGAACCCCACCCAGAGCTTTCCTTAAGAGCTTCGTGCTCTGCTGGAGACATGGTGTCTCCATAGAGTAGCTTAAAACTCACAAAGGGTCATTCTTAAATCAAAGCCTTATCCCCATCATCACCACCGAGGGAGAGATCAGAGTCCCCTCTACCCCTAGCCAATGCAGACACTTTGAAGACAAATATAATAAACACATGTAACAATAGTACAGGGCTCATGTTCCCATAGAAACTTTTACTAGAAGATTCTCAGGTGTTTTGTAAACAATGGTAAATTAGACTCCTAACATCCCCCAAGGAGGCCAAGAAATGCAGAAACACTGGCGCATGCTCACCTCTGGGCTCCCTTACAGCTGTTTAGAAACCAAACAGCACAGAGGATCTGGGACCTTAGACCACAAGGGAAGCCCTCAGGATTCTAAGAAGCAACAGAAAACTAGATGTGGGGCAGGCTTCCATCTTGACATGTGGATGTGATAGGAAGGGAGAAGAGAAAGATTTTTTTCTGTCATCAGTCATCACTGCTCCCCTAGGGCTCAATCTATCCACGGCATGGCATAGCTCTACCGGGCTTGTTGTCATCCTAGAGATAACCCCATTACCAAGCAACTTTGCCTTAAGGAATGTAGCCAAGTTTTTACACACACACACACACACACACACACACACACACACACACACACAC